>NW_019174404.1:19500183-19953492 GCF_002260705.1 Seriola dumerili
ACTTAGGAAAGAAGGACACTATGACACACTCTATGAACCACTGCCATGGCAAAAAATCTGTAAGGGCTACATGAGTCTTATTTTCTCAGAAAAAAATAGTCACATGTGATCGGCATCATTGTACTGTAAGAACGTGGGGTATTAGAGGGAGTGGATAGGAGAAATTTCAAATCATGTAAGAGTGAATGGGGATGCAATATTGAAAAAAACTGTTCTATTCCAACCATTAATATACATCTTAACATGGCATGTATTATGATTACATTCTTAAAGGTGCTATATGTAAGTTTTTCCTATCACTACATAGCCCTGCCCTTAAACAGACATGAAAAAGTTCGTGTTTTCATCTTAAACCAGAAACGAAAAAACATGGTATTTCTGTTTCTTTTGTTTTAAACTGTTTTTGTTGCCAAAATTAAAAAAACACAAAACAAGGACATCTAATTGGAAGAAACAGTCCAATTTTAGTGTTTGCTAATTTCTTTTTTTCATTTTTTCTTGTGAATTGAGGAATGAAGAAAGGTAGTCAGGTGACACAGAGGTACACTTCCATTTCCATTTACTACATTTGGCAGACGCTTTTATCCAAAGCGACTTACAAGTGAAGGACATCATAATCTCTCTCTTTTCATCTCCCATGAAGCAGATGCTGAAAGGTCAATGAAGAGTGGCAGTAAATACGAAGCGGTTTCTTTACCCTATGTTTGGAAGGGATAATTGTTTTTTTTTTTTTTTTTTCAGAAGAAATTCTGACCAGGAGCCGGTTGCAAAAATCTCAATTATTATGGAAGTGGATGCCCCTGCGCTATTGCAGCTTTAAGCTAGCAAGAATAGGCAGCGTTGGCTGACCTTTCAACTTGCTGCATGGGTTTTGCTCTTACGCGGTCCCGCTACACAGATTGCATTCATTCTGTTTGCGTTTACACTTTGCAATAATGTGTTTTTCTTTATCCAGATGAGTCATCCGGACACAGACTAGTGTGTTAATCCTGGGTGTAAACAGGTTCAAATATAAACTCATAAGGCGGACATGGCCTGACCAACACCAAATGGACATACTCTTCTTATGCTCTATTGTAAAATGAGTCACTGTACCGACACATTTCAGCCTGCACTCAGCCAGCAATGACAATGCTAATGGCTGCATCCTGCTCCAAAAAACACTCATGTTGCATGTCTACAGCAGCTGTGAGATAATGCGCAGCAACTAGTAATCTCACCTGTCTAGATGGATCAAGAAAGCAAATCTCATAATCTCATCTCATACCAACAGTATGACAGACAGAAAAATGCCTTCATACACGAAGAAGTGGTTTACCACTAAGCTTCAAATCGAAGCCAGTTTTTTTCAAAAATAAAAAAAAAAACAGTTCTACCTTTTCCTTTTACTCCATCGATCACTTCAATCACAGGCTTTTGCTCGTTTCCCGCTGCATACTTAAAAAAAAAAGGCATTCTGCGGGATAACAGAGGACCTTGCACTGATGAATCCCTCTAAAAACATTTCCAAGGCCTGAAAATAATGCTGATGTCATGATGCAATGAGAGGCAATGTACTTCTATCCTCATACTTCCACAAAAGCTTTACCCTTGATGCTGTAATAAAAGTGAAACAGCTAATAACAGAGGGCAGACAGGTGAGGGAAAAAAAAAGAGGTAAAGGTCATGACATGATAACACAAACAGATGGAGGAGGAAAATGGATTTGCTTCTACAGGTGGGATTTCAAAAAAAAAAAGCATCACAAAAGAGATCAACGAGATCTTTCTTGGCAAGGTTGAGCTTCTCAGATTTTTGACTCAGCTCTGTGTTCACTATGTCTCTTACCTCCACAGTGGCAGCAAAGAAAAAAAGGAAAACACAATAGACAAAAGCAACATGGGTAGCTGGTGCCGCTTTTTTACAGCTTTAGTTCAGCTTTAGTTCAGCTCCAGTGGGTTTGTCACATCAAATTGGTTGGGGATAGGAAACTTTAGCGCAGATCAATGCTCGTCCTTTCTAAGGAATTGTGCATTGTGCGCAACATGCATCAGATGTGGCCTAGTTTGCGATGCTTCATACAAGCTTGTTTAGCTGATGGGCTCTGCTGGAGAGGAGTTCCATTTGTGCTCTGAAACTGATTAATTATCATGTGAAATCACTCAGCAGAAACACAAAGTAATCCCAAGCTAATAGGCAATTAAAGCAGGCGAATAAAGAAATATATTTGTTGTTGTTCTAGTGGAATGCTACAATGAAAATGTTCAATGGCAGCGATGGAAACAACCTATCACTGTTTCATTGAGATTATCTGATGTTTCTAATCTAATGAATTTAAGACTGGGGTCGTGGTTTCTCCATCACCGGGCTGAGGGATCCCCGCTGGGCTCAAAATAAAAATAAAATAAAAAAAATCAATGTGGGAGATTTTCGATTCGCACTTACATAACGCGCAGATATATCACACCGCCTGGTGCATACAGTTAATGTCAGCATGCAACATAAAAATGTCATAACACATAGAACCATTGTGTGGGAGTGTTTACAAAATACCTGCATCATGTTCTCAGCACCTCCGCAGACTCACTGATTTTAAGATGTGTGGGCATGATTGCAACACAGGCTCAGTTGAAACACCTCGCTGGCTCCTCCAGGCTGGAGCTAAACTACAGTCAGGTCATTATAGATACAATTTTGCTTAATTACTGCTTTGTAATTATGATAATTACACACGCTGTTACACATGAGACCTGATGTTGGGTTCACAACTGTGGCTCTGCATTTTTAAAGGCACCACTTAAGGCTGCACTAACCAATATTTGCACATCAACAGTTGCCCTTGATTATGTGTCATGTGAAAGGGGTCACTCAAAGTGAAAAACCCAAAGAAAATTATCAACCAACGAAGCAGTTTCCCTTGGCTTTAAAAGTCCCATATTGTATAAAGTGAGATGTCCATGTTTTTTTTTTTATTATCATAAAGCAGGTCTGGGTTCTGTGTTAATACTGTGAATGTATCAAAGCGCTCAGTCCACCAAGAAATGCACATTCAGAAATTGAGCTGTAGAATGAGCCGCCAGGACTTCTGCCACTTTGTGATATCACAACGAAGCGGTCACCGCTCTCAGCAATGCCCCAAACCCCGCCCATCTGGACCCGCTGTCCAGCCTTGTAGGATTTAGTGATTCTGAATAAAAAATATAGCAGATTTCAGGTAAACACTTAGTCACTCAGAAAACAGTCAGCCAATCAGAGGAAAGGCTCAGAGCCTCCTCTCTTCTGATTGGCTCACCGACCTGTTGTTACTAGAGCTCCAGAGGGAAGCCTGAGAGAGGAAATGTAAAACTACATTGAGGACTGGAGACTTTAAGGACCTTTTGATCCTTTTTCAGCTCATTGTTTTGGTTTTTTGGCCCACATCATTTATAGCATACAAGTTAGTTTAAATCTCTTAATGGATCTTTAATTTTATGAGTCCTCCCACACTTATGTGAAGTCTTACTAATTTATGGGTGGTTTGTCGTAAATACTTCAATGCTGTTAAAAGTGGACACCTGGAACCTGTGGTTGTTTACATATCAATGGCAGCAGCAAGTTATCTTTTCCTTTTATCGAGAGCTCAAAACGCTACATGAACATTCGTGCAATGCGCAGAATGTCTTTTATCTGTGTCAGCAAATGATACTACTTTCAGCAACATTGATCATGAGCTCTCGTTCCTTCAGCCTCTCTGATCTGACAGTTTGAACTATAAAGTCCCATTTTCAAATGTCAAATTTCAAATAAAGATTCAAGAAAAAGCCCTTTTAGTGGAAATACAACACACATCTAATATAAATTACTGGATTTACATTTACTTTTAGCACTTCATTAAATATTAAAGCCCACTAATTATGGTTTTTGACAACATGTTTCAAATAAGATTTTATTTTTGCTTTGTTTATCTGATTGTTACTTATAGTATCAAATGCCAAATGTATTGTATGTATCTAATGGTATTGCACTTTTATTAAGTTGAAACTTGCAAGAGCCAGACTGAAAAGTGAATGGTCAACACTGATGCAGCAGAGGCTGAAGTATATCGACTTGTTGTCTTTAGTACGGTTCAAACTCCAAAAACGTTGGATCTTATAACTCAACAGTGTCTTTTCTTAGATATTTCCTTCCTTGTAGGTGTATGTATTACAAAACTTCTTGCCCTCAGTGTGTAACGCACACTTTTTTGAACGCTGTGTGTTCTCTAACCTTAAGTGAGTTCACAGACGTGACAGAAGGTGTTGTAGAAATGCTTTCACAGGTTAAGTGGTCCTGTCTGGGACTGATAAATTGACTTCGACATGTAAAATTGGTGGATACTACAAATACGATCTTTGCTGCATGCCATTTCCACACATTTTTTTAAAATAATTGACCATGGAACAAAGCAGAAAAGGCACCTTAAGTAATCTTGAATCAATCCCAGTAGTTTATGTTTATTGGTATTCATGTCAAGATATTTTTTTGAATCACAAATCTCAACTTTATCCAAACTGATGTGAAGCACACCGCGGGCCCTATTTTACACCAGGTGCAAAGTAGTGCCAAGTGAACGCAGGTGTCTTTTCTCCTTTCAGACCGATGCAGTTATTATTTTCCTATCCAGTGTAAATGTACTTGTGCCCAACGGAGCGGCAATTGGCATGTTGGTCTTAAAACGAGGCGTGGTCAGGTGCATTGTTGGCACATTGCTATCTTAAGGCAGCGGACAACGATCTTAAGTCAATGGTGCAGTATTTCACTGTTAATTTAAGGGCACATATTCAAGATAGGAAAATATGCCTACATAGGTGGGGGCGGTCTTTTTTTTTTACTACCTGGCACTCTGATTGGTTTATTGTTACGCCCAAAACATAGCCATATTAACTAAGAGACTAACTACAACCTCTTTGAACTATGCACCTGTGGATTTGAACACGCCCTAAATGCATGGGCTCCATGCACTTTAGATCATGTGCTTAGATTGTTAAATAGAGCCCCCCCCCACCCTTGCTCAAAGAGACTCAGAGGTTTTGATTGTGTAGCACTCAGACGTGGGTAATGTTCAACTCTATGAAGTAGCTCAAAATTAATGTAGTAATGACTAAGAAGGCAAAAACAACCATTACATCCACCCACTGTCCTCACCAATTTAGTATGTATTCATCTTCATAAAGCAAAAGACAAGTGCTGTGTGGGTTTGCTGAGTGTTGTATCTTGATAATTAGATCTATAATTGTATGGTGCACTGCAAAAAAAATCCAAGCTAGTCAATTAATCTAGTGCTGAGTATTAAAATCTTCAGTGATATATCGTATCTGTCAGTGGGATAAGATGTTGCTTGTTCTCAATGCAAATCAACATCTCTTGTTTGAAGATAAGGACACACACCCACCAGCAAATTATATAAAAGAAAAAATAACAATATTTTGGAGAACATGGCCTGAAAAAAAAAGATATTTCTGCAGTGAATATGCTGCTTATGTTGCTCGATATCTCCTCTGGAAATAATATAAAGTGCAAAATGGTACAGATCAGAACATTTTTCTATGGCACCGGTGAAGTAGAAACAGCTTCTAAGCCTGATATAGACACTGTAATTGATTGATCTCTGATGTGTAACAAGATGGTGGAAATTTACACATCTTAAAGCAAAAAAAAACAAAAAAAAAGGACAACTGCCATGTTGGTGTAGCCAATCAGTGACAGGCTGGCTGAATGGAGAAATAAATCAAATAGTAATTGAAAGGGAATTCTCTGACTTACGTATTTTAATATGCATGATTTATGCTTTTCTAGTCATACATAACAAAGTACATGCTCTAGGAAGATACAATCCTTTAACAGAGTGTTTTTATAGGAGCTGAAAGTAGAAAAACAAACAAACTGGCAGGACAGATGAAGCACACTGAGTAGGGACAAAAACTATGATGTGTCCGTCTATGAACATTCACAGCCAGCTCCATAAAATCTGTATAGCTCTGAAAGCCTCTGGTGGATCTCAAAAGCAGTCATGGTTTAATGAATGATGCAAAAACAACAACACGTTTTATCTAAGAGATGGTTTATGATACAGACAATGTGTGTGCTTGATGGAACATAAATGAAGCAGAAAATGATTTTTTTTTCTCTCTCTGTTTTAATCACTGTCACCACATTGTCTCAGTTAATAGCTTGGTAGAGACAGATCCACTGATGTGGACAAAAGTAAAAGAAAATATATTCATGTTTATGTTAAAAGTCTAATAATGAATTTTACTATTTGGTATTCTAAAAACATTTTGAGTTTTAGCTTTATATTTACAGGTCTAAATTCCAGCATTTCCAACCTAATTTCTAAACACTATAAACCCAGTGTGGCTATTTTTAGCCAGTAGCTTAGCTGCCATTTAAGGTTTAAAACTAGTTTCATGGTTTCTAAAACCACATTGCTGTGCTCTCAGAAGCTGCGGTTTAAACTTCATCTGTGGTCTTTGTCTGTGATCCAGTCTTAGTCCAGCTGCTTTGTCCTGTAGAAAATTACATAAATGCTACAAGAGGTCATCACATCTGAGGTTAAAGGTAATAAATTTCCATATAACGATAGACCTTATTGGACTTCGGGTTGAGCTGCATCTCAGCTTCAACTTAGCACATGGCTGCATTTTAAACCTCTGCAAGGCTATGTCTAAGCAGCTAAGCTGGTCAGATGTTGAGTCCTCCTACTAAATGACACACTATCTCAGTGTGCAATTCAGCCAACGAGAAAAATATGGATCACACTGAAACATACCTTTTCACGACAGTAGTAGCAGTACCAAACCTCTCTTAAACTCAGGGTCTGGCCTGTCTCATGACTTCGTGCTGCCTGTCTTTCCTGTGCTTCACCTTTCTGAACTCCTTCCTGGCTGAAGAGGATCTTTCCTTGACACTTAACATATCGGATGTGCAGTATAGTTTAGAGGAAAAACAACTCAAAATCCCTTCTATTATAATCTTCAATCTTCACATGCCAGTGACAATGCAGAATTGTATATTTTCCTACCTCTATGTTGTTAATCTTTCCTGGCTCATCGTCCAGAATGTAGTTTAGAAGTGGGAACTTGGGTCTTAAGGAGTTCTACTGCACATACATGGCACTGTCATGTTATACTGCTAACTTCTACTAAGTCTACACACTCTCGGCTATCAACCCACTAAGAACCTACGTTTTGAGCTATTCCTGAAAGGAGCTGTGCTACTAGCTGTATTAGCTCACCACAGAGCAAGTCTGGACATTGGATAATTTTCATCTTTCAATAATAAAGTGAAAACATAGCATTAATTAAGTGTTTAATGTATCCTACCTTTAACATTTGCACCCCACTTTGGTGCCTTCATTCATTAAGAAAGTATCCATGGACTTACGTCATGAAATGACTTGTACCAATGCCTTTAATGCAGTGTTTATGTTGCGCGGGTGTAAATAGCTGAATGGTTGCTGTGTGACTATTCTCACCCGGGTGCAAATACTGACAAAACTGTGAGATGTGATACAAAGGCAAAAGTTTAGAACTGTTAAAAATTTCATATTTTTGTTTGTATTGCAAACATTACTTTCTACTCTTTCTCACTCCTCAGATGTGTAGAGTATCTAGATCTTATACCTGCAGAAGTACAGCAGATGACTTCTAAATAAATGAAGCTATTTCTCACACAATTCCCCAGACAGTTTCTGCATGTGCTCAGCCCCGTTAATTGATGTTTGCAGATATACAATTATGTTTCTTCATTTGCAACTTACATACACAGAGCAATAATGTTTTAATTGCTTTTGGGGTTTTCACCACTTTATGGTGGTGGTGGTTTCAGCTCTTGGAGAACAGTTTAGTTTTAAGCATTGGCCAACATGCAATACAATGAAGCCATTAGAACCAGAGATACATATAGCCCTAGACTAACAGATCAACTGGTTGTCATGATGGTATGTGGTTGTTTTTGCCAAGTCTCTCAAATAAGCAAGTCCCTGCAACTATATGTGAACTGTGTTATGGTCTTTTGCAAAAAGTGGACTCAAGTCACATTTGACGTCTTTTTAGATTACATCAAATTGAGGTATTAATGATTGGGTCTTTAGCAAGCTATAGCTGAATTGTTAAGAGTAGTAGTTATGACAAAAGAAAGACTCTCCACACACTGTCCAACTGTCACAACAAGTCTCAACCGCAGGAAGATCCTTGTAAGATTAAAACATTTACGACCTGTTAATCTCAAAAAATATATTTAATAATTCAAATTGATCTTCATTTGAATAATCTGACATTGATTCATGAAATGGATCTTTTATTATACCTTTTACAGTCTATGGCCTTTTCCTGTGAATATGTGAAGCTAAAACCCTGAAAACCAGGTTAGAAATAGAATTTACAGCATTAGTTCTCAGAGAATCTCATTCATATCTAATCAAAATTGGTTTTGTAACTGAAATATCTCCAACTGAATGAATATTGAATCGGAAATCGCATTGGATTGGGACCTTGTGAATCGGAATTGAATCAATTCAAGAAATCAGTAGCAATATCTTTCTCTACCTCTTAATATTCCTAATAGTACAACTTGGACAGTGGGCGGTGTTCTGTCTTTTAACCTACACGATGGCTTCCTGAAATCCGCATTCATTGGGTATATGCAATTTTAAAAAAGTTGGCTTGGTTAAGTTGCATTTTAGGGACACAAGATATTCTATCTTTGTGTAAATTTGCAGTCAGTCCAGGGATTCAAGCCGTATCCACTCAGCCCAAAGTCTGTCACTTCCACTGTGCGTTCATGACCAGAAAGATAAAAAAAAAAAAAAAAAGGCTACAGTTCATTTCTGTTGCCTCCTGTCTTAGATGTTTGAAGTGAGTTGTCCTACACTGAAAACCAGCAGTGACAGTATACTGGATGACTATTTCAACACAGTTTATATTGTTCTCAGTGGAGGTGGATCCTTTAGCAACTCCAGCAGCTGACTTCTCCCTCTGTATCTTTGATCACTATTCTTTCATCTTTTGTGGGCCTGAGAGCGCCACAAAATTGCTGCATAGCATGATATATGACATTCCATCTCAGCAGCGTATGAAAAATAAATTAGATTTCCCTACACCATTTCCTGATCAGCCCCCACCGAACCCACCTCCCACCCCCACCACCACCAGAAGCCGCCCCTCCTTTCATCACACCTGCCTCTCTATTCCTGCTCATACACGGGGCGGCACCCCCGCCGTGAAACACAAAGGCTGAAGGTGTGTTCACACCAAGAGTGTTACCGGAGGGTTTGTTCAAACTCTAGACTGTTTACCTCCTGTTCGTTGGGTCTTTCTAGAAATGCCATTCAAAGAGGTATTACCCCAAATAAGGTAGTTTACAGTTAACTTTTGGATCTTCATAGCAAACTGTGATTTGATTTGTCAAGAGACAGAATGTAATTTAACTGCAACTGCAGACACAAATGTAAAAGATGTGATTTTACAGAAATCTATTCAAGATTATATTCAACAATATGCTTTTTCACAAACTTGCACTGTGAACACAACATTGACCAATTATCACATATCATCAAGCTGATCATGATAACGTTGTAGCATGCAGTTGCTAATTGACAGCAACATGAGCATTCATTTGGAGTCATGCTCACTTGCCTAACTCAATAATCTCCCTTTAGCTCTATGTATTATCTCCACCAACTCCTGAAATATCAGGCGCTTTAGTAAGTGAATGCTCTACCAATGTTCCCAACTTTTTCACCAGTTGCCAGTTGTAAAACCAAAACAATGGACTGAATAATGCTAAAACGATTTCTAGAGCTGAAGGGGAACTGAAGAGTTGCATAATGATGCTCTATGGGTTTGCCAGCATGAGCAACATGTTACACATAGTCATTCGATCCATTGATAATATAAAAACATTGATTATAGCAGCTTTAAGTTTGACACAAGTCCAAGTCAGGGTCCTCTGAATCATTGGTTACCCCCTTAACAGCACCCATACCACTGATTCACAGAGTCCAAATGAGGTGAAATGCCTCAGAACCCTGTTCCAACATTAGTCTGCCAGATCACTAAAACACATACATTTATAAGGTACACGAAGATGTACAAGCCTTAGTTTTCTTCCAATTGTGCAGTGTGAATCTTAAATACCTGAGATATAAAAAAAACAATCAAACTGAAGACAAAATATAAAAAGAGAACAAAGAGTTCTGTCACACAAAGCACGCCCAGTAATATTAAGGTCTACATCTACATTGTATGTGCATAATGTTTTCATTAAGATATCAGACTTGAAGAATCATGGGATGAAGGGGTAACTAATTGAAAGAATGCATGATTGATTTCCTGAGACACCGCTAAGAGGAAAGCAACTTCTTTATTGAGTCTGAGCTTGTCGGATCTTCTTACTGCAGGTCAAAAATGATTTCACAAGCTTTCACTCATTGTGGTCTAAAAATATATCTTCATCTAGCTCTGTTTTATTTTCTCACCCTCGGGTTCATCCTCTCAACAACATCAAATGTTAATGAAAATATGTGACATACCTCCTCCACCTTATAAAAGATGCTTTTATGAATCATCTCGGAGACACAGTGGATTCATTCATTTATTACCTGTCTCATATTCTTCATTTTTCTGTGAGAGCCAAAAATAGCCAGATACTGCTTCACACTCTTTACGTACTGTACACTCTGAGCAGTTTCCCTTATATAAAGTTATTGCCACCACTGCAATGTCATGGAGTGGAAATTACCACAAAAGAAAGAGACAGTAGATTTGACAGCTATCATTAAGTTGGATAGATTTTTTATTACCTATTGATCTTACCCCCGACCACAAGTGTGCTACGCTTGTGCAACACCCAGGTGTAACAAAACTCTTCGTAGTCGGACTGGCCATTGGGCATGCTGGGACAAATCCCAGTGAGTCGCCACATCGGTGGGCTGCTGGAAGTTTAAAACATTCATTAAGTTTGTGCTGGCCCTATTTTGTCAGTCTCTCAATGTCTCTGTGTGCATGTAATTCAGGGTGCGCATGAGAGTGTGCGTATGCCAGGACTGGCCTCACTTCACCAACATAAATGAAATGCTGCTGGAACGACTCCATTTTTTTTTTCTCCTAGTGAGGAATTAGGATATTCACAGCTTGCATAATCCGTTGAAATTCATACACACTTTTTTAAGCACTTGAAGATCCAATCATCAATAAAGCATATGTCATACAAGAGAGTCGTTAAAAACAAAAGGATTGGTCAAAGTTGTCATAATTATTATATAAAGTGTATTGATTGATCCACCACATCAACTCATGCATTGAGTAATACGCCGCAAGAAAACATTCCACTTTAAAAGTTGCTGGTAGCCTTTGAGCAACAGACTGTTTTAAGTGATTTACTGTACTTCTACCCAGCTATTATCAACTACTAAAGATGGAAATGCAGCAAACATCCTTTCATTCATCATTTACTCTCCTGATGGTTTCTTTATTTGTCATGTATTTGCAAAGAAACATTACAAGGTCAGTCCATTAAATTGAAAACATCCGCAGTGCCGCTGGAAATGAAAGTTTGCTTGTGGTATTCTCAAACATGATGCAACTATTCATAAAGTCAGATCAGTATTTTATTATGTGATCATTTATTTCTGATCAATGTCTGTAAACATCCACCTTAGGAACAGCGTTTAAACAACCTTTGAAATGACCCACAACTTAACCATGTGTGTAATAGCTGGGCTCCAGTACTTAAACTAATGGCACTACTCGGCATGGACGACGCCCCCCCCCAGGCCGATCCCACAGTTAAGTTACACATACATAAAACACACAGTCAGAGTTCAAGCTGGTGAAAGTAGCAAACCATAAAAGGTACAAGTGTGTTGTTTTCAGGTTATCTTTTTACTCATGTCGGTTTGTTTGTTAGTTTATTTGTCAGCAGGACTATGCAAAAAGTACTAAACTACTGTGCTATACCTAAGCTCCCACGCCCCCAGCATAGGCCAGGGAAGAACCCATTAAATTTCAGGGCAGATCCGGATCATTTACTATGAATTGGAATTTCTTCTTCCTCTGAAGTCTGGTGTGTGTTGTTTGACATTGGCCTAGGTAGAGGTATGCGCTCTACCGAGCATATTTTCTAGTTTCACATTTGTATGACCTTCAAAAACCTCCTGAGTGAACATGCATCAAGCATCAAAAGCATGAAAGCTCTTTTGATCACATTAAATCCGTCTGATGCAGGAGATTCAAGGAGTGTGTCAAGAATGTAGGATGGCCTCCACTGGGTCTGAATTAGTGACATCATCATCAGCAACAGCTGAAGCCTCATTTTGAAGCAGTTAACAGCTGAGAGGTCTGCTATGATCACAGCATCAAAACATCGTCATCATCATTGTCCTCACAAGCTGCTGCACTTGCAATCTGCTTGTGAGATTTCATACATTTAGTGTTCAATATCATATCATTCACAGAGTTGTTGTTTTTTTTAAACATTGTTACTGAAATGAAACATCATGATCAATCTCTTTTCAAGGTCAAGGTCAAACTCTTAACCTTAGTAGTAATCTTAGTTACATTTTAGGCAGCCATTAGTCACCATATAATGACAGGCGCAGAGGAAGAAATCTTCAAGAGATAGAGATAAATACAAAGTTAGAGTAAGAAGAAGGTTGGGGTGGATGGATTGGTTGTTTCCCATGTGAAGGCAAAAATCAACATTTTTTTTTTTTTTTTTTTATCCATGAGTGTTCCACAACCTTAACCGCATATTTATTATTGTAGCCATGATGACATAGGTCCTAGAACCTGAAGGAAGTGCTTATTTTAACCCAAGCCACAATCTTTTTTTAAACTTACCTAAATTGTGACTTTTCCACAACCCTATCCTTGTCCTGCTGCTAGTGCACTTTTAAGAGTTGCATCATTGATACCGTGAAGGTGCAGGACGCCTGCTGCTGGTACACTCATGTGTCATATCCAAGAATATGGACAAGTGACCTACAGTATATGGTCACTTAGATTGGAGGACTTGTTTCTATTAAGTCGAATCATGTCAGGTCAATTTTATTTATACAGCCTGAAATTAGCTTGAAAGGATTTTATCTGCACATATATGTACAGATAAACACCCTCTATCTTCAGACCCTTGATTCTGATATGTAAAACTCCCAAAAAAACCCTTTAATGGCAAAAAAAAGAAGAAACATCAATCACCCTTAGTTATAAGGGTAACAAGTCCTGCCCCATCTGATCGGTTGCCTGAAAAGAAACTACAGCGACGACACCCGCACCATTCTGAAAAGTTCAGAGATCGTCAGCTAGAAGTGCTTGGATCAGCCGCACAGAAAAAGACAACAGACACAATAATCATACTATCAACAGCATCTTTCACTGTTTAAGTGAGTACTAGAGTAACTTGAGTCTGAGGAAACATTATACAGTTGTTTTCAAGTGTTATAAATTCCCTAATAAACTGAGCGACATGCAAAATAAATGGACTATATTTCTCCTGATCCATCATTTCCTTTGACCCTGCCTGCCTGGTTACTCCCCATGAATTCAAACTCCCTTCAAGGTAACCCTGATGTAATCATCACATCAAAGCTCCCTTCAAAACCATGGACCTATTATTATGAAACTGTTTTGACGTGTTGAGTAGTACTAATGATGAGTAAAATGACCTTTGTGTGCAAAATTAATTGAGGGTCCCTTTAACTTACTTGAAGTTAAAAGGTGTACTGAAAGTGAAAATTATTTTCATCCTGGAGGTTGTTACCAAACCTCTCAGCCTAGAGACCACAACAACAGTCACCATAAAAAACAGAAATGTACTGTTTATTTTCCAGCTAGCATTTGATTGCATACCAATCTGAACTGACAGGAATAGGCTGCATGTAATACAAGCAGGAGGTGCTACTAGCCTATCTGATTTGTTTGTGTTCTCCACTGCGGTAAGGAATTTAAATGAAGAATTGCAGGCAGGACTTTCATTATTAGCTGACCTGAGTGATTAATTCCAGATACTAAGCATCACTCCTGGGTGGAGGATAAAGAGAATATGAGAAGAATTCACCAACCAAATCCACAAATCTGGTGTTAAAGGCTCAAATTTATCACCTCCCCCCTGAGGTTTCTGTTCCACTTATCATGTTAAAAGTCGTCTGAGCTGTGAATATCCTGCCAAGGCCTCAGGTTGCTTGGATAAGAAAGGTCAAGGATTTTTCTGGGGGTAATTTCAGGCCTCAAACTATTTCAATGTTAAACAGTAAATAAAAAAAAAAAAGAATCTTACCTATAACGTGTGGTATTGTGCCATATGGTCCCTCAAAAACACCTCAAGCCCACACATTCACACTCAGAGAGCAAGATGATCAATCAGCCTATGGGAAGAAAATAAAAGAGAAAAACAGTTAAAAGCACATTTTTAAATTATTATTTTCTGTTCTTTGGATGTAGCTCTCATTATCATATAAAGTTCAGACAATTCAAAGAGGAGGTCATATGAGGTCACATGAGGTCTTCGGATGAATATTGCATTGAATAATACAGCATGCATTAAAAGGACCGACATGAAGAACCGCACTACGTTTGTACAGATTTGACCTCTGTGACAACATGAATAACACGTTAACCTCTGCACTGCGAAACAAGGCCATCCCACACACATCCTAAACAATAACCCAGGTGATAATACAGACATATTTGCAGTGAGCCAATCAGGAAACCTCGCACAATTCAGCCAGTGCTATTTATTTGATTTATAAAGAATTATCTGTTTCTCAGACAAAAGCCTATAAAAAAAAAAAAAAAAAAATCTCCTTAAAGAACAGTGTAGGAGGGAGGGGGAGATTAGATTGGGTTTATGGAAAATTACTGAAACACAGCGCAGCAGGGTGTTTGTGCAGGGTCACAGCTCCCAAGTGACATTATAATCTCAGCAATGACTGAATGCACATTATTCCTTCTCCTTTCTCTCATTCTTGTGGCCAGTCATCACTACAAGCTGTTTGCCTGTCTAAACACACAGTCTGAGAGCTGTATTATTTGTTTGCCTTGCCTGTGTGTGCGTGGGTGTGTGTGTGTGTGTGTGTGTGTGTGTGCGTGTGTGTGTGTGTGTGACAGTGGGAGTATGGGTGTGCATGTGTAGTCGTCTGGATGTGTTTGTGCTCAGCCACATGTATAAGCAACTGGAAAAATATGCTTAAATTACAAGGTCAAACATGTACAAATGGTGTTTTTTTATTTTTTTTTCATTACATGGAAAAACTCCATTGTCTGCTCGAAAAGGAAAAGAAACACGTCCCCTCAGAGCGATAAAAGAGGCTGAGGATGTACGATATGTTAGTCTGAAAATGTGGCCTTGTTGTATTCAGTGTTGAGTGAATGACAGGGTGCCCCTCTTTTCACCCTCCATTGAAAGCAAACATCTTTATATTCCACTCAGTGCCTCTTCTTTGAGGTGTTTGTGCGCAGCTTCTCCCGTGCACTTGCCCTCGCCCACACAAGAACGACATTATCCAGCCCTTCTCGCCACCGCCGCCGTAGACTGACTCACATTATGGCCTCTCCCCGGGCAGTCATGACACACCTTATTCTCTCGGTTTGGAATCACTGCTGTGTCTCCCTGCTCCCGCTCGCCGTCCCGCTCCCCCCCCCCGCTCTTACAGAGGATGTCATTCTGATGATTGGAAAACTTGCGAGTGCATTCCCAGCAGTGCTTTGATTTCTGGGGCAGATCTTTCTCATTATGACTTTTCTGTCAACCAGGGGACCCTACAAAAGAACAATGTAGCCTCAGTTTTTAGCAGGTCCCCAGCTGGGCTTACCCTGTCAATTGCATTGTTAACAGCGGCCTTCCAGGATGCTCACTTAAGAAAACGTATTTGGAATATTTACGCTGAAATTAACTCATGAAGGTGGATGGTGGGTTGATGCTGATCACTTGAGATTTGCCAATTCATGAACTTATTATATACTATATTAGTTTTTAAAGGCACAACAGCTTGAGAATACAAATAATGGATCCACTGTCATTTGCTTGTCTTCATTCAAATTCCATTTAAAGACACTGCTTCTAGCAATAACCTGCTGCGGTTCATATCCAAGCAAACAAAATGAGAAAGGGAATTGAGACTTTAAAAAGATACCAAGAGAGCGCCGTCTCATTATAACAACACAACAAGCCTATTAATAATATTATAATGTGTCTGAGATTTCTTTGTTGTTCTTTCTTTGTGACATGCAGCGTCACTCTGATTACCATGTGGGTCATTTACAAATATGAACTTACTCTAAATGTGAAATCAGCTGCTTGATAATAAAAAAGTGGTGCAAGTCTGTATAGCAGCTCAGAACCAGCCTGTTCAGGATGAGGTGAGAGAATTAAAGACCCCCTCTGATGAAAATCAAGTTCGGCTCCATATGGTGTTTTTCATATAATACAAGACGAATCATGAGCGAAATAAGCAGTCAATGCCATGACTGAGTATTTCCACCTTGAACTGCAGTGAACCAATGACAGTCTCGTAAAAACAGATTCAGACAACCACAGGATTCATACGTCATAAACCTCAGGAACCAATCCTGTCAACTTGTGGGGAAGGGGGGGCGGGGCTAAATAAACCCAAAATCTTGTAAGTACAGAGAGCAAGAGTTTACATTGGCACAACCACTAACACTGTGTTACCCACTGCCAGTTACAAGCTAACAAACAAAAAATAAAAGATTCTAACTCCACTAACCGTTCTGAAACGTCTGCCAGTCTCTGATTCTGGTCTCAACGGACTCCTCGTCTGAGTCTCCAGCCCCAGTTCACTATTTTTTTCCCCTACTTTTTTTATGTGGGATCGCCATGTTAAACAAAATATGAATCATAGCAGGTTATTTTTACATAGTTTAAAACATGTGTGGAGAGGAACTTCAAGGATTACAGCTTTTAAAGTCAGTCTTGAATCAACATTCAGGCACCTACAGTATATGAACATTGGAACAGGTTTTGCTTGCTGTAATAATTCCCCCTGTTCTGGCCATTATTGTGCTCTCAGTGTAAGTGATGGATGAAATCCACAGTCGTCACTCTGTGCAAAAATGTATTCCAAGTTTATCCACAGTTCATTTGATTCTTCAACAGTCTGATTTTTTTTTTAGACAGAGCAAGTGGATTTCTTCTAGAGTTACAGTCTTTTAAATATGTAAATTTTCCCTCTTTGTGAGTCCCTGGACAGTGTTGAGCCGTGGTGGAGGCACAGTAACAAAAAGTAGGAGTTTTATAATAAAAATCCTGTCACTTTGCAAGATAAGCACTTGATAGGACAAGTCCAGGCTGCAGAAAACTCAATTTAGTTCAGATAAACTTTCAAATTAATTCTACACAAAATGAGGACTTTAGATTTCGGCCCCCATAACTTACATTAGGAAATGATCTTTAAATGGCCAGAATGAATAGGAGGAAGCTGTTTCAATGTTCATGTGGGTAAATGACTTAAAACAACTGGGATCTTTTCCGGGGGACATCCAGTTGTTGCAGATCAGATCAAATCCAGTTAGTCCACAGACTTACAGGCACACTGTGGAAACTGCTTCTGACTGTTTGGGATTGTCAAACCATTGCTAACCATTCTACTATCTGGTTTCTGTACAACATACTCAGATCAAGCTTAGTCAGAATAATCAGAATTATTAGCCTGCTAGCTCAGGCAAAAAAAAACAGTAAAGTTTGCTCGGTTAACTGAGATCAGTTTGGGGTATTGTTTCCTGTGTCATACTTCCTGTTCGTGTTTTAATTTGACACGGTGTACAGCGTACGAGACGGCAGGGATCAACCGTCATGTACAAGGACACTGATGTTGCAGGGATCAACCTTTTCAGAAAAGCCTGTTCAGTGAATATAATTTAACAGCAAAAACTATATTTTGACATTTTTAACATTGACCCTAGGTTTTAAGCAAATGTGATGGAAGTGAGAGGAAGTCATGTCTATCTTGGTATGAAAACAAATATGTTTTGCCAGATTGTAAGACAACGCCACTATTCTGACAGTAACAGTTATTAATCAATATCGGTCTTTATTGCAGTTAGGGGTGGGCGATCTGGCCAAAAGATCATATGACAATCTTTTTGAGTAGAATCACAATCCATGATCTGAATCACGACTTCATGAATTCATCAGATTTAGTTGAACTCGTGATCACAGGACCAGCTGTGCGATGGTTACCTGGACACAAAGCCCGTCACTTCAACACACAAGTCTCTGCATCCTCTTTCTGCTCTGATTTTATTCTGAACGTCCAGGCTGGAAGCTGTGATTCCTATTGTTCCGCCGCTTTGACGTGTCTTTCATATGGTTGTCTGCTCGCTGCTATTTTTCCCCCTGCTTTAGATTTCCCTGCCAGCAGCAGATCTCTCATCCCGCGGACTGCAACTCCAGTGTCTTGGGACTACAGCTGGTGATGGTGGTTCTTGCTCTGCTCAGGTGGAGAACCTGTACATGCGCCACTACGCCAAGCTCGCCGAGGCTGCAGCACACCACAAGGAGTGCTGTCGCCAGCTGCAGTTAGCGGGCTAGCTGTTTAACGGTTGACAGTGGGCTGGTTAGCAGTGACTGAACTTTGAAAATTAAATATCTAAATACAGCACGTTTGATCTGTACGATTTATCTGAAAAGTAGATCACACGCCAGAGTAAGCTCGTCCACGATTTAAGATCGTCGCATCATCGCCTATATAAAGTATAACAGTGCACAAATCACAAAAAATAATCATTCTAGCTGAGAAAATGATCAAAACTTACTCATTTTCAGAGAAGAAGAAATCACAGCACAAAATCAACCATCTCATTTGCTCCTCTCGCATCCCCTCATTGCACTACATTATTCGTAGTATATTTGCACAAATTTTCTTGCTCCATCTGCTACAGCTCGCTCACTCGCTGTACGTTAGGATGAGGTGTTACTGCTGCTAGATGCGTGACTATTTGAAGCATTTGGATTTTTCCTGCTTTTCTCGCAGCTTTCAGCCACATTTTTTGTTGTTTTTTGTGTGTGTGTGTATGTGAGGGAGATGACTGCCATACTGAACCACAGCGGGCTGCGCAGCCTTCTCCACTGGCCTGATCACTTATACCACTGCTGTGGTGCATTGTAAGAGAGTAATTCAGTTGTTTTTCTGTTTCAGTAAAATATGTATCAGTCATGAGGCTGTAAACAACAGCCTCTGGCAGCTGGCAGGCATTTTGCATTCTGGCTCAAATTGAAACCCGTCCACGTCGTGACCGCACTATGTCTGTGTTTTATTCAGTCGGTATTTCAATTCCCTTCAACTTAATAGTCAGTTTACAGCAAAGAAGCTACAATACATGCTGTCACCCATATTATGTATCATCAAGTCATTAGCAACTGGCTCACGCTCGGCTCCAAAAGCAGAAGGAGGAACTGCACACAAACGCCTCCTCCGCAGGCCTCCTCGGACATTACATGCGTGTCAAAGTTGTTAGTGGGCATGAGGCAACAGACAAACTGGGGTCTCAATGACAAGCCAAGTTGCAACAACGTCCCACATTGCACCTCCTGTAGAGAAGTGTAATCACATTTTCCGCAAGGGTGGTTCGAGAGCCCGTGAGAAAAGGGTTTATCGAATTCACAGACATTGTCATTACGCAGTCCGTGTGGTTTCCCTCTGTATCTGAGGCCACTTATATCCTGCCAGTGCAGTTTAAAGAGCTCGAAGGCTAGGACACACACACACACACACACACACTCACACACACACACACACACGGTTGTTGTTGTTGTTATGCTGGGAGCTATAGATAACACACAGAAGGAAATTACAAGGTAGATTGGGGATGTGTACTGCATTGCATTTGGCCGTCTTTTTTAAACAGAAGTGGATGTAGTGAATCCTTGAAGCAATAATCTGACATATTTTATTCTGTTTTGCTACTCTCACTCACTGATGTATTGTGATATAGTGTATAATGATTTGACCTACTCCAAATACAGTTTCAAAACATTTCATCAATTTTACTTGTCATATGGTTTTATACCTGTTGTCATTTAGGCTTCCAAAAGTGGTATTTCAGTCATAAGTTCTTTATTGTCCCTGGTATACACAGCTAAATTCACATGCACAACCTTATCTTATAAATATAAAGAATAAAAATAAATGAAAGAATAAGTAAAAAGGAAGAAGAATGATTCCAAAATCAATGTCAATATGATAAATCCTGTGGGACCATGAATATCTATGAAAGTTTGTTTAAAGATATTTAGCAGATGTTGAGATATTGTACAGGACAAGTAAAAATGTTGGCCTGCTGGTTGCACTAGATAAAAACTCATGAGCTCACTAAAATCAGTAGGATGCATCCCCCGAGGATCATGAGTATGCAGAAGTTTCCATGGCAATCCATACAATATTTATTCAGATATTTCAGTCTGTGGACTTCAGTCAATGGACTGACTGACCACCATTTCAATCCCTAGAGCCATGCTACTTGCATATATGAGAAACAATGAATTCAAAGAAGCAGAGGCTGAGAAATTATCTATCTATCCATCTATCCATCTAGTAGGGCTCAAGCTCCAAAGACACTGGATCCTACACTTCCCATAATGCAACTCAGTGTCTTTTGTCAAACCCCACTGTCTGGTAAACAACAGCAATCTTTCCAACTCTAGACCTCCAGTTTGTAATACAGGCTTTTCATTAAGAATACACGTTTATAGTCTTCAAGTCCAAGCTGAAATAACCCTGATGACATCACCGGGGTCATTTTGTCTGACCCTGAAAAACTCCCTTGAGAGCCACATTGTACAACTGTTTACAGAGGCGCTAATGATGACTAAACTGAGATTAATGTGTGCACTGATAAAAGAAAATTGCTAATAATAATTTTAAAAAAAATTTAAAAAATCCTTGTTGCCAGACAAAGATGTCAAAATTGCAGGCTACCATTCCACAAAACCCTGGTTTAAATCAAGCTACAATGGGATGTTAAGCTGTTCTTTAGCTGATAACGCTTGAGTTGCTTCTTTTAAACAAAATTTGTAGCTGCAAGGGGAAAAACAAAAGCTTCTCAGTGGATAGAATGGATTGGGTGACAAATTATAGACGTAACAATGTTAATTTTTCAGAAGGACTCACTTATGTTTGGTTTTAAACCTACAGCCTCCATCATCCACCTATTACAGCTTTAGAAGAGGGCTAAGAAGTCCATTGGCCTGCTTAGAATTACTGCTGTCACTGCTGCTATCTAAGTATGGAGGAGTGCAAAAGTATGTTTACTCCAGTTTGGATGACACCAGGCGGACCGGCCATCTGGTGGATGTGTGGGCCAGTGGTGAACCAGGCAAAGTTTAAATAATGTCCGATGGTGGTTTTGTGCTACTGTTCATCCCTTGCCTATGTTTCTACCCCCAGGTAATGTTACTTTTGTACAAAGTAGCTTTCAGACACTGAATAAATAGTAATAAACAATAAAAATGTCTTGATGTGAAAATGAAATGTAATATAAACCTTAAACTTAAAAAAAAAGCAAGAGATAGAACACAAGGACTGAGACTGAGAATTTGAACGGGGGAAAACACCCCTAAGGCAGAAGTGGCCTATGACACAAACTGATTTATTCATTTGGGAGAACAGCAGCTACTGTCAGTGTAATGTTTCTCCTAAGATCAATATACAACTGCATATTGTCATCACTGCGTCTAAGTACTCTGTTCTCCTGTCTTCAAGTGCCTCTTACATTTATCCCCCTCCTGTTGAAAGATAAGCCAACAAGGATCCAGAGCTCTAGAAAAAAAAACATCAACTGTACATGCATTTAGATTTGTATTGACAAGTGCCCTCTCCAATAAAGGATCACTAACCATGAGAGCTTGAAGAGAGGATGTAAAGAGTCCTGCTGTATAGCAGTTTAGACAGGCGAACAAATTCCACCTGCCTGTTGGAATATTTATTTATTATGAGATTAGAATATGATGCAGCAACAAACCTATTAATCATAAATCTTACAGTTTTATTATATATTAAGGTTAAAAAATAGAAAATAAAGTAAATAAGGGCAAATTTATCATAAATAATATAATAATAAAAAATGTTAGACAAGACATTAAGTAAAGGACAAATGCTCTTAATATCATAAATATATATTTTTTAATCTATACACCACATTATCCAAGACATAACTTTAGAAGTGTGGTGTGACTATAATATACCAATGAGGCGACATTGAGACTAACAATGAACAAGTGCTTCTCATTCACAGGCACCACTGCGTTGATTCAGCTGCAGTGGAACCTGGCTCAACTCTGGCAACAGCGCAGTCCAACGTCATCCAGCAGTGCAGTGCACTGGTCTACTAATTACGTACAAGCACAGACATCTGGTAGAATAGATTGCAACTTGTAGCGCTGTGGAAAAAAAAAAAAAAAAATCTACCATTACAAGAATCAAGACAGAGCAGCAATGAGTGACAGGGTCACACATCTGCCACACCCACAGAGGAAGTCAACAGGTGCAATCAAGACAACAGGCTACAGGTGTGTCGTGCCTGAAAGCGGGCACACACTGAACATGGAATAAGATAATATTAATAACATCAATAGCAATTATATCCTCTTGCTTTTTCAAAATGTCATGATCTGTCTGCTATATGAATGAAGAGGCCAGCTAAAGGTACAAAAAGGAAAGAAGATAGAAGGAAAGAAATACAAGAAGGATTTCTTAAAGGACAACAGGAAGTGTAGTTGCATTTAAAGTAAACTGTATGGCAAAAAAAAAAAAAAAAATCCCTTTCACAACAAAGTCTTTAGCCTGTCACTCATGCTTTTGTTGCTTTGAGCAGATTCTGTCACCATAATTACACCATAGTGTGCCCACATGTTTATTCCGTGAATATGTGAGAGCATTGGTTCAGATATTTGTGTCGTAGTCTTTTTCAGCTGCCATTTAATGTGTGCAATGTAAAAACAACCACAAGGGAAATTTCAGCATCTGCATGAGGACACAGTTTATGAAATATTGTATTGTTCTGTGATTGTAACCACACTATCAAGATCCTTAAGTTTTTATTTGATTTTCATTTGATTTATTTTTTAGAATTACTGTCTTTACTTTTCATTATGGAGGCATTGTGAGATCTATTCTTACTGACAACTGGGCACTTCATACTAACGGTGTTTTGTAGTAGCTAAACGCTGGGAAAATGACTAAATGACTTAAAAATAAGTAGCATGAATATTTAATGTCTTAATTTCTGAATGGAGCGTTTCTGAGGGAGCACATCTGTCTCCTATTGTCATCAACTTCAAGATTCTACTGTGCATGTCATGATAGAAAGCACAGGGAGTTTGGCTGTAAAATATTTTATAAACATAACATTGCCTCGTTTTGCTTTTAATTCAGTCATACAGGTTATAGGTTAAATGTGTTGTACAGCCAAGTCCTGCTGAATATTGTCCTTTCCTTCTCTGTTAGGGGCTGTCAAAAGTGAACCGTATTTAATGTAGAAAATCCGACTGGGTAACATGTCAGTGGAAAACAAGGTCAATGAAGCACAGGATTATCTAATATTGTTATGTCTTAAGTTATTGTACAAATCCTCCCATATATAAATCATAAAAAAGAGTGAGGTGAGATCAAAAGAGTTCAGATTCATTAGGAACCTGAAGACCTAAGATATTTGGGGTTATGCTGTCAAACACTGTTTGGGCAAAATAATAAGAAACATTTTCTTTCATCAAAAACAGCTCAAGATATGACATTTATAGGGCAGTGATAATGGAAACCTTGCCAGCACCAGAGGACATGCGTGTCACTTTGTCAGTATATGTTTTTTATTTCTTGTCACATTCAAGGATCAGTACAAAAGGAGAAAAGGTGTGGTTAAAATGTCAGAGGATTGTGATGCAACAGTTTGCGCTACAAACACTCATTACCAGCTGAGTGACGTCAGCTGGTACTGACGGGCATGTTTGATTTTAGCTCAGGTTCTTACAATATGGAGGACTTCAAATTAAATACAATACAGCCAGACGTATTATTTCGCCATGCAGTTATAAAACAAGAATATGAACAAACAATATTTCCTGAATGAGACGTCGGTCCCACCTACTCTCAACAATGACTGGAAAACCTCATGATTTTCTGTGTCAAAGTTCAATCATACTGAACTGCACAAAGCGAAGGAGGCGGGCCAAATCACGACCAGAAGCGAATGCGTCTCGCCCCATTCCACACAGAAATGAACGGGAAGTGAATTTCAGCCTGATGGCAACATTAGGCTGTGTCTGAAATCACTGCCTCGTTCAATCATTCACTACTTTCCACATAATGGACACTCTGTAGTCCAACTGTGAGCAGTAAACTGAGGTTTCAGACACTTACTGATCATCAACATTTTGGGTAATAATCAACAGCTGTTGAGTCACACAACTGTAATTGCATTCATAACATGCAGCACATTGCATTATGGGATTGCAGTGTACGTGTCATGATTTTGAGGGCACTATATGGTGGACAAAAATGAGGAAGAGCAAATGTAATGCACTATGTAGTAAACGAGGAGTGATGTCACGTACATTAAAGCAGTTTCCTGTGGGCTAGCTGGCCTGGGGACCACTGCTATCGTCTCGATCTCCAGCCTCTGTTTCTCCCCTCATCTCCCCAGACCGGCCTTCTTCTACTCACCCAATAGAAACCTTCAGATTTTTGTCTGACCCGCCCAGCGACACACCTGTTCCTCATTCCTAATCAGCCCTGCATCGCTTATTCCAGCTCTTTGTCAGGTTGCCTGTTTTGGTTTTCTGGTCCTCATGTGACATGTTGACTCTTGCTTGTTCCAGTTTGTTTCCCTGCGAGTTCATTGATTCACCTGCCTGCTTGTTCTCCCGTCCACCTGTGAGCCAGTCATTTTTTCCCCCTTAAAATCTATATGTGCCTGTGTTCCTGGCTTCAGCCATAACAACCGCTGATTCTGCATTTAGCTACTTTTCTAATTCTAATCACAAATTGAACTAGTACAACCAAAACGCTGTGTTCTGCATCCGTCTACCCCACAGGAAACACTGTTGATGTGAAAAGCTGTCTGCTGCGGCTTCCATCCGCAACACTAGCACCCACATCATCTTGCCCCCAGGCTATGACTATACGGCAGGCACGGACAAAAATATTAGGGGGAACAATTTCTCTCTCAGGCTGGATGATAGGTTGGTATAGGAACATGTTTTAAAACTGGAATCACCTCCTGGTGGTTGTCTGCCTCCGTCAACCAGCTATAAGCTACAGCATTGAATAAAGGCTATAAGTGTTTTTGCAGAACATTATGATGTCACAGTGAAATTGACCTTTGGGATATAAAATATTATCACTTAATTTTATCCTTATAAACATTTGAGTTAAATTGTGTCATAATTACTGAATTAATTTGTGAGTTATGCCGGAGAATGTGCTTTGTGAGGTCACAGTGTGACATTTGTAATGAAATACCCTTTTGTGCGATCCTCATATATCGCATTCACAAGAACATGAGACTGATTGACCTTGAACTTTGAGTTAAAGTGAACATTTGTGCCAAATTTGAAGAATATACCTCAAAGTGTTACTGTGATATTGCATTCACAAAACCGTATCTTGTGTGGTCACAGAGACCTTAACCTTTGACCTTTGACCACCAACATCTAATCAGTTCATCCTTGAGTCGTAGTGAATGTTTGTGCCAGATTTGAAGAAGCTCCATCAAGGCGTGACTGAGATATTGCGTCCACGAGAATGAGACAGACGTACGTACAGATGGACGGACAACCCGAAAACGATGCTCCTCCGGCTCTGGCTGTCGCCGGCGAGGAGGCATAAAAAACTAAAGTTGGAGTTACAAGGTTTCCATACAACAAAGATGAGATTTTATGAGTAATGTGTAGCTGTTATCACCTAGGCCACCCATGGTTCTTCACTTTAATATGTTGTCAGACACATTAAACCCCTCTCACTGGTACAGTATTACACACCCATTTCCCTCCCCCTCTTGGAAAATAAAACTCCCCTCCTAACCGCAAGTCACATATAAATAGAACACCCCATCACTCAGAGCATATTTCTGATAGAGAGCCAAAGCTGCTCAACTTTGTGATTCAGTCTCACGGCGGATGATTTGTATCCTTCAAACCAATCTCACGCTCCCTGTCAGCGGAGCTTTAGCACCATTTGTCAGGGGAGGTTATCCGCCTGGATGGGCGTGCCTGCGTCTGTGAGATTTTCAGTTGCAGGTTAGCCCCAGACGACGCACCTTCCAATTGGTCTCAGTTGTTTCCAAGATGAATCAGAGAGGCTTTTAATAAGGAAATCCAAAGAGCTCACGGGCTGCATGAATAACTTCAAAGCGGAGTTAATATAGATCCCCTGAGCATTTGCCGCTCTGCCACAACCTTTACACAAGCTGAGGAGTGGACAGAATTATCCGCTGTGAAGAAAACTCACTTTTTCAGGCTGTTAAAAGCATATTTGTCTTTCCGCTCTCAGAGAGAGTTTGGTATTGGAACACTGCAATAAGACAAAACATAAAGAATAACAGCAATAAATGCAGAGATGGATGTTACCCCGAGGCTCAACCTGGAGTGTCAAACACAGCACGCATAAATGATGTCATAACTATTTCTGCAACTCATATTGATCCTGAAAAGCTAACATAAAGATATTTACGCGAGTTCAAAAGAAAAATACGCCATCCCCAGTGTAGGGGAAATGTGATAACGGTCAGCTTTACAGAAAAAAAAAAAAAAAAAAAAAGGTAACACTGATAGAGGACAGTCTATAACAAGCAGCACGAGTGCAATTCGTGATATTTCCACTCCACCAAGCTGGAGCGAGAGCAGCTGCCTTTTCCCATGTTATCTGTTCCTGCAGCTGACAGAGACATCAAAATCCTGACACACATACTATATTGCACATGGCAAATTCATGACATCTGCACATGCTGCCAAAGATGAAAGCCATGAGCCTGGTACAAGGCATGTGGGAATAGATGTACAGTAACGAGAGCCTTGGGGGCCCGGCTTAATGAGGAGCATTAGTGAACCATGATAGTGCTCTTGTGCGCAGCTGTAAGAGGGGTTGGTGAGGCTGGTAACGGCGAGGAGCTGGATGGATGAGGGCGACGCGGTTTGTCAGGCAGAGGACGGGCTCACCTCGGCTTCCAGGAAAACTCTAATGAGAGAGAGGGACTGCAGACCAATAGATGAGCCCAGATTGTAAACGCTGACAAGTGCAATCAATAGATCGCACGCTGATATTAACTCGCTATCATCTTTTTGATATCCTGCTGAGATGGGACGGGGGAGGGAAAGCAATTCCCGGCTTCAACAAATGGGAAACGTCCTCTCCACACTGCAAATGTTCCAGATTCATTTTTCAGCACAAACATTATGTGACCTTAGAGCGCTTCATGAATCTATTTCTAGTTAATTGCTTAATTTGCCAATAATATACTATCAAGAGGCATTTTACTACTTCACTGTTCCCATAATAGCAGAAGGGACAGATGGGTACAGATATATATATATTTTTTTTGAGACAGACTTCTGTATTAAGGACCAATAATGGTGATATATTTGTCTTGTTTGTTAGGTCTTGTTAATTGCTTTGAGTGCCATCTCTGCATCATGTCGTGAATTCTCCTCCATGCAGTGGTGATACTGATCTTTCACAGCTGCCAATCTCTGAATCAAATTTGAGGCCGGCCAAGGTCCTGACATCAAGTGCTACATTTCTGCCAATATATCTTATAAATGGTTCCAGGTCACAGCGGAAAGTAGCACAGCGAAGGTCATACGTTCTCTCTCAGTAAAGGCTTAGTGGGTGAGCTGCTGTTGCTGGCGTGCTACCAGCTAACCTGGAACATACTAGTGCTAGTCAAGTCACAATCATCACTCCTTTGTGCTCTCAATTAAGGGACACCCCATAGTTTAGTAGTGAGTAGAAGATTGAGATTTCAGACACTAAATATGTTTTTCACCCTATCGTGGACTTGTTGAGGGCACTATATAGAGCATTGGTTCTCAATGTGGAGTCCAGGGATCCTTGAGGAGGTTCCTTGGGGTTTCCCCACCAACAAGAGAAATAATTTATTTTCACCATAATTCCATCCATTAGCAACACAATGACAGAATGTATGACTGTTTTATGCATGGGTTTCAAACACTTTCTGTAATAAAACATCTAAATGCAAAAATCTTATTAGATGAGGGACCCTGGGACAAAATCTAATCAAATGGGGGTCCGTGGTCTAATTTGTGTCAGTTTAAGGGTTCTTAACGGGAAAAAGTTTGAGAACCGCTAATATAGAGGATAAGTGTACTAGCTTTTATTTCCAGACCACATCAGAACATCAGACCTGACTTGAAGTCTTTCTGATATGAAATGAATGAGTTCAATGGGTTCTTACTGTTGTGTACTTGCTGTGTCTATAATACATGTAGATAAGTCATGATAATGGGACCAATGCTTACCATTAAAAGGTTAGTATGGATTTCAGTGGCTCCAGCAGCAGCCACAACACTGAAATGAACTGATCACCACAACATGTTTCAGCTTTAGTGCTGGGCCTTAAAACCAGTGTTTCATTGGTAGCTGTACTCAGTGATTTTTCTTTTTTAATGGAGTTGAGGAGTGTATTCACTCCCCAGCAACCTGAATGTGAAAAGATTGTTGATTGGACATGCTTAAATTCTAGTGATGGCATACACTCAATGGTCACTTCACTTAGCTGCACCTGTACAATGTAATTGAAGCCAATACAATGGGCCCATCTCTCTTTATGAAGCTCATAAGGGTCAGGTTCTGTTTACACTGTGGAAAAAGTGTAGATTCAATTATATGTTTATTAGTTATGTCATAGTTGAAGGTAATGTTGAAATGCACCGTATCATATTGAGAGGTGTTTCTATTTCTTACATACTGTACATAAGGGGGCAGAATATTAGGAACACCTCTGTATATAATGCAGTCCCAACAGCTGTATTGTATTGTATTAGACTGCACAAAGTGGACACTGAGATTATGCACTTTCATCCCGATGTCTTTTTGTCTTATGTCATGTGAAATGAACAGGCTTGCACGTTTGTAAAGTTATGAGAGAGATACTTCAGGGGCCAGTATTTCTTCACTTTTAGTCCCAAGTATGGATTAAGCTCCAAAATCCTACATTTCCCACAATACATCTGAAGACATCTGTGATGTCACTTGAGTAATTTCGTCAGACTTGATAGAGCTCCTCCAGAGCCTCAGGACACATACACATTCTTTCTACCAGATGAAAAATAACACTATGTTGCAAAGTTTAAGAAAACGAGCAAGTAACCACGACCACCAAAACCTGAACTGCACACGGTACACCATCTTATTGGAAGACTGGAAAAGTGGCATTACTTGGCAGACATATTTGGATCAACTTTCTGTCTCTCCCTCTCTTCCAGCTAATTCTGTTCTCTTAGCTATACTCTGTGGATGTAATTAAGTAAGCTTAGCCTAGGTCCACAATGCAGTGTAGGACTTGGACTTTCTATAATTAGACTCCTGGAAAGAGCTTTATCTAAGACAGTGGGCTTTACAGATGACATTTCACTTTTCAGTCGGATAACAGGACAAGACAGGACAAATGGTTTACAGACAGTTCTCCTTCCAGGAGCGTGTTTTTCTCTTTAGCTTGTGATGGTGATGAGTATGAAGGTGTTGTTGATGAGGGAGAAAGTCTCTGCATACACCAGTTTCCTTGCCCTAGATTTATCCAATGTTCATTTTTAGTCGAAGCAGAGTTTTCTTTGTACAGAACGTGTGTCTGAAATTTTTTGGAAGCAAATTTCTAATTTTTTAGTAAAGCGTTCCACCCGCCCCAGAGAGACAAGAGCCTCACAGGCACACGCAACACATCCATGACCTCTCTGAGGAAATCAAACCAATTTGCCTGGCAGATTGCATTTGATCTTTCTCTCAACCGTCCCAATCATCGCGGCCCGTGTTGCCTCCAGTATGGTGCCTCCTCGCCATCGCTTTACCTGAACTCCTTATCTGTTTTCTTCCCCCAAAAGCAAAATTGAAACAAGCACGGATTAACTCAATGTCATGGCAGCTTTGTCCCTGGGATAATGGGGGACAATGAGCTCTGCGGTGGCAGCAGTAAATGATGCCAATTTTCTCACACGGTGAGAGAGAGAGAGAGAGAGAGAGAGAGAGAGAGAGAGAGAGAGAACAAGAGAGGCAGAGAGTTTGGGGAGATGGCTTAAGACTTTAATCCAACTCTGTAAATCGGAACGCTCTAGGTTTTGCTGAGTGTTTTTCCCGCTGAAGTGATTTATATCATCCAATCATTGCGGGGTAAGCAGCACACATGCTCGCAGAAGATATGTGATGCTGTGGTTTTTAGAGGATTAGGTGAGGAATGTCACATTTTTGAGAAAAGAGAGTTTGACATGTTTTGTCTCAGCGGGATAAAAAGCTTTTCTCTTAGTGCAAAGTATGAAGACAAAATTCATCCATACTAGAGATGCGTCGATGCAATTTTCTTAGCCAACCAAAAATAGCCAGTCTGACTTTCCCGAAATTTCCATAAATACCTGTACATCAGAAATATGTTAACAAATAAAACAGCCGCGACATTAAAACAGGTAACAGGTTTTAACGTCGCTGTTAGGGTCTGATCGGTGTATATCCGTAGCCTGTTTTGAAAGAGCTGATTCTGAACTGTCAGTGGTGTGATTTAAAAACTATATTGTAGTCAATTATTTTCCAAGTCAGAGAAACACACCAATCAGCCACAACGTTAAAACCTTTCATCTGTTTTTTTTAGTTTTTTTTTATGCTTATCCGAGGATGGGGTCAAGCAAAAGTATTCCAGACATCCCTCTCCGGCTCCTCCTGGGGGATCCTGAAATGCTCCCAGGCCAGATGAGATATATAATCTCTCCAGCGTGTTCTGGCTCTACCCCGAGGGCCACCTACCAGTTGTTCGTGCCTGGAAGAGATCCAATGGAAGGTGCCCGCAATGAATGGCCACCGTAACATGTTGGAGGGGTTCCTGTGTCTCTGTGATCCTGGGAGCTGTGTTGTCGGAGGAATTAGCCACTGATGGAGTCTCCCATGGCAAATTGGTTCCAGGGGAGAGGCCAGGCTAAGAGTGATTCAAAACCCACCTGACGAAAGGCGCTTTTCAGGGGAAACCGGGGCACCCCCTCTGGAGCCAGATCTGGAAGGGGAGCTCACCGGTAAGCATAAGGGTAACGGGTCTTAGCCCATGGGGCTGAAGAAATTAAACGGAGCTACCTCCCTGTGGGGCCACCAGCTGCCTGGGACAGACATTGGGTCGGGGTGCAATGGATGCCTGAGGGCTGGCTCGGTTGGGGGCCTGGGCATGCCGATCCCTGACTTCATAGACTAATATTAAAACCAGTTACCTGTTTTATTGTTGTGGCTGATCAGTCTATATTCATGTGCATATTATATCTAATACATTATCTTCTAATATATCACTTTAAAGAGACAGTTTGGGTTTTTTGCCGTCGGGTTGTCATGCATAGTCCTGAGCAGTGCGTTCCCAGGCAGGAGATACGACCAGACTAGCAGAGCTAAGTGTTGCTGCGCACAGGGCCACCAGAAAAAAAAACCTGTTTCACACACTTTTAAAAAAACACCCATCCAAACAATTCCATGTCCGTTTAAATGTACATTTCAAATAGAAGATTTTCGGCGGTTTATCTTCCCGTGAAAACAGCGCTTTCCTTTGTATTACGCCGCAGCCGCAGGTCAGCCGAGTAAATCAGAAAGCGGCGTGAAATACAGTGCACTGTGTAGGTGCGCTTGGATGTAGGAATACGGAAGTTCAGCGGTTGAAAGTGCCACAGCAACACATCGCTCTACCACTCTGCAGGGTGCTCCCGGTCGGCTCTCCAAAATGGGAGCGCGCTGCTCAAGATCTAATGCAGGTAATGTACCGACTACGCATAAGTACCTCACACAACCCCACATAAAAAGAACCCCCAAACTGTCCCTTTAAGTGCATATAAACTGCCTGTTGGATCAGTGTTCTGTCATCATAATGCTAATGGATAAGCTAACAAAATCCCTGTGTTCTCCCTCTGTTTTAAAACAAGATGTGATGAAAAATATAATATGTTTCATTCACAAATGAAGCAAACAGTTACAAGTAAACATTCTGAAACAAGTGTAAATGACACAGCAGTAACAGGAAGGTGCCAGTCCGATGGGAAAATGTGGTTCGGATGATGGCATCTGTACCTCGATACCATTTTGTCACCAGGAGGATGATTTAGAAAACCACATACGGTGCATGATGTCGGGGGATCATTACATGAGGATGCACATGAATGGATGTCAGCGTGAATATGGCATCTATTCTCTTTTCAGACAAATGGTACTCACAGTAATAGGATCAGCTGCTCGGTCAGGTCAGGTACCCAAAAACATATCGATTCATGGCAAGAAGGTCTGATTGCAGTACGACACCTGCTCTTGGTAGTATAGTCACATTTGTCTCTGTTGGGTCTCTCAGGTCACCTAAAAAAGAGAGGGGGGGTGAAGTTAATGAAAGCAAATGAACAAAACTTAATTGGAAAGTTCTATCATTTCTATCATGAGTGTTCTGTTTATTTTCTGTCTTTGTAATTAAATACAGAAAGATGTGACATTTAAAATCATTTTGTTGATTCGGCTTGTCCTGAGTTGTATCTGGTACAAGCACATGGTCGGCCATGACCACAGTGGAATTAAAACATCAAACATTTAAACTATAGTTCAGAAAATACAGAGTTTTGGCTCTCAGTTCAGAATGACACCCCCTCTCAGTCTTTGATTTCAGTCTGTTGAATTAGGGGATGAGTGAGTGTATTCGGAGGGAACAATACAGATAAGGACATCGTGGTCAGACAGAGACAGATTCAAATCCATGATGTTTTCAGACGAGTTTTCAAAGTCGTCCTGTGACAGAATCTGTTTTTTGTTTTTTTGGGTTTTTTTTCAGTTTTAAGGAAGGAGGGAATAGCTGGTGTCTAATAATGCTGCATTAATACATCTCCTCATTAAAATTCTGCAACCATGTCAGAGCACATGTCCTCCCAGAACTCACTGCTGCTTCTCATCCTTGTGGGAGAAGATAAAAGCACACACGGAGAGAAAGGTAGACACAACAAGGTTTCATAATGTTTATTTTGGTAAAAAAAAAAAAAAAAAAGAAAAACGGTGTGTTCTAGCTACAGGCTGTGGCGACCGAGGTGAATAAACAGAAGCAATTTGGAAGTCTCAATGCAATTAGTGCTCTCTTTACAGAACAATATATCTTTCTTCTTAAGCTCTGCATCTGCCAGACGTCTGTCTTTGCCAAATCACACGGTCGGGGTAGAACACTAAATGACACAAAATCTCACTGGCTCAAAGAGAAGAAGCTGCGGTCTCATGGCGATGGACAAGAGATGGCAAATTAAATGGTGTCTGTGTGATACTGCATAATAAGCACACATCAGCGGTCTCGCATAATAATAAAAAAGCAGACGCCACTTCCCCACGCACAAGTTAGGATTTATTAAAAAAAAAAAAAAAAAACTTAATATCATGACTTAAAGATCCACTTTATAACATTCAATCCAGCAGTGTTATTTGTGCTTGTGCTAGTGAGCCATAACTACTCTATAAGCACTTCCCAATTGTAGGAGATATAAGACGACTCAAATCTCAAACCAAATTCTGCTTTGTGTTTCATCAGCCGCTCTCACCGTCATATTCCTGACAGTTGAGGAGCCATTTTGGCTTTTGTGCGCACATACTCTTATACTATGAATCCTATACACTGTTTTGTAAATGAGGCGCCTGGACTGTCTCCTTAAAAAAAAAAAAAAAAAAAAAGATTAAATGAACTCTCACCATTACCGCAGCATCTCCAGTAACCGGCTGCTGTTTAATTACCTGCTGATAATAATTCAGTGTCATACCTGCTGTTTCATAACGCTACCTGCTCTCCATTTAAGATGGGTCCCCATCGTTGCCAATTAAAACTCTTCACAGCGAAGTCATGGTTCATGCAGACAGACTGGGACATCGTTCCACATTGCTATTGAGTTTATCACTGTTCATCGCTTGGAGCGCCACAAACAAAGAGGTGCCACACATCTGTTTATTTGTGGCGGAGATGGAAATCACTGAGATTCAAAAGAAAGGCAAAGCTATCTGCATGGCCACATAACCACGAGCCTGATAATGAGTGGGTTTCCACTTCATGATTCACTCGTGTTCGTTTTAGTTTTCTCTTTGGTCATGGTTGTTATTTTCCCCAAACCAATCAGTAATGACAAATATATCCATCGCATTAAGCTTCTCATTGTGACAGAAGCAAATTCCTTGTCTTTTTAAACATCTTCATTAAATTCTAATTTAAAAACTCCAATTCCAAGTGATGTATTGCTAAGGGGGACAGTGTGCACTCAGTTGTCTTAAAAGGTCACGTCAGCCTTTGCAAAACAAGCAAAAAATAATTAAATAGCAAAATATAAATAAAATTGTCTCTTTCTTCCCATCGTAGATTATTTTTGCTTGTTTATTTTGCAAAGGTTGAACTGACCCTTTAAGACAGCTGAGTACATACCGTCCCTCAAAGCCATTACTTGGACTTGGAGTTTATACATTAGAATGAGATGAATTGGTTTAAAAAAAAAAAAAAAAAAAAAAAAAAAAAAACTTTTAAAGACATGATTTCCTGTTATCATGGCATGTGATTCCTGCCTCTGCAGGAAATCCTCCCAGAATCCCATTGACGAGCTCTTTCTGGAATGCGGGGTGTTACTAAGCCACAGAGATTTCCTGACTTCCCTGGTTGTAGCGGCTAGCTGTTTGCCAAGTCCACCTCTGCTTTGATTCTGGCAACAGAATACGCTTAATGAGATTCCACAGCCTGCGAGGCAGCGTTCTCCATCCCTCCCTATAACACACCTACAGCAGACCCGAGCAGCCCACACTTTCCTCGTGGTGAGCTTAACATTGTTCGAGTGCAAACAGGCATGAAGCTGCAAAAGTTCAACCAGAATTCAGACAGTTACAATTTCACGCTGTATAATTGAGACGCTGCTGTTGGCATACGTGTCGCGTAGGTCATCAGCTGCTGTCGCTCTACATTACGGTTGATGTAACACAGTGAAATGTGGCACAGTGGGGAAAAGAAGGGTTTCTTAAAGTGTGTGTGGACTCTGTGTTCCTGGTTCATTTTCCAGCTCCTCCTGGTTGTGTGTTCAAGATGTATTTTAATGCAGACCAACGTGAAGTTACACATGGAGATGAGAAGCCTTGGAAGGTGATGAATATGTAAATCTTGACATGTCCACCCTAAGGTTGTAACGCACAAACTTACACTGTGCCCTGTGGCTCTTCTCATTATACACCCCAAATGCCACAATACTGTGGTGAATATGATAAAATTATTAATTATGAAATAAGCACATTAAATTAAACAACATAAAATTATCACAAAATACATAAATGAAACAATTTGTTGTAAAATAATTCAACTGTTATTACATTTTTCATAATAAGAGAATTTTGCAGGAGTTTTTTTATATAATGTCTTTTTTTCCATAATGTCACGTTTTATTTCATTCTCTGATTTTCATGTGGTGCTGTCACCTTAACAGGCTCAACAACTGCTACCAGATCCAACCCGTTAACTCCTGTTTGCTAAGACACCAACGACACCAAAGTAATCCTGATTTCTGCTGTAGATAAAGTCCAGAGACACAGTGACTAAAGCTGTGTTCCAATAATGTGGGAGGGAAGACCATAATGGGAAAGATTCCTATATGTTCATGGCTTGTTAGTGTTTTCGTAATCGGTCAGTCTTCTTGTGCTACTGCTTTTCATTCATTACTGGAGATTCCACATGTTATAATCAATATCCACTATCAAAATAAAATAGAATGACGCAAGCGTTAGCTACATTTCTTCAAAAAAATGTCATACTACTACAAGCAAATTTTTGACTAAAGAAAAATAATGTTAATTAATGGCTACTTTAGAGGGGTTTCATTTGACATGTAATAACGTTGAGTGATGATTGTTTTACAGCAGAGTTGCACGTGTGAGGGTTAAAAATACTGGGCTTGTTCAAAACGATATACCAATACAATTTCAAAATTGAGTTACCTACACTGGATTTGCCGGCACTTGCGTACTTCTTATTGCCAAGTTGAATAACGGTTCTTTCCACTTAGCTGCTTGTTATTATGGTTTAAATGGTATCGATACGATAGGACTCCAGCAGTGTTGAGAAGTCGAGTCACTAGAACCTCAAATCGAGTCTCAAGTCCCCAGTGTTCGAGTCTGGATCCAAGTCCGAGTCACGAAAGAAGAGTCCAAGTCGAGTCTGAAATCGAATCCCCATTAGTCCAGCACAGTCAAAGAGCTGTCGTACGCAGACATTAAACACAAATGACACAGCTCAAAGGGAGTTTATTTACTGCCTGTCACAATCGCCAATTAAACGCACTACTAAAAAAAAAGTCGAAGTCTTCAACTCTAATTTAATTTCCGAGCCAGACTCAAACTCGAGCACTGACTGCATTCTAAATCATCAATGCTCAAGACCAAGTCAAGTCATCAGACCTGAAAATCAGTGGCATGAAACTGCCACTATGACATTATCAAATGATTTCCCAAGTTATTGACTCATTTATATATTTTACACAATTTATGTCATCCTGAACACCTTGGGGTTCCATATGATACCTGAGGCCCTGGCTGTTTCTTGATGTAAAATGAAGAGTGTGTGTGCTCATAAATGTCAGATAACTCAAAGACTTGAGCTCCTTGAGCGCCTAAACACAAATAAATTGAGCCGTGTTGTTACTTTATTCGAAAGTTGCATCGAAGCAATCAATCAAGAAGGCCTTCATGTCATTTATGTACTCTTTAAGGGGTCAATCAAGGTGGGTGGATGATGCCAAGAAATCGTTTAAATGAGTGTTTAAGCTCTGTGCGTCCAGAGTTACTGATGAGCTGGATCGCACAACCAACAGCCCCGAGCATTAAGGATTCCATTCACAAGAATACAGCGGTATGAGAGTCGCAGAGACACTTGTACATGCCAGAAAATACCAAACACAGATGTGTACGCACACAGCTGTCTATAGTACATTCATTAGATTGCTAAATGAGATCATCAGAGACCATCACCCATTACAGCAAACCCACACACCGTCGCTCCATATGGTCAATTTCAGTGTTGTTAGTCATCTGATCTGAGCCACAGAAAACACATCTGATCCCAAACCAAAGCAACAACTGGACTTCTACAAGTAGTGAGCAGACTGCTGGGTTCCCCTGGCGTTAGATTTCATTTAGTCTTCTTGCATATTAGTTACTGAGAGAAACATGTATTTAAAAGAAGCGAGGGACCGTTCCAGATCCACATATAAACCTTCTTTACTTTCAGGGGAAATTAAGTTTTTTTTTTGTTTTTTTTTTAAGAAGCCTTTACATATTTCAAACATGTGTTGCTCCTGATGTTCTGGGAATATCACCGGCCAGATAGTTTATGTGCACAACATGTTGGCCTCTTGCTTGCACAAACACACACAAAAAGGCTCAATGATCTAGCAGGCTTTACATAGCAATTAAATGAACATATGTTGGTGTCCATAAAGTCTGCTAAGCAGTACAAAATTATCATAAGACATCATAGCCAAAACATGTATCGAAAAATAAATAAATAAATAATTAGAGGGTTGGATTTTCAGTATGCTGGAATTCTCCCATCTAACAAATTAAAAGACTCTTTTCATGGATGATGATTACATTGCATACTATTTTGATCCGCTGGAAAAAAAAAAAAAGATCCTGCTTTTCTAACTGTAACGTACTCCAAACAACAGTGCTGCCTATTTTTATTTTTAAAAAAGTTCCCTATATGTCTGCAATGTAAAGCCTCTGTCCTCTTCTTTCTTCACGATGTAGCTTCTCACTAATGTGTTATTCAAAGTCTAGAAGACACCCTTACCCATACTTACGGCTCTGTGAGGCTGCTCTTATGCTGCATTCACACAACGTCGGCAGACCAGGACGAAAAGGAAAAATGTCAGAGGGAGTCAGTGTTAGAAATTCCTGATATCTCTGACTCAAAATTACAAGTTGGAGGCAGACGTGATTGGTTTTTCCACTCAGCTGCACACCATTACAATTAAATGATATGACGTGAATCCGGCCTTAGCCACAGAGGTGCTTTAAGCTAAATGCTACCGTCTACATGCCACTATGCTCACAATGACAATGCATGCTGCTGTTTATTAGATATAATGATTACAGTATCACAATCTTAGTTTAGTGTTTTGGAATGCTAACATTTGCTAACAGTGTGTCCCAGCTCGAAGCCGTGGCCTCTTAAGATCGCATAGACCAAGAAGGCCGAACCGAAATGAGACGGTTTTGGTATATGCAGGATTTCCTGTTTATCCTTTGGCCGCTGTTTTATTTGTGACTTATCGCTTTTTGAAAAGTGAGTCATCACTGGCGCACAATGAATCTTGAGAAAGGTTAGAAATTAAGGAAACAAAGGAGGAATTTATCGGCCGCATTTGAAAGAGCCGTCGGAATGGATGCAATTGGTCTTGAAATGCAGCCTTCGAATGGAGCGGCCCCTCAATTGAAAGTCAGAATGTCATTACCTTTGAAAGTACTTGATCACGAACCAAAGTATTGGACACCGTGATATTTTGAGCTGATGATGGAGCCAGTTGAAAAGTTGAAAACTGGTTTCAAAAGAAATTAAAAAAGTTACAATGTTACAATTAAGGGGGGGGGGCATAAATATCTGTTACAAATTTCACAGCAACCCATCTGATAGTGGTTCAAGCTCTGAAAACATTGGATCTACACTTGCCATAATGCAACTGAGTAGTGCCTTCTGTTAGCTGGCCTGGCCACACCCACATCTATAATGCAGACTTCCTGTTCAAAGTCTGTCTACAAGCCTAAATACCCGAGTGATGAAACTTGAGTAAATTTTTCAGACCTGACAAAGCTCGTCCAGAAGCAAGGATACGGTACAACTGTTTTCCCAGACTGAGTAGTACCAACCATGAGTGCTGAACTGACTGAATTGAGTGCCTCTTCAACTTTAACGCAAGAGAGAAAAGTTCACATAGTGAGTCATACAGCCCTTAGTAGTCAGTGATATACTTGCAGAAGCGGATATTTTAGCAGTGAGGAAATTCATAAGTCCTGAGAGTTTCCTTTCTCTTTGTCTTGTCTTTCACAGGTTTCTGCTCAGCCTCCGTACACACTTTTTTTTCCCCATTATTACAACCTAGATCTGAACCATCAAAGTGTACTGTCCTTCTAAATCACATCCAATATCTCTGTGCCAATAGACCTGTCATAACAACATGACATGACGTTAGTATAGCATGACGTTATCTATCTGGAGGGATTTGCACTTGACACCTAAGCTGCATATGAGGTGTCTCAAAGACTGGAGGTCAGAGAGAATGCTTAGCACGTCGCTCTGCCCTGCTGTTGGCAGTGTTTTGATCCAAGCGTTGGGCGGGTGGACCGGGCTTGTCCCTTTGAATGCTAATGAACGATGTCTTCAAAGAGGCATCGCTCACTAAAGTCACCTTACACTATTGGGCCTGATGTAAAAGACGACTTCACACGACATCAAAGTGCTGGCCCTGTGCAAGAATAACGTTTTGCACAATAGAAAAGCATTCTCACGAACATCCGGTTCAGCCCGGTGGCGCAAACATGCGAGGTGTACAGTTGGATGAGAATAGAAGAGAATGAGTTTAGAAGGAGGTAGAAATATGTGTTGAAGCAAACTTTAGAAAAGTTACTGATCAAACAGTCGGTGACACAGAGCTCAGATTCCTTTTGCTCCTCTCTTGACACACCAGCGCACAAGTTAAAACATTGTCTCCCCCATTTAAACTGCTCTTCTTTATTTAATAATATAGATCACCTCTTTCACTGCTTCATACATTCTTTCAGTGTTACATCGAAATATGCATAATCTATGTTTTGTGACAGGGCTGACAGCCTGGCAAGCCATTAAACATGCTGCTGTGGCTTTTTGAACCTCCTCTGCATTGAACCTGCTGTGTTTTCTACAACACTGTGTAGACTCAGTGCAGGGGAGGTGAACCTGACCTGTTGTTGGCTCTATCTTTAGCTCCGCTGCATGGTTGACACAGCTTGTGTGTAAAGCTTTGCTACATTATTCATCTGTGTTTGAGCAAAAATCTGTTTGAAAGGAATTAATGTTACCCCGGCTCAAACCACCAGCCATTTAATCATTATCATGGCGCTTAACAGTTGCAACCAGCCTCACTGCACGACCTCCCACGAGAAAAGAGTGGGGTTGAGGAGGGATGGAGGGTTGTGCTGTCGAGTGGGGTGCTGGGATGCCGAGTAGTCATGGATATTTAATATTAGATATTTGAAAGCATATATTTGATATTTACACAGAGCGGCGGCAGTATATGATGAATGTCCAGGAATCTGAAAATGCTAAGGTCTGCTGGGTGGACAAATATGTGTGATTACTACTCTGTGTACATTACAGTTTACAAAGCAATAAAAGGCAGTACATTACATTAGAGGTGGGAGATCTGACAATCTTATATCGTGGACGACGTTGCAGATGAATCATACAGATCGCGTCATTAGAACGTGCTATATTTAGATATTTAATTTCAAAAGTTCAATCACTGCTAACCACCCCATTGTCATCTGTTAAACAGCTAGCCCGCTAACTGCAGTCCTTGTTCTGCTTTGGCGTAGGAGCACAAGGATCAGTTCTCCACCTAAGCAGAACAAGAACCATTGTCACCAGCTGCAGTCCAAGACGATGGAGTTGCAGTCTGCACAACGAGAGACCTGACTGCAGGCAGGACAACCCGAGGCTAGGCAAGCCGAGGCGAGGCTAGCTGGTTATAGCAGCGACTGAACTTTCAAATCAAATCAATACCTACTAAGCAAAAAGTGTGATTGGTTGTGACACAATTTGTTCACAATTCAGGGATTAGGATTCTACCCAAAACGATTGTCATTTTATCTAACCCCTAACCCTAACCCATTACATACTTGATCAAAGTTGTAGCATATATAATAAGTGTGTGTGTGTGTGTGTGTGTGTTTGCTACAGGGAGACAGCCAACTAGTCAGCTAATGCCACGTTCACATCATATCCTTGATAAGTACATACAATATCTCCTGCTTAGCTAAAATAACTATCAATATGACTACAAATCCATCATAACTGATTTGCCTCCAATATGAACATGAAACAATTGATTCAGTGATCTTGAAAGGAAACGTACACTGTATCACTTAGTAACAAACCGACACAAATACATTCAATACAACACTACAAAAATAGTTCATTCAAGCTGTTTCCTTGTGTGACTAGAATGTTAGCAGAGGCTGTATAGTTTGTTAAGAAAAAGAAAAACTGCCAAACTACCAGGAATTCAGCTGAGTATTAGTGCTACCATCTCTGCTTTTGAATGGAATCTGAAAATCTAGTGGAATTCACAAAAGTTTGGTTTTGGTAAGGTACCTTTGAAAATCACATTTAATATAATACATTTTTTCATGTTGTAATTAAAAAATGACAAACATAGCAAAACAGAAGATTTCAGATCCCTACTTTTGATCCTGTGGTTTTTCCTCCATACATTCCTTAGAGATCATGCAAAGGCAAGTTGCAGAATCTGCACTTGTTATGTAATATTCAGGTTCAACCTAAAATATTACCTTTCTGTCTGTTACACAGTTTGCTGACCAGCGTGGAAATGTCAAGCCCTCTTTATCTCAACTTTAAAACTTGTGTAGTTACTGCTGCTGGAATGTCTGACGCTGCATGACAGAGAACGAAGTTTGCACCTCTCAGAGAATGAGACTGAGACGCGCTTCAAGACAGTGAGAGACCTACAGTGCTCAACACCCCGCCAGGGTGATGCATCTAAGAGATGAGTAGGTGTATTTATAGTCTCATTTGCATGCAAGATATATGATGAAGCTGCATACAGTAATTGACTGTGTAAGTTGAACCCTCCAGTGTCGCACACAAGATGAAATATTTTAGCTCATGACAAGTACACAATGGGGGCTGCATTATGTATGCAAGGGTAATGACACATTTTAAATTCCAAAATTCTTTGTTGTTGTAAAAATCTGTTTTGGGAGAATATTGAGATGAGGCTTACATAAAGAGCTGGAGCCTGAAGCTTGTGTTTGTCTCCTGTCAGGTTGTAATGTACTCGCTTCTGTATGCAGGATGTAAATGGTAAACTGGATTACATCCAAAAGAGACTTTGGGAAAAAAAAAAAAGAAAAAAAAGAAAGCAAAAAAGCTTAATAATACACAGTTTTATCTCCCATCATACAGCCATGCAAAGCAGATGTGCATTATCCTCCCTGTTTACACAAAGTGATATTCATTCGCATGCAAAAGACCGACAGACTGTGGATTAGTTTTGCACCGTTTCTCCAACATTTATTGAACAACATTTCCACCTTCTTACTGAGGATGCTCTCAATAAACCTTCAGGTACATTTACCTCAGCAGATGCACAATTCATGCACATACGTGGTGCTGCAGTGGTGACACTGTTCTCCACTGGTGGAGGGTCAGTCCTTGATGAAAATGGATGGCATTTTAAAAGGTCAGCCCATACTATATGAATACACGGTAAGCCTTCTTTTTTCCAGTCTCTCCTGATGGCACAGTCTGTTTTGTTCTGTTTTCTCCTGGCAAACAGCCAGTTAAAATAATATGAAAATTAATAAACAACCGCATTGTCAGAGTTTATTTACACAGCACATTAAGATAACTTTTCTAAAGTACTCCATATTTTACACTTTTCCAGTGTTTGATTTGAAGTGTTGATCCATAAGAGGATATATTTGTAGTTTGGACTTTGGAGACATCTGTTAGATATTATTACAAGTCCGTCACACTGTTTCTACAATGTGATAATCTAAACGTCAACTGATTTTGTGATGATGAGGATGATGATGCACTTAACTGGTAAACCTTATTGGAATGAATTTGGTTTTACATCTCCTAGGCTTCTCTCTGTAGCTCTAGTAACAACAGGTCGGTGAGCCAATCAGAAGAAAGGAGGCTCTGAGCCTCTCTTCTGATTTCTGAGTGAGCCAATAAAAACAAAGCAGATATCAGGTAAACACTCAGAGAAACTAAATCCTGCAAGGTTGGATGGTGGGTCCCAGTGGGCGGGGCTTGAGGCATTCCTGAGAGTGGTGACTGCTTTGTTGGGACATCACAAAGTTACAGGAAGTCCTGGAGGCTGTTTTTAAGGCTCAGTTTCTGAATACAGGCTGCGTGCGTTCCTCTGTGGACCCGTTGTCTGTGGACTTTCACAGTATTGATATAGAACCTAGACCTGCTTTTTAAAAAAGACATGGGAATCTCACTTTATACTATTTGGGACCTTTAAGAGATATTCAGTGAGTTATGTGTCTACATGATGCTGGCTGCCTGAAAGCATCCCCTGACAAATGTCTAAACACAGGGTAAGTTCAAATCAGACACTGTTTGATCGCCCTTCACACAGAGAGACTCTGCATTTGTCATCAAGACAGATTTTAATTCACGCCGAGACATTTTTATTAACATCTACAGCTTATTAACTCAAAGGCCATTTGTTATTCATTAATAAAAACACAGTGTATAATTAACGTTAAGTCCTGTCACATTTATGGATTAAGTGTAAGTTGAGTAATGGATGGATTCACTGTAAGTTGGTCTGTAGTCATGGTGCTAAATTGTAAGTAAAGCTGCCAACGCCTGTGGACTGATCTCAGATGCAAAGTGCCTCAGTGTGACAGCCAGCCTCCTGACTCTGCTTCCTGTCAGGGTTAATCACAGATGATGAGGGAAGTTGTCACATTTTGATGCCGACATCTGAAAACACTAAAAATGCCCCATTCAACACAGCATGAAGTATCCCCTATCCTCCATTCTCATACCTTCTGTATGTTTTGTTTTTTCTAATCGTTGAGTGAAAATCTTTCAAGACCAAGTCAACATCTGCTGGAACTCTTGGGTTTGCCAACTTACAGGGATTACAGTTTTTTTTTCGATAGACTGTAAGTGAAGATGGATGTAGTCTCTGTTACGTCATCCATAGGTTTTTGAAGAGAAGTTTTAAAGCTTAGAGAAAAGCAGGTGCTCCTTACCACAATTTTTCAGTTCTGTAGTAAAGAAAGGCTATATTTTAAATTTATATGCAACCACGTATGTATGAACTTAAACTAGTACTAAATGCTCTAATGTTGGAATTTAAATACCCCTGAACTTATGATTATGACTGTGATTGAAAGTCATGTGTCAGAATTTATGTGGTTTGAATAGATTTTTTTTTTTTTTGCAGGTAATTTTAAACTTCAGTAACGTTTCAGTAACTTAACCATTTTAGGGAGGTTGAAATTCAGATAGAAAATTGAGTTGTTGCTCACCTGAACAGAAAACCATCCGTCTGAATCTATGTAATGACAATACACTTTTTTATTTTTTGAATGTAGATTGTTCAAGGAGAAAATGGACGTCAGACAAGGGAATTCTTTGCCCTTTCTCCCCCGGAGCTCTGCACTTGAAACACAGCTGTGGTCTCCAGAGCCAAGCAGACTGCATGCAGTACAGTACGGCTGTTACATAATTGAGGAGAAACAATTAGAGGTTTCAGTCTGTTAGCTGTAATGGCTGCATCTCTGATTGTAGTACCTGGTAATTATGTTGTCTTTGCTGAGCTTTTTTTTTTTTTTTTTTTTTACATTTTTGCCAACAAACAGCAGACAGTGTTCCTGGCTGCCAACTTGTATTGTTCTGGACATTTTTCAGTACATCACTGAGCTCACAATAAACCTGTAATACTCTAAAAGCTTCCCATACACCTGTGGACTTACACATAGAGAAATGGCTTCATTGTACCTATTCATGTATTGTCAAAGTACAGTACAGTAAGATCAGCTGTTAAGACCAAAAACGTTGAATGCCTCTGCCAGCCAGCCAAAATGCAGGAAATATGGTCACAATCTCTCCGTCCTGAGCTACAGTGCTGAATAATGAGCAGTGGCGTTTTTGCAGAACATTATATCACAGTGAAGTTGACCTTTGACCTTTTGGATATAAAATGCCATCCCTTCATTTTATCCTTAAAGCCATATGAGTTAAATTGTGTCATAGTGTATAAATTTTCTAGTTATGGCCAAAAACGTGTTTTGTGAGGTCACTGTGACCTTGAACTTTGACTACCAAATTCTAACCAGCTCATCTTTGAGTCCAAGTGAATGTTTGCGCCAAATCTAAACACATTTCCTCAAGGCGACCCTGAGATATCACGTTCAAGAGGCCACAACCGCGTTTTGTGAAGTCACCGTGATGTTGACCTCCGGCCCTGACAGTCACAGATGAGGAAAACAAAAATCAACGGGAAGAAGATTTGAATCAGGAAGGCTGGTCCGACACCCAAATTCAAGTCTGCACAGCTGTTGATATCACTCTGATACAGGATTTCACATCTCTGCTAAGTTATCATAGCAAAAGTCACTTCATGCTTCCTCGCCACTGTCATCAAACACACTTAATGATATTAATATGTGTTTCATGTCTGGGGGTTTGACTTGTCATGAGTCAGGAAAACGATTTTTGACTCAAACTCAACTCACAGAGTATCTTTGCCTCACCTTCAACTCTGCCCCGCCCTCTCAGGGAGGTGTTTGCCTGCTGAATGTTCATGTCTATCACTAGCCTGTTATTTTACACTGGTTAAAATATTTCATCCCCCAACTTGACTATAAAGTTTATCCTGTCTAGATTTTGTTTTGTTGTGATGATTTTTGGAGACATTTTAATGTAAATCCATACTTTGTTTCACAAATAAAAACAAATTAGAGTAGAGACGAGTCTGAATTAATTAATTTTTGATTTCCTACCCCTGTAATCATCTCATGACCCCTTATAACCCTGTAGGGGTTAGGAACCAATTTTCTAGGAGATCTATTGATATTATGTAACTGACAAATCGATAATGAATTAATTAGCTATTACACAAATATGCAAACCAATGCATAAATGTATAAAACTGCACACGAATGACTCAAGAGTCTGATAACAGACGCTGGACCCAAACTGCTGTCAGTCAGTTTGTAGCTGGTCAAATATTTTATCACCTCATTTATGGGCTGAATTGCAAATTACATCATGTTAAACAAAGTTCACTGAAATAAATCCCTTATCAGCGTCTGTAACAAACTGTCCTGCAAGTGACACGCAGAGGTGCCGCTCCGTCTACGCCGCATCAGATTACCTTCTCGAAAAACACACATAAAATATTCAATTAAACATTCACAATGCTGTCAGTCAGTGAAATACGACTGGATTGCAGTCGCGTCTCTTTGATGAAATGCTCGTGTTTGTTGATAACACGCTGCATTCTGTTTGCAGAGCCCCTGCAAACCAGCTGCTGATGGCAATAACAAGATGCTGAAGTGCAAAAATACCCAGAAACGCCCCAGAGAGACGGCGAATGAAGAAACGGAGCCGACTGGCTCTATATTTAGCCTCCTCCGCCGAGTGAGCTGCTCTGATGAGGCAAATGAAAAGTTGCTCCACATTTGCATGACGTGGGTCTCCTGTTGTATCGCAGCACAATGTATGTCATCAGTTAATTAGATGGAGAACGACACATCTGTCTATCAATAGCTGCTTTGATCAATAAAACATGAAAAGCTTTGTCAGCAGTCGCTCTGTCAAAGGGTTAGGGTTAACATATATATATATATATATATATATATATATATATACACACAGTATTTGAACTGCATGGGAAGAATGTTGATTTTTCTCCATACTTCTGCTCAGATCACTATTGTTTTTAATTTCGCCTGAAGGATGGCTAAGTGCCTTGTATTTTTATGTCATTAATTGGTATTAATTATTACACATTTTTCTAACCCCACAGCCTCTGCAAGATGGTTTCAAGCGCTGTAATCATTTTTGCCTCTCAATGATACAGCTCTGCGAGAGCCTAATTAATCATGTATTGTAAAATGTCAGTGTTGTGTCTCTCCCACAACGGTTTCCTGTGAATCCTTGTATCCACACACGTCACCCTCTCTCAAATCTCCCAAACTCACATCTCCAGCTACAATACTGTTTGTTAATCAACAGCGCGCAATCTAAACAGTCACCTGCTGCGTTCGTCAGTGTTTACAAAATGATCTTTTGCTGTTGAGAACTATTGTGCGTGATTAAGTGATTTCAGATAATACTGCTCTGTATCAGTCTGCAATTCAGTCTGATTATAACATAATCTGTACATACAGTGCAATTAACCCGAATGGGAGTCTGAGAGGGAGATTAAGGGAGAAACAAAATAAGTCACGTTATTCTCATTACAGTTGTTAGTGTAACATAAACTCCCATGAAGGTATTTTGCTGAAATGTTCCCAAGACAGCATGCAATACCAGTGTACACCCCCCATTTAATATTGATTGCACTCCTCCTCGCTGCAACTACAAAGATTAATTTAAACATTTTAGATACTGTTCGCAGCGTCCCTGATGGCAATATAGAGTTGAATAAAACCAGATTAAAGCATCTAAGATTAAGTGCTCAAATTAAAATGTATCCTTTTGTAAAAGGGGTTTATAGAAGGGTATAAAAGCTGTATATCTGAATATTAAAATTAACATTTTACTGTTGAAACTGCACAAGAGTAATGAGAGATTTATCAATGTCAGGTCCATACATCCATACATTAGGATTCATAATATAACCGGGTTAGCTGTAGATGCAAGACGATAGCGCACATCAGCCCCGACACATCAGCAGTATTTAACACATTGGATAGACATGGACAGGATAGGTGTGAGTCATATGAGCTGTTCAGCAATTACTGTCAACTCCAACTCCACAGTAACTGTTACTCAAACCTCAAGTCAAGAGGCCGCGTGGGCAGCAGCGTGTACCGTCTACGTCCATTCCTCTTGTGAGGACCCATCCACTGTATAGTGATGTTATAGTGATGACTCATCTTATTGTGTTTTTTCTTGCGCCACAGATGAGAAGAAAAAAAAAAGAAAAATCCCCCCACTGGTTTAACAATCAAAGTGTACTAGATACAAATGCTGGCATTCAACAACTTTCCATTCAAGTGGCTTCACAGTGAAAATAACTGATGACTATTTTCCAAAGGCTGTCAGCAAAACAAAGTCTACCACAGGAGGCCTTGAGCTTTCCAGTATAGGGTGAGACAGAAACTACAGGTCATAAAATAATAGAAATGTGAAAGATAGCGGGACATAGCTGGGCCCTTTTTAATCCATGCCTTACAGAAAATAGCTCAGCTGCCTTTTTATTCTCAAATCAATACTTTTTAATCAAGGTGGGTTTTTTTTTTTTTTTTTTTTTCTCCCAGGCGCCTACCGTCTCTTTTGATGATGACTGTGTACAGATAAAACTTTTCCTTCTCGAAGAGCAGTTAATGCAGAGGAATTCAAGATCTAATTTGACATTCTGTCAGAGTCTTTGATGGGATGATGGCTCGGGAGCGATTGTGAGCTGTGTGCTGAGATGCATTCATGAGTCAGTGGTATCCATCTTGCATGTCAGAGAGACTGTTACCTTATCTGACTGGTGTGTTTTATACCACCATACACATCTTTTCTAGTGGTTATGTTCAATTTTTACAGCTAGAAATTGTATCAAAACTGCATATATAGATTATTGATTAAAAAAAAAAAAAAAAACCTTCCAAAAGGTATTACCTGTATTAAAGTTAAATTCAACACTACTTCTCCATGACAACACGATGTCTAAAGCTTTTATATGAGAGCACTGACGACGACTCAGAGCGTTGTCATGGACATTTTTGGTGCATCACTGTGAAATGACTTGGCATTTTGTTTGAAAGTTTGAAATGCTTCAGCACAAAACGTTTTCTACTGCCTGCATCCTGGACTGGCAAAGGTTGATGAAATGACAAAACAAATGTTTGATGATAATTGTTGTTCGTAAGTTTGATGTGTAATTATGTCCGTGTAATTGTTTCTATTACTCTTGTTCATCATCACTTTGCTTCTCATCTCTCCTCTCAGTAATTTTTTTTTTTTTTCCCCTTCTGGAGGCATGAAAATGAATATCAATAGTCTGGGGAACAAGATGTCGAAGAAGCCAAGATCTGCATTAGTCTGAATGTGAGTATACACTGGGTGATTCTGCGCCGAACGTGAAAGAAATGAAGCAATATTTTGGTCGTGGTTCCATGTTGCACTGCGAGAGAGGTTAAAAGACGGCCGTTGCTACCAAAGACAGCCTGGGTGAAAATTCAGTATCAGAAATTTAGGATGACCATCTCACAACATGACTGCTGCTACAACCTACGTTTACTAACCAGCCAATACAACACACATGCATGCCTCATGCCTTAGCCATGACCAGGTCCACATTCCTCTAACATACACATACTGTCAATACCACTATGGTATTAAGGGCTCGATTCTTGCTTAGCTTCAATGTTTGCCACTATAGCGATGCAGATGGATGACGTACACTGATGACATTTTAGTCTAGTATTTTGACTTGCATTGTACCTTGTGATTCAGTAGGTGTTATCATTGTACAGTGTATTTAAAATTAACTGCAGTTATATCGTGCATTTCCAGTCTTGACCACTCAAAACGTTTTACAATGGAAGCCACATTCACCCATTCATACACATTCGTGCAGCGCTTTTCTACCATGCACGCACATCCACACTGATGATACATTGGGGGCAATTTGGTGCTCAGTCTTGCCCAAGGACACTTCAGATTGCAGACTGGACGAGCCGGGAATCGAACCATGACCTTCTGATTAGTGGGCGACCACTCAGAGTGTATATAAAGACGGACGTAGTCTACATGATATCACCCATAGGTTTCTGAGGAGCAGTTTTGAAGCTCAGAGTGAGCTGTTCAGAGTGAGCTGCTCCACCATCGCCACCTTGGCAGTGTCTGACTCTTCCTTACTCCTGGCTAATCCAAACGTGGGCAAAGAGGTGGGGCGTGAGTTATATAAACATTCACCCCTGTGCAGTTGTCATGAAGGAGGAAATTAGCTTCAGAGACTAAAACTGTTTTGTGTACCAGGCTGTAAACATGTTTATTTCTGCTGTNCACTCAGCCACCTGTCGCTCAAAGCGGCATGCCCTTAATTAAGCATAACTTAAAGCCTTAATAAGATTTTAACGGGTGAGTTATATAAACATTCACCCCTACTGCAGTTTTTAGCACTTCCGTGTTGGGTACAGCATCAGGTTTGATGTACATGTACAGGAAGTACTCCAAGTTTAGTACATCCATGTCACAGTCTGGCTTGTAATANAGTCATTGGGGATTGACTCACTTTTGGAGGCAGACTCTAGTGGTCATTCGAAGCACTGCAGTTTTTAGCACTTCCGTGTTGGAGTACTTCCTGTACATGTACATCAAACTTGATGCTGTACCCAAGTTTAGTACATCCATGTCACAGTCTGGCTTGTAATAAACTTCTGAAATCTGTGGGTGCCTTAAAAATGACACCTGGTTTTCCAGTTCACCTGAGACATCACCACATCACACACTTCTTTCTCACCTCACCCACAGTGCATATCTGCATCTCTCAAACAAAGAAGAAAATCCCTGTATTTCTTCAATAAATCACAGCCAACTGAAACAGAACTGAAAGTACTTCTGAGTACCAGCATATGGTAAAAAAAACAAAACAAAACAAAACAGACACTGTCTAACCTCCAGCACTTCATTGTCTCAACTGTAATGACGCAAGCATGAGAAACATCCCTGATTACATGGCTGACTTACAGTTTCATCCGCACATGTGAAGCAGGTGAAGCGGATAAACAAACCAGGCAGCTCCGGGTAGCGAACAGCTGATACAGAGGAGCAACTCGGGCCATTGAAAGATTATTGATGAAGGGGGGGGGGGGACTGATGTCATCCCGCTCCCAAACCTTCATCCCTGGAGGTTGCGCTACTGTTCGTCAACCAGGGTGACAGTTTTGGGACGAGGTTCATAAACAGCTGCTGTAGGAGGCTGAGCTATTCAGGGATCTCGCCATCCAGACATTTTCTGATCAAAGCTCAGCGAAGGGAGGCAACAAAAAAAAAAAAACAAAAAAAAAAAAAAAAAAAAAAAAAACATTTTGCTGCACTGAAGGTTCTCTCCTACAGTTTCATCAGCCAGTTTTTACATAATCTGCATGACTGTGGGATGTAGCAGACATTGTTTGACTGTCAAGTTTGGTTTAGTTCTTTGAACTCAATTTGTTTGGGTAATGTTTAGAGCACATCATATATTTCCCCATATTCCTTTTATAGATCTCTTAGAAAAGGCTTCAGTGCACCACCCACACTCAAAGGATATCTGCAGAGGAAACAACACATCTCTGCCTTATTCGAAAAACTGATGCCACATCACTTTCATTGCAGCGGGTCATGTGCCCAACAGTATTATTTTCTTCCTGTCACAGAAACTAGGACTTCTGCCTCTTGACAATATACGGTTATACAGTGGATGCAAGCATTCCACACTATGTATGCCCAGGGGTGGACAGTAGCAAAGTACATTTTGCTACAGAAACTTTACCCAGCTTAAAAGACAAATACTGTACTTTTGACTCCCCTACATTTGTATGAAGTTCTCGTTACTTTGAAGCAGAGCTTTTAGTCGGTGGAATTAATTTTCCGTTTTGAAAATGTGACAACCTTTTTTGCACCATGGACGGGTTTCAGAAGGGGTAATAATTTGCTCATTATCACGCCATAACAATTCGCTATTACCTTCACCGGTGCAAAGGAGACAACAGACAACTCTCAGTAATCTTCCCTTATCTTTACTTCACTTGGTTTTGTTTGTTTTTGTGTGTGTGTGTGTGTGTGTGTGTGTGTGTGTGTGTGTGTGTGTGTGTGTGTAGCCCCGCCTCGCTCAGACAGCAGAGGACAGAGAAGCAGTGCAAACATAAATGATAGATAGAAATTAAAGTTATTAGTGACTGGCCACATGGCAACCAATCATGGCAGTCCTAATGTTGTATGTCACCGATTGGAAAAAAAAAAAAAAAAAAAAAAAAAGTGAGGCCCAATATCGGTCCAGGGTGTGGGGGTTGAGGACCTCTGTGATAGACCATTCACTGTGTTTGTCACAGGAGAAAAACACCAATCACAGCCAACTCTTCTACTGTCAGTCATGTTGTGCTGCTGCATTTTTGAACAGCTCACTTTGAACGATGGCTACGTTAGACAAAAAGATGAGGCAGGAGATTCTTCAGAGCACCGTGACCTTATCTTAAGTCCATGTTTCCAATTTTTGGGAATGAAGCGAGATTCCTTTCATTTCAAATGTTGCTGTGTTCACCACGACCGAACTTCATCACTGCCTAGAAAAATTTTCCGTCCAACACCGAGGATGTCCAGGGTAATGTTTATTTAATCCCAGATAATCTTTCCAACAGACAGCCTGTAGTAGTTTTTGTTGATTCAGCTGTATTGTTATGGCCATTTCTAGAGGCTGTGTAGTATAATCTCCAAGCTTTTTATTCAGTCAGCGCATAGGTTGTTTCACAGTCATCAGGTTCTGTAAATGCACTGTGGAACAATACAACAATGCATTGACAAAAAAAATGCTCCAGTACTTTAACTCAAGTAGAAATTTGACTGAACAACTTTCACTTATATTAAAGTAATATTTGACCAGGAGAATCTATACTTTGACTCAAGCAATGGAGTTGTGTACTTCGTCCACCTCTGTATATGTACAGCAGCTAATTTATGCGCTAGGTAGTGAGCTAGTCAGGTGATGCAGAGAGAGAAGAGACATTAGACAGTGCTAACATTCAGTGCCATTGCAGGAAGTAGTGTGCATATCTAAAGCACACCTTAGACAAAGCCCAGTCAGTCAACTCATATGTATTATGTGAATATATGTACAACATTTATATTTGGCATCTACACTTTGGCTTTGTCGCTCCCCACACAGCTCAGCTCAACAGGGAGTGACAATGACAACTTTCCCCCCTTAGGAGAACATAGACTCTGGAGTAGATGCTGTTGCAGAGAGAATCTGTATTCAGTGTGGATTTAATAGGATGCTCAAGTTCTGGAGTTGACCGTCTAGCCTAGCTTGTGGGCTTTCTATTTGCCAAAACCATGATCATTCCCCACCTTAACAGCACTTAACTAAGTTGCCATGCACAGGTATCGTATGCGGAAGTTGAATGAAATGTTGGTTTTGTACTTTTGTATTTCAGAAGCAAAGCAAATGAGAGGCTGTGTCGTCAGAGCTTTAATCCACTGTAATACAGCTACCCTCATGCAACATCTGAGCTCATTCTAAAACCCACTAAATTGCATTAAAAACATACTCCCTGAAAAATGCTTCCTCTTAACTGGAAATCAACTGCACTCACTTCTTTCTCACAGCACAGTGATATGATCAGATGCCAAGCAGATTTCTCTTATGTTGAATAGTCTATAATTCAAAAACAAATGTCAAGACGCAGTCTTTGCCAATCCGTATTCTACAAAGTCAAAAGTGGAAATTTGAAGTTGAGTTAAAAAGTTGAAACAACCACCTAATCAAATAGCCCAGGCTCATTACAATGTAATGCAATCAGTGCACCGAGAGCCACATTTCACTTACTCAATATGTTGAGGAGTGACATATTGAGATCACATCAATATTCCATTGGCTATTATTAAAATTCATATTATGGAGGATGGAGTGAGGGGGGGGCAGTGTAGGAGGATCTTTATATGGCATATCAATTAGTCTGTGTTTAATGTGATGGATGTAATATTGTCCTCCTTAAGGCGAGGAGCCTGATTTTGGAGAGACAGAAAACAGCAGGAGAATTAGATATTACCTCAAGGACTAAGCGATATTACTGATATTCACTAATTGCTCACAAATTTTGCTAAACTCAGTTTGTCTTTATTTAAGAATAATAATTTATCCCTAACACAAATCTCCGTGCTGTTTTTTCTTTTTTAAAAAGTAACATTTTCTCATCAATCCCTCACAGCAGCTCCGGGTGTGTCATGAATATTCATTTAAAAAGTGTTCAACTTGGACTGGTGCATTACAAGCACACGTTTGACCGCCAAATGCAGAATAAATCTCACTGTTATTTGGAGACTCTCTGGAGAGGACGCACAGAGAAAGGCAGCAGACTCAGTAAAAGTCAGGCAGATATGCTATTGTACAAAATATACTAGCAAGAGGGGCCCTTTGTAAGTTTTCTCTACCGCCAAATGTGGTTTCTTGCTGGGAGGAGGTGGTGGTGGCGATTGTTGCTCGACAAAAAGCTTTGGCCATTGTTGCGTTTGCTAGACAAGGGCTTATAATGCGTCCTCTGAGCAGTGCTGCGTCTTCAGGGCAAATTTGATGTGTCACTATCGGAAAGTGAAAAGACGGCCCTGAGCAAGATGTTTAGCGTGATAACTTGCTAAATAGAGACTGAGAGCGGAATGAAGTTTGATGCTGAACTTGCAACTTTTCTTCCAGAGTGGTAACAGCTGTTATTGTTAATGTTTGGCTGTGTAGCACTAGCAAAACTTACAAATAGCTTTGAGTAGCTACAACACAAAATATGTTACTATGACATTACAGGGATGCTTTGGCTTGGTCTGTGTTTTAAGGACTCTGTCTCAGATACTGATGAACTTTCTGACAGTGCAGCTGTATCACATTTTGCAAGGACACTGTAATTCTTAAGAAGCATGATAAAGTATGCCCTAACAACAAGCCATGGGTTACCAAATCCCTGAAAATGTGCTGGAAAGAAGAAACAGAGCCTTTCTTAAAAGGTAATGTGGCAGAAAAGAGAGGACAGGTCAGAGCAGACAGGAACAGGGCCAAGTTATAATATGAAAACAAGCTAGAGGAAAATTTAAGCAGCAACAATATGAATGTAGCATGAGGGATAAAGATATTCTACAAGTAATTTTGTCTAATCTGTTCTTACTTTCTCTATGATTGCATGGTAGGCGGTGAGGCTGAAATCACTTTCTATAACTGTCCACCAGTCTTTGATTTGCAGAATTCCTCCAGTTGCAAGATGTTTGAGTGTTTTCTTGCATGCACTCCTTGTTTCCATCTCCTCCACTACATTTCATTGGGATTCAGATCTGGGCTTTGGCTAAGCCCTTCCATAACCCACCATTTCTTCTTTTTGAGCCAATCCTTGGCGAATTTACTGGTGTGCTTAGGATCATTATCCTGTTGAAAAGGTCCATTCCCGGTTTAACTTCCAACTTTGGGACAGATGGCCTCACATTTATCTTCAAGCACTCTTTGATAAGAGGCAGAATTCATGGTTGAATCAATGACTTCAAGCTGCCCAGTCCCTAAGGCAGTGAAGCAGCCCCAAACCACCATGCTTCACAGTTGGCATGAGGTTCTTCTCAACATGTCTGCTGTTACTGTAGCCCAAGAACTCTGATTCGTCTGTCCAGAGCACATTCTACCAGTAAGCCTGATTCTTTGCCTGTATGTTCATTTGCAAACTGTCTTGCTCTAATGTTCTTTTTGGTCAGCAAGGACTTTTTCCTGGCATGCCAATCATGCAGGTCAAATTTGTGCAATCTCTTCCTGATTGTAGACGCATTCAGATTCTGTGATTAAATTGTGGGGGTTCCTGGTTTTGCATCATATGATCTGCTCTTGGGCTGAATTTGCTGGGGCTGCTAGTTTTTGCAGTCGTTTTAAAATTTACACCAGTGTTGATGATTTTCCTTACGGTTGAATTATTTATTTCAATATATCGCCTCTATTAACAAGAACTGTTTCAAAGAGTATAAAAATGTTTGCTTGTTCAGATGTGTTGAACTCAATTCCCATGGGGTACTTAATTTTTCACATGACTTATGTCGTTTCCCCATCTGGTGTTACTCAATACTCCTGTCCACTGTGAGGACTTCAGTGCATAAGCAAGGATCAGTTTAGAATGGAAAACAAAGATGTCTGTAAACTGTTGGGGCTGTTCAGGAAGATGAGTAAGCATTATAAAATCATATCAAATCCTCTGAGTCATTGCACTCAAAATATTTGAATGAATAAAAAAAAAAAAAAAGAGAGAAATTTACAGTCTGTCTGTATCGTCAGCTGACCCTGATTGTCCTTCAGTGCCCAGGGATTCTCAACCTACAAAACAGGTATTATTATCATCCTTAACTAGTGACATAATTTGGTGGGATATTCTACAAGGACTCGGTGCCAGGCATCGGTCCTGAGGGGAATGTCACAGCCCTAACCTCATCTCCAGCTATCATTGGCTCTCTGTGAGGCGTTCACATTCACCAGGAAGCACAATGAAATGAGGAAAATCATGAGGAAATCGGTCGACCAGAAGGAAGGGAGAATGGGATGAAGCAACAAACAAGACAGGTGGGAGGACGGAAGGAAGGATGGTAAAGGAAGAAAGGGATGATGGAGGGAAGAAAAGGAAGGAAGGAACAAAAGACAAGAGAGAAGAATGGCAGAGGAAAGAATGAAAGAAAGGGAAGGAAGGAAAAGACAAGAGAAAGGAGAGGATGTAGGAAGGAAAGAAAGGAGGAAGGAAGGAAAAAAAGATGGAGAGAAGCAAGGAAGGCACTACAGTCACGAGGATGACGGGAAGGAACAAAAAATGGAGGGAAGGTGTGAGAAAAAAAAAAGACTCAAAGGAAGGAAGGAAAAGACAAGAGAAAGGAGAGGATGTAGGAAGGAAAGAAAGGAGGAAGGAAGGAACAAAAGATGTAGAGAAGCAAGGAAGGCACTAGTCACGAGGATGACGGGAAGGAACAAAAAATGGAGGGAAGGTGTGAGAAAAAAAAAGACTCAAAGGAAGGAAGGAAGGAAGGAAGGAACAAAAACAGGAGGGAGGAAGAAAAGACGGTTTGGACAGTAGGAAGGAGAGAAGGAAAGAAGGAAGGATGGGGCAATGAGAGGAAGGAAAGAAGGAACAAAAAGATGGAAAGATGGAAGGGAGGAAATAACAGAGGAAAGAAGAAAAGAATAAAAGACAAGAGAAAGGAGAGGAAGGCTGGAGTGAGTCTTTTCTGATGCGTCTGAGCTGAATCTCTCCTGTCTACCAGCACCTGGCTAACTGCTCTTGAAATAAGGAAAGAGGGAAGGAGAGAAGGAACGGGTAGAGTAGTATGCACAGAAATTTCGATGCTGTTAACATCTTGGACATTTTACATTTCTTGAATTCCATTCACTCTTCACATTAAAGCAACTTCAATAAATCTAAATCAACCTGTGGTGCAATCACAACACTGCACAGCTCCATACGTCTGCTGCCCTGACGCTGACACATGTAGGCTGTGGAATTACACAGTAAACATGATCCCGTCAGGACAGCTTTGCAGGACTGACACTTTAAAAGCTTTTTGAAACTGATGTCAACATTCATAGAAAACAGAAAGACATGCAGGCTATCACCCCACCTCCCCCCCCACCCCCCCGACCCTACATATATCTGTGGATAAATAACCTGCAACACTGCAGTGTGCAAACTGCAGTAACTGTAATTGGCAGCTTTCAATGAAGGTCACAAGTGGCTCTCTCTTCTTATGCAATTAACCCAGTTTCTCAGTGAGGCAGCAATCTGTGGGGAAGCAATTAAATTCCAAATTCTTCACAGTGTGTGGACTTCACAGGGAAAAAAAAAAAAAACCTTGGACAGCCCAACGTTTGTTTGGAAGTGTTTATTAGTGATTTTCTTTGGATATATGAAGATTTTGTTGTTTTTTTTTCTAAAAAGAAAAAAAAGGGGATAAATGACAGAAGGAAGGACGGAGGAAGCAAAGTCAGGAAAAGAAAAAAGAAGAAAAGGAAGGAAAGGAGGAGACAAAGAACTCTTCTTTCATCTGAACCATGATTTTGATTTATTTTATTTTTTTACATCTATTATTCTCCATTAGATATTTATCAGCTTCTTCTCTTACTCTCCGATTATTTGTTCACAACTGTGATGGAGATCATGCTTAAAATCATACCCAGTCAGTTGACTCCCTCTCTCCATCTACTTTACTTGTTCTCAGGCCTCCCTCTGTGTGTGTGTGTGTGTGTGTGTGTGTGTGTGTGTGTGTGTGTGTGTGTGTGTAGATGTGAGAGCGCACTGTGTAGTGACCTTGAATTCCTCCTGCGGGCAACAAACAATCCTTTCTCCTCCTCCCACGGATGAGCGTTGCAAGGTGACGTCTATGTGTGCACAGAGGAAGAAGTCCTCCACCTCATCTGTTCACTCTTTCACCTGCAGGAAAACAATGAGCAGAGGCAGAGAGCAGGAGAAGATGAGAAATGGCAACGATTTTAGACGTCTGTGTGGCCTCTAATGCTTTCATGTCCAAACGCTGGCTGATGTCCAGGCTTGGATTCATTCTCTTAGGGTTACTGTTATTTTTGGAAGAATTGTTTAGATGCATTACAAAGAAATTGACCTGACATATTTGTTATGATTGCAGGTGGGATTTATCGGGGCATGAAAGAGCTGTTCTGAATCGGGTTGCCAAATGTGGGATGGTGCAGCAATTACTAAAAATTACAGCTTGTATTTAATTTGAGTAATGATTTTCCAAAATCTTCCAAATATTGAATGAATTAAATCCAAACACTGCAAGCTCTTGCATATAACGCAGTGATTGGCTGAATTCATGTTGAAGGAATCTTGTTTGTTTCCATATTCAGCAGTGTAAAACCACAAGCTGTAGTTTCACCAGCTGCAACATATCTGCTTGCATACATTAACAAATGAGATGCAATATGTTAAAATGGTGAGATTTAGAAGTGTTGAAATTTCTGAGAGTCAGGCTAGCCGTTTCCCTCTACTATTACTCTTTATGCTAAGCTAGGCTAATCACCTCCCTCCTTCAGTTCCACACTTAAAAAGGTCCCAAATTGCATAAATGTAGATTTCCGTGTCTTTTTTGATTATAAAGCAGGTCTAGGTTCTGTATTAATACTGTGAAAGTATCAAAGCCTCAGTCCACAGAGAAATGCACACAGCCTGTATTCAGAAACAGACTTAAAACCAGCCGTAAGGACTTCCGTAACCTTGTGATGTCACAACAAAGCAGTCACTGACTTAAGCCATGCCCCAAGCCTGGACCCACCATCCAGGATAAGGCTTTTTTTTTTTTTTCTTTTTCTTTTAAATTAAAAGCAGAAAACTGTTTATCCTGACATCACTCAAATGCACTGTGCTTGTGCCTGAATTTCATTTTAGTCGACCATCTAGACATCTCAAATGGATAAAATCTATGATGTATATATTGATAGGGATGAGCCAGTTTTCAGTGTTGCACCGCCACTTCAGGTTAGCCTGATAAAACGGCTGCATTTTTATCATTCAAACATTTGGATTCAGCTCCAATAAGAAGGATCTCTTAACCTTGAACCCCCTGCCGCTCCCAACATGTTGCTGCCCTGCAGGTCATGAAATGAGGCTGTCCCATCATAGAGCCTTGGGTCAACATGATAATTGGGGGCGCCTCTTTGTGTCACGCCGACTTTGCGAATCACCTCGGTGTGTTTTCCCAGCCAGGTGCCTGCAGCATACATCACTCAGCCACCAGCCAGCTTCACTTGGAGCTAAGCGCTGCGCCAATTATTGCATGACACCGTCATCCATATCTGTTCTCATGGAAATTCATAATTTATGACACATCCTCGTTTCTGCCTCTAGGGATCTGAATACTATTATCCTGCTAAAGTGAGATCTGATTGGGCAGCTTCTATCTCAGTTGCTCCTTTGAAGTCTCATTTCTTCAAGTGCCCTTCTATAGTCTCTATAATGTATCATCATCCAGCAGAGGAGACATCCTGTGAGCCGGAGCAACACCAGCTATTCCTCTCTCAAAATGGCAGCCGCAAACCTCTGGCTGAGAGTAAATGCTTTGGGGTGTTGGAGTTAGTGCAGAGATATTTGAAACCATATATCTGGTTGTAGACTGACAGTCCCTCTATCATCCTCTCTATTTTGGCCTCGATGTTGTGCAGAATACCCCCCCCCCCAAAATATACAGCAGAAATAGCAAAACCTTGCTCCACCAGCTGCTCCCATGCTTTAGACTTAGACCAAATAAACACAATATGTGTTTCTAGTGATGTTTATACACTTCACATGTATTTGTAGAATGTGGTCATATTAAAAACAGTAAATTACTAAGGCTTGTGAATCCTACCATTTACCCTAAAACTTAACATTATCTTGATTTTTTTTGGTCTTCTTTAAACTTAAATCTTCCTATTCTCATATTGACTTTTCAACCTTAAAATTTACATTAGCTTGACTTTTTAACCTTCACAATGTGCTAAACTCCATTTAGCTGATGCTAATTAAAAAAAAAAAAAAAAAAAAATGTACAGAATGTGTCATTAAGCCTCCGGGTTGCCGACAGCTTTGTGAACTCGCAGAGGAGGAAAGGTTAATAAGGAATGTTACATGTTTCAATGCATCATTAACATATGAGTCAGCAATTATCTGTAATGTAATGAATCATCTTGTCAGGCTTTGTAGAGTGGATGGTTTTTAAATATGCTATACATTATCTCTGTCCTGTAGCTTTTAATAGAGATGCCTCAGTGGTAGTTTTTAATGTTGCTTCAGAAAAACAGTGAGTGGCATCAGCAAACTGTCATTTAACATCCTTCCAGTATTTAAAGATTTTGGGCAAAAGATAATGATGCTGGCTTGGTGGATGATCTTGTGTGATTATTCCACTGATGAATAAAGACTTGATTGTGTTGTATTATTCACACAAAACTAGAATGTCAAGCTGTAACTAATGGCAATAAGTGGTGAGTTTTGTGGTACAGATGGTTAGATGGGCTTTGTCGTCATGGTTACAATAATAAACTACGTGGTTAACTTTGTCAAATGGTCATGAATAATAGAAACAACATAAACTGCTAGTTTCACACAGGAATCAAACGGCTAACTTCCTCCTAACGCTGACCATGTCGCTCTGTATTCTACGTCGCCGCACTTTTCTCTTTGCTCCTGTCGTTAATTACTACCGCCACTAGATGTTGCCTAGCAACAAAACGTAACTATGGGTCATAACCTGCTGCACAGACGACCTATTGGCTTGGTTTATTTACAGGGAGGACAGTCTGTGTTAAAGTTATCTTTGTGCTTTTTCTTGCCTGTCTTCAGTTATTACCTCAGTCCTTGATAACACACTCACAGTCATCCCACCTGTCAAACCCCGGTCCGTTTACTCCACAATATCTGTCACAATGACTGATGAAAAATGTGATGGCTCAGAATTCATCTGTTTGTACAAATGTAACAACGACTTCCTTTAAAAGTAGGGGAAAAACCAGTTAACTGCTTTGTGACTGAATAGGTTTTAATTTTAAAACATTCCTGGGCCCTGTATGAACTGAGCAACACTAAAACACACATCTAAGGAAGTGTGTTTGATCCAGAGAGGTGCTTAATGGTAGGAGACAGGCTGTGTCTACTTTTTTATGAATTGGGGGAGTTAAAATGCACTTACCCACCAAGATTTCTGCTGGGCAACCACAGCGACACAAACACATCAGCTTGAGTCTATCCCCCCCCCCCCCTTCTCATATTTTCTAGTCTATTGCCTTGTCATTCTACTGCCTCATTTGAGCCTCTTTCCTCCTCTTTGGGGGGGGACTTCAGCAACTCCATTAGCAAAAAACTTTCACTGAGAAATCTGCAGGAGCGCACCAACTCTCAGGAACTTTCTACTTAATGGTTACTCCCACAGGTATTGCCATAATTCTCTTTTTTCCTCCCCTACCGAGGTGATGGTGATTTTTTTTTTTTTTTTTTAGTTAAAACTTTGTAGTCAAATACATTAAATTTCACTTGTCAAACCTTCTGCTTCAGAACCAAACTGAAATTATAGAGTGTTTGTATGACTCATCCAGTGCAGAACACACGCAACAAAACGTACACAGAGTTGCTTTATATTTTATATATACACATACACACTCACCATGTAGCTTTTGACCCTCTACAAGGTTTCGTTTTGTCACTTCTGCAATAAGTCAATAAAAAAAAAAAAAAAAAAGGTTGAGTTGTGTGACGTGTCATCCAACCACAGCAGAGGTCTTGTGGTTTGGCAACAGTCAAAAGGTGGAGAGACGAACCTACAATCACAGCCAACGTCTGTCTGCCTGCCTCCCTGACCTCTCTCTGGGCTGTCCTACTTGTGCATGCTAAATGTTAGCATGATGCACTAGATCATTGCTGTGTCTCAAATCAGATACTTCAGGCAGTACAAGTAATGTAACATGGAAATTAGGCCGCAACTGAAAATATGTTGGTGGCCCGTCCCCTTCTGCTACATAGCCAAGACGGCAACTGCTGAAGCTGAAGTATTTTACACTAAATGTTTTCACCGTATTGAGTGCACCCTCCAGGTACTTGCAGTGCATTGTGTGTTGCCTTTCTTGTCCATGTGAATGCAGTCTAAATAGCAAGCGCGAGTATGGAAGTCTGCAAATTGAGACATAGCACCTCTCTTTTGGGCACAACTGGACAAATGAAGCAGAGTCTGACTTCAGGCAGAGCGCTGAAGTGATGCTTGTATCAGTTAATTGGCATCAGCCGCTTCACAACAGCTCTTTCAAAGCTGTACTACCAGTAACATTCATGCACACGCACAACACGGACATTACAACCTTATACGTTTCACTGTCTCTCTGCCTGCTGCTCCTCATGTTTCTGTTTTTTAGCCCAACCTCATTGATTTTAACGGGGTGGACAAAATAATAGGAACACCTGTCAACATAACGCGATCCAGTTCAACAGCGGCACAGACGGCATTCTCCCAAACAGACCATACAGTCGAAGCAATGCCTCTTTGACGCAACAAAACTTGAACATTACAACCTTCATGCAGAGAGCGCTTGTTTCACTATTGTTGTATTAGACTGCAATTGTTTAAGCTTGGGGTAAAGCTAGCTGAAATACATACAGCAGTACCTACAGTAGGCCTACATACACTGTGCACAAAGTTCTCAACAGCAAACCCTCAGACGAGCCAGGATAGCCAGTGACTGTTGAGCTCCTTACACATCTGCCTGCACTTCTTATTACCTGACAAACATGCCAGTATAATAGACATTGCATGCATTGCTACAATAATGTGGTAATGGCTAATTCTGAGCAGCTGGGAAGCAAAGGGGAAACACTTCCGTATCGGCCGAGGGGCCGTTGCATGTATCCACCAAATGATATTTTATTACACTGGTAATACAGGTGCACGTTATTAGGTGAGAAACACATGTTCTTTGTGGCAATCAGGGATCTTAAAAGAAGATTCTCATACATTACATTGTCTCATTCTCCCCACAGTAGTGTTAGCAACAGAATCCAACACAATCTAACAGGCCACACTGATGCAACGGCCCTCAGGTGTAACGACACGCATGTCAGTCCCACTCACTGCGTTCTCCTTCCGTCTACTCGTGTCAAAACAGATCTGTGAATGAGCTGCAGCAAACTAGGCTGCTACAGTGAGCTGCAGCTATGAATGGGTCAGTATTTTATAAACTTGGCAGTTACTTTAAAGAATAAAAAGAGGGGCACCAAAGTAGGTCTACTAGCCCTTCAGATTATTCAACATGTCAACAGTCCTACATACAGTACGTCTTCCACATGAAAGCATTAGGTCCATGCCTGTCCAAACCTGCTCCTTCAATCTCCTGGCTGAAATAGATTCACCTGCTCATGGATTTACTGCGCTCCTGGACATTTCTTGATCAAAGGTACGCTTTCCAGACTACTGCCTTAGAGAGGTTTTAATACTTGTCTACACAGCCAGCCATGCACATTGATGATGACACATGCGGGGCTTAATGTGATTTCCATGTTCTGCTTGTCAGCATTACCTGACAAAAAGCCTGTGGACTCATTTAGATCATGCATACTACTGATCTATGAAACGTGCATGTGCAGACAAACCACAGGGCTGAGGGCGTTCACTGAAGCTGAAGTGTTTTGGTAACTCATGTGCAAAAGGTAGACGCCATGGTGAATTTGATTTACAACTCTTGAGCCAATAGCCGAAGATTTGCTCGCAGAGCTACAGTGAAGCTGTGTATTAAGCCACGGGTGGTGTTAAGAAGTACTTGAGAACCACTACAACCACTGACTCCACATATGCCCTCTCAGGTCACGGCTCAAATTCTTATCACAGTCAAGGACCTCGCCTCTGCTCATCCATCTCTCACTCTTTAACTCAGTCTACAGTATGAGCATCTTGTAATGGTTGAACACACTCCGACTGGCTTGTTTTTCTTCCTGTGTGCTCACTGGAATGTCACTCAGCTCACGTCATGAAATGAAATTTCTGTCAGCAGGATGAAAAACACCGGGTGACAAAAAAAAATATATATATATAAATATATATATATATATATATATGCTCTAGCAATTGCTCACAACCTGCAATGAACTGTCAAGCCACAAGGAACTCTAACCTCTCTGTGGTGTCCCGGTGTCCCAGCGCACAGCGAGACAATGCAAGGAGGAAACAGCAGGAGAATAATGAGGAGGGAAGGAGAGAAAACAGGTCCTTCTGTTTGATCAAGAGCCGAGGTCAAAGAATTCATTTAAATGGCTTCGCTGCAGAGTGCGCAGAAGAACAGACACTCCTGCAGACACAGAACCACCACCAGATACACACATACAGTGCAACTCACTGCTTCTGCTGCTGGGGCTAATCATTAGCAGCCTTTGTCTGACAGCTGTTGGAGATTGCTACAGCAAAACTCTGTCCCAGTGTTTGTCTGAAATCGTCATCCTAGCAATGATTAAGTGACAATGCAATGTATCTCTTCTACATTCAGTATTTTGTATAGCACACAATAATGAATACTAGGGCTGAACAGTATGCAAAAAAAAAAACAAAACAAAAAACAATGCATCACTTTGAGTCACGATTTCAGTTGGAATGGATATTTTTGCATTTTCACTGAAAGAACATAAAAATGAGGATGTGAATTTTGTTGGAGCTTGTTCTTAACAAGCACATCTGAAGAACATGATTGTGTTAGGATGTCAGGACCCAAATGCAGGCAACAAACCAGGCAGGAAGGTGCAATACAAGTGCTAAAGTACAAACAGAACTCACAAGAAGGCCGTCAGTATCCAAACACAGGAGATATGACTAACAGGAACAGGATCAGCTACAAGCAGAACATCTAAATGCCAAAAAACACGAGGGAAACAGGGCACAGGACAGAAAACTTCCCCCACAAAGGAGGCAAGGGTGATTGAACACAGGTGAAACACATTAGGGCGGGGCAGGCAATCACATTGGAGGGAAAAAGGACAAAGACAGGAAGTAAAACTAACATGAGACACACAAGGGAAGTGATTACAAAATAAAACAGGAAATAAAGAAATGTCCAAACACAACACAGAGTCAACATTAATAGTCCTGTCAAGGCAAAGCATGAAAATGATTTGCATCACACTGCCTCATTTATTGAATGTCTTGACACATTTTACTTTTTATCAAAGAATTGCAGCTATTGCAATTTTGATAGTGTCCTTGGCCATATTGTGATAATATTCCAATTAATTGTTCAGCCCTAACGGATAAATACCACTTAAACATGACTTATTTTTGTGATCAGGAAGCACATTGAGAGTGTAAATCAAACCTTAACAACATATGTTGACACTCTTTATCTATAATAATGAAACGCAGGCTGCCACCAATTTATTTCCCATTGATTTCTTATGATATTGTGGAGACAAACTTGCACATCCTGTGTCATTCATCGGTTGCGCTGAGGAAAGAATGTATTGCAATATTTCATACAACGCAGGTTAAATAGATCCTGCTATCTTAACCTTAATCTTTGCTATTAGAGGTAGTCGTAGTTGTCAAAACAATGCATTTTCTCGGTTCTGCTTGTCTTCACATAAATGTATGTGGACCGGTCTTTTCAATGATTACTGAACAAATGCGACATCTCACTTTACACCCACAAGAACTGTTTTTAATTTCATGGTTGTGGGCTTTTCTCTGCCCTCACTGCAGAGGCACCAAGAATCCATATGCTCGGGTCACATTAGCAGAAGCACACGGGGCATACAAACATGGACATAATACACTCTATTGCATGTTAGCCACCACTCTCCTAACCTCACACACAAACGCGAACCATCATATTGGCTCTAAGTGTCTGTTTGTGACTTTCTCCCCATGTGAGGTTTAAGACACGTGCCTGGCTCTACTCATTAAGCTAATTCAAGGCTTTACTCAGTGGCCAGCTTTAAATCCCTAGCTAAAGAACACTATGTAGCACAAAGAGGTAATGAGGGGTGAACCTACTTTGTGATGCCACAAAAATGCTTCTCTGGGTGCTGCCAATGTCTTAATAAGGCCAGCCTTTACTCACCTAGCATTGCCAATACACAGCAGCCACCTGTTTATGCCCATAGGTGTCTGTGGATAAAAGGAAGTGTGCCTTCTGCTCTCCTTGGACAGAAGTCAACAGCCTCCCTACACACTTAATCCGTCCCGTGGAAAGTTCTCATGAATTCACAGGTAGACTTTCTCGGCAAGGCTTAGCCATCACAGGGCAGCCTCATCTTCTATATTTCAATTGTGTTTTTTTGGTGAGGGGGCATTATCACAGCCAACCTCCCTCTCCCCGAACACTACAGCTGAGTAACTTCCCTTTTCTTTTCTCGTGTGTTCACTTAACTCTTCCTTCAGGAAACCCAAACTGAGTCGAGCTTGGCATTCAGAGAAGCAATTTGTTAAAGGACTGTGGAGTGCTCTCGTCTAATGTTTCATTAAATTATCCCTATTCACCCGCCTCTAGTCTGTAGTAAAGCCTCTTATGGCGGCGCTGGGATTTCGAGCAGCAGGGCCGGGGTCACTTGCAATCTGATATTTCTTTCCATGGATGGGATGGAGAGTGTTTCAAAGCCACTCTAGCTGGAGTTGTATGGGTCAAGACCTTGTTTTTGCCATGTGTGACACTGTGTTCTTCCTGCTGCATAGCAGAGGCGAACACTGACAATTATGAAGCTGCAGCATGAGCTAAGTGAGTTTTGTTGTTTCACACATCGATGTTTAGCTCCATGTATTTTCATGGTCGTTATCAGGTTTCTTGTGTGTGAAGGAGCTCATTAATTTTCTTGTACATACACTGTTCTGCTCTCACATACTCACACAGACACCAAACACACACACACACACACACACACACACACACACACATACACACACTCAACCCCTGCACATGCAAGCGTACGTTTTTCCAAAGGCAGCATGTCATACAACAAGCTACTGAAGGTTGGCAGTACCTAGCTTCCTTCTACATTGTACTGCTGTCAACTGCTTGGCCTTTCCCTTAAGGCGGAGCCGTTAGCATCTTTGGAGGCTGTAAAGCTGCTATTGCGAACGTAGCTCTGGTGTGTCCTCAGGCAGTTGTTGGTGTTTCCTACAGTTTGCTTATCAAAAACAGAAATATGTTTCCACAAAGCCTGAGGCAGAGTGGTATCTCAGAGGGCAAAGGCACATATTCCATCATGTACCTAGAACATTTTGCCCGGATCGCATTTAATCTATAATGGATCTGTGCTGCTAACCACCCGCATTTAAGTTTTATATAGATTCTGTGTAAAGCCATGCAACTCAAATGTGCTACAAGTCTCTGGAAATCTGCTGAAGGGATGAACACCATTCTTCCAAAAGATACTCCCTCATTTGGTGTTTTGATGATGATGATGGTGGTGGAGAGCGCCGTCTAACACATCGGTCCTAAATCTCCCATAGGTGTTCAACAGGGTTCAGATCTGGTGACTGCGAAGGCCACGGCATCCCAGATGCCAGAAAATTGTAACTTCTGGCCCAACATAAGCCATGGTCCTGCGCCTGAGTTTGGCCCACATACTTGGGCAGAGTCTGACTGTTGTCCTCCAGTATTGACTGACGGCTGGAAGATATTCTGTGTGTGAGCCAGAATTGCTCCAGATGTGGAAGTACCATCTGATAATCATGCTGTATATGGGCCAGATTCGGGCCTTGGAACCGGTCGAATACTGGGCCAGAAGAAAACAAGCATGTGGACCAAGTATGGGCCAGATTTATTTCATACTTATCAAACCATTAATTGACCCCTTGTACCCTATGGATGGGGGTATTGTCATCCTGTTTCTCCACTCATTTTTCAGGTTTTACCTTTAATTTGTTTCCTGTCTGTATCTGTGAAATCACCCATAGGCTTCTGAAGAGCGGTTTTCAAGCTCAGGGTGATGTGCAGATGGGCGTCTTGCTCAGGCTAAAGCTAATTCATTTGCTGGCTAATTAGTTAGTTGAGAAGTGAAGCTAACAAGCCAGGTATGGTGAGTGCAGACACTGATAATTATTGCTAACATATAAATAAAATAATACTAGAATTTCACCCACCTCAAAATACAGAAGCACAGACTTCCTCTGCCAGTCAGTTAACTGTACAACAAGCCTGATTATTTGTCCAGTATTTGCATGAAAATCCTCCAAAAGGTACAAACGCCACAAACATATGACTTGTGCCCTAAGGATGGAGAGACTATCAACCTGTTTCTCCACTTATTTTTTAGGGTTTTCCTTTGATTCATCACCCATCTCAACATTTCTTTGAGTATAAATCAAACAGTGCTGGCTTTACTGCATGCGTGCAACACTGTCGCCCTGATTTAGTGCATCTGCAGTGATACGATAGGGGAATAATGGATTCTCTCATTTGAAATTAATGAACCTTCAATGGAGACTAATGCATTCCATATATGATCCTACATCAGTTTGTGGCCTCTGCCGTGTGTCTTCCCTTCTTCATGAGCTAGATTTTAAATTCTTCCAACCTCTGGAGATAAAACCTAACCGAAGTCCCACGCTCTTTTCGCCTTCTTTGTATGCACACAATGCATGTCAGCCTCTTCCAGTAGCATGCATGAAGCTAATCAGCTAATTCACTACCACACACACTAAGCTGCTCAAGTGCATTTCACTACCACCCTAACCCGTTTACAGTAAGGAGGGTAGGTGTGGTGGCATGTTTCCAAGGATAGTGGCCTCTTTCCTCTGCTGACTATAAACCCACACTATGATTTCCGTTCCAGTTAGTACATGTGTGGTGTGTTAAGAGCAGACTTAACACATGATGCTTAATTGAAGAACAACAGCAGGCACTTAACCACAATCCTGCTGCCTTCTGTATCTCACTATTCACTGCTGTACAATTACTCAGAGCTCTTTTAGCATCCACCTTCTCATGCAAGCAGGAAGAGAGAGGATAATACACCAGCATCTGCCACAAATACAACATATCCAGAACATTTTGTCTCTGCAACCTTGGATATTTCTTTACATACAGTGCTGGCACGTCCTGAATAACTATCTGCGCAGGAAACCTTGCTGATCAGCTGCATATGTTGACAAGGTGAAAATGTTTTACCTCTGTAACTGAACACTTAAACCGAAGCTGCTATATTATGATAGCACCTTCAAATAACAGAGGGAAGTGACTCAGAAATTGTTTATGTGCCATAAGTGAAAGTCAGGATATCTCAACTTTTTTTTGCCATGCAGGCAGCGAGGGATGACAAGGTTGGTCCGTCAGTCCACCACTTTGGTTCAGACTCATCTATCTTAAATACTACTGGATTGCCATGAAATTATGTACAGACATTCGTGGTCCCCAGAGGATGTTGACTTTGATTGTTCCTCTGACTTGTTCTGTTGTAACAGTTGTTTGGAATTGCATGAAATTTGGCACAGAAATATGTGCCCCTCACAGCATTTAATGTTCATGTTGCTAATCATCAGGTCAAATTATTTTATTTTTCTAGGAAGAAATAAGAATTTGAAAAAAGATGAAAAGGAAAAAAGAAAGAAAAAACAAATGTAAATACATTTGAAAAAATGAATACCTGTACATAAATTAATTAATTATTTTTTGCGGGAAAAAAAGTTATTGTTCTATATTTTCTTTCTGTCTTTCAGGGCTTCCGTAGATTTAAATATTAATAATAAAACCCTAGTTGGCTGGATACTCAGTCAGCTGAGTTCATGAGAGGATGGATGTGTGCTAGGGTACTGTAGATAAGATTATTGTGTGTCATTGTGTCTTTTACCTCCTGGCAAATAAAACAAAGGGCTTGAATATAGTAAAAGAAGAAAGGCATTCATTAATGCTTCATGTTTTTCTTTCTCCCTGATGATGATGGAAAGAATGCCTGAAAACACAATTAAAAACATTCATGAACAAGTAATGACTTTACCCTTTCTGCCCAGCTGCTCTTTGCCTGTAGCTGTAGTGTGTTGTTTTTTGTCTTTGACAGTTTTCTTTGAATGGTAGCCAAAGCCAACTGAATCTGGCAGTAAGTGCCCTTCACCTCACTACTCCTTCTGTAGACTGCATCCTTGTATCTTCTGACCTTTGGTCAGCGCTGATGCCATTGCTTATGTATGTGTGTGGCCGGCTGGACACTTCACTCCTCCTTACTCGTTTCCCAGAGCGATGGTATGGGGCCTTGTAGTCGAGGAAATTGATGCACATGTGCTACGTAGGCTGATGTTTCTTTTGTCTTATTTCTTAGAGGCTTTACTATTTACTTACTTTATTTGCTTGATGCATCATTTGAAGCAGAGAATACAAATTCTGCTGCTTCAGAGAAAACAGACTCAAAGCAAATATTTCTCCAAACAGTCAAATTATGAGCAGGGCAGTTGAGCTCCATCAGCATCCAACGTTTCCGAAAGCTTTCAACGTACTGAGAAATATGAGCACCAGATATACTGACTTCCAATATATTTAATTACACACTACATCTTTTATTTAAACAGAAACTCCCTGCTTACAGTTGCTTTTAAAAGCCACTTGACACGATGCTTCCTCTCACTTCTCACCCATTGAAGTGTAAGATTATTTGGCAAACCATAAGTACACCACCCACATGAACAGCATCTGTTGCTACATTTCCCACAGTCACACTGTTGAGCCTCACCAGACATCCTGGGACCAAGGGAATTTAATTTAATCTATATTGTTCTTGGATTCACTTAAAGTAAGTGGTTAATCAATTATTGATTTTTTTTTTCATCCTTAGGAAAGAGCTGTAAAAGGCCTCAATATCAGCTCATGAGATATTTGATGGTCTAATATAAAATCCTTTTTTCTACAAGGAACTAATTTATCCATTTTATCCTCTATTATTTTTCTGATATTAATCTTTCTGATATTAATCTGTCATACTGTCCTCAAGCCTGCATGGCGAGCCTGTGCAGTAGCACTGTCTTGGTGTCTGTCTAGATGTTAGACATCAATTATCCACAATCATAGTCTGAAAGCTTCAAATGAATCTTTTGTGTCCCCTTAATATCTCCAGCAAGCCATAAAATCAAACCGTTTCAATAGTTATTCACAGATTAAAGTCGTCATCGCACATAAATAAAGCACAGTATTGTGAACAGCATGAAAATGTGCAGCTTTAATTTGGCTCAATCTAAGTTAAAGCTGCACTGATCAATATTTTTATATCAACAATGGATCAAATTCCTATGTGTAACAAGAAAGATGATTGTTGTGACAAACACACAGAGAATTATCACCTCAAAGCAGCGATTTTCTTCAGCTCTTCGACACATTTTAGCATATTTCAGCTAATTAGTTTGGGTCATAGCTTTACTGTTTTGATTCAGTCCCACCATTAGTCTAAGAAAAGGCCCTGACAGACATGGTCAACAAGAAGCAAACAAAGTTAGCAGCTAGCAGCTAGGGGACAAAATAAGAGTTGAATGGAGAGTGAATATCGGGTTTCCATTGGCCAGGTGGACAGAAACACAACTCCAAATGAATATCAGGTGATAATATCGTATGTCAGGGCTGTGTTATAGGGCGTAATAGCTTACTGATCATCAACCATGTGCCCAAAAGCTTAATTGATTCAGCTATTACTTCCACTATCCCTATATCTCAAGTACATGTGTAGCAAATCTCCTACAAATTCACACATGTATCCTTCTATATTAGTTGCAAACAAGACGAGAGGATGCAATTTGCTGAGCACCAGTGTGATACGGTACATGATGAAAAATGATGGAAAAAAAGAGCGTTGCCCTCCATTTACCATTCATCTCCATAAATATAACAAACTGTTATGTTCAACTCTGATGCATTCGAAATGCAGACATATTTTTCATTCTGCTCATTCTGCTCCTGGATATTTTCCAGCCCTGCCGGCTGGTAGTTCTAGCCTTGACATTTGTCTGGGATTAAATTTGAGGAAAGTTGGCCTTCACTCTCATGTGCCCTTATAAATCATTAAGTGTACAAAATCTAATGTGCTTAAGTTTCAAATGCATTAGAATAAATCATGGAAGATTCAGACACCACCCCAGTCTCAATTTTATACCATAAGTTTTTCAAAACCAGGATGTGGACTATGTACTACAAGCAACTTTGAGAAAATCTTCATTCCCAACAGAACTGAAACTGCTCTTGTGGTCTATGTCTTTTGGTTCATGCATTGCTGGCATATGTGTATAAACAGTACATATGCACATTCACAGACAATGAAAAGCAATCGCACAAACCACGCTCAGATAAAATAGTCTTACTGACAACAGGTGTTGGATGTCCCAAAGCAACATGGGTAAACCTTTATACACTTACTGTAGGAAGTAAGAATAGTTTGTGTTGCCTAACTTTTAAAACTGATTTTCCTGGTCCACCACAAGGCTTGTGCTGGAATATCATCAAGCTTTATGTTTGACCTTTTCTCCTTTATGAGCCAAATTACAGCCTGAGGATCCTCAGGCAGGGTGCAGTTTGTAAATTGAGCCTGACAATGAAGACTGATTAGGTTTCAATGTATCAGTGGAGCACAATGCCTGAGGAGATAAGGCAGTTTCTACACTCGCCCTTTTTTTTAATGACTCCTGAAAACATCCATCCATTATCTAAATCCACTTATGCTCAGCAGGGTCACAGAGGGCTGGAGCCTACCCCAGCTCACACTGGGCGAGAGGTGGGTTACACAAAAGACAGGTCAACATATTATCACAGGGTTAACATATGAAGACAGGTATCATTTCAAACCCAAATTTAGGCAATGTAGAGTAGAGTCCTAACCTAACCTGCATGTCTGTGGGAAAAGGAAAGAGGCACACAGAACACACACTAACTGAAAGGCTCCAGGCCACTGTACCACCCCAAAATATATTTGTATTTATTTTTTTTACTTATGTTGTTAATGACTTTTTCCATTGTATCGGATATGATTTATATCTTTACAACATGGTATAGAACTGAGAAACTTTTAAATTTCCACAAATTTTCAACACAAATATAAATGAAATGTCAGAACGCATCTGCCTCCTGGGCCCTACACCTACAGCGCTGTAGAAAAGAACAAATAATTACATAAACAATTGTGACTGTGAATAATATCAAAATATTATCACATTCCTCCTTTCATATTTTAAACATGAAGATGAAAAATGGTCCAGTGCCCTGTCTGTTAGGACGTTTTGTACTGTGACCTTTTACAGAGAGAGTGGAGCTGCTGCATGAGAGGTCATTAGTGTTCAGCACCATCACCTGTCAGCTGCTTCAGATCTGAACCTCTCATTACTTGCTTGGCCGCATACCGACATGTTAGCCTGATCTTCTTAGTGAAAAATTGGAGTTAAGTTGGTGGCTGGGTGAATGGAACAAATTCTTTGTGTCTAAAAGTGGTGCTCCACTGATTTTTTAGTATTACACTTCTATGAATTTTGGGGGGACGTGAAGAGACTTTTAGTCCCTAGTTTGGTTCAAACTCCAGCAATGCTGGATCCTACACTTCCCATAATGCAACATGATAACATCTTTCTTTAGACCCTCCCTTCCTGGTAAACACTCATTCAAGCTTCCGTCAAGATAACGCTGATCACATCACTATCGTCATGGTTATTTTCTTTGACTTGACAAACCTCCTCCAAAACTACAAGCTAAAATACAACCGTCTTCATGTCTAAAATTGGTGTAGTGACCATTTAAATCCACAAACTAACTTTTTCATCTATGTGTGAAGATCCTTAGTTTCAGTGTCATCCCCTCACTCTAATGAACTCCTGCTTCTGCTTGGCCATAGCTCAGGAGGTTTGATCCCCGGCTCCTCCAGTCCGCTATATGCATGTGTGTGTGTGTGAATGGGTGAATGTGACTCGTAGCGTAGAGCGCTTTAAGTGGTTGTCAAGACTAGAAAAGCGCTATATAAATGCAGCCCATTTACCATTTACCATTCTTAATTCATCCATTATTAAATGTCAGATATCTCATTAGCTAAGCTTCCTTCACATACTGTGGCTTTGTGTTAGCTGTCTGAAACAGAGGGTGTGAGGACGTGTAAGGGCAGCCAGCTTATTGTCGCAATGTGGCTATTCAAACATCAGAGTCTCAGTTTACGTTTTAGGTGTCTCAGTCACCTGTGTTGTGCAAAATAAGAGAAAATTATAAAAACTACACATTTACTATTAGCAGAATGATCTATAATATTGTTAATGGCATTAAATTTATCTTACTAAGAAATGTGGCAATACAGACAGGTGACAAATTGTTGAGTCACCTTGTGCCGCCAGAACATCTTCAGTGCTCCTGAACACCATTCTTCCGAAAAATACTCACTCATTTGATGATGTGAGGGGCGCTGTCTAATTGATCAGTCCGAAATCTCCCATTGGTCAGTGGATTGAGATCTGGGGACTGTGATAGCCCTAGCACATGATTCACGTTTTTTCCTTTAATCTTTCTCCCATCTGTATCATAGACTGTAAATAAAGATGGACGTAGGCTCCGTGACATCACCCATAGGTTTCTGAAGAGTGGTTCAGCGTGGCAGGTCTGCCATCACCATCTTGGCAGTGCCTGACTCTGCCTACCTCCTGGCTTATTCAAAAGTGGGCAAAGAGGTGGGGCATGTGTGGAGCTGAGACTCTGGTGCATACCAATTTAACAACTGTGGCAAGCATACACTCCTGTGAGCATCATCAGATGCCAAAGCTGGGCGTCTTGCTCGAAGGCTAACCCAAGGCTAATTCATTTGCTGGCTAATTAGCTAGTTAACAAGTTAAAGCTAAAAAGCGAGGCATTCGAGGGACTGCAGTTTTTGGCACTTCCGTGTTGGCTTCATTTTTCCTCCCCAGATGTTGCCACTTGGTCTATATGCTTGGTGTTCACTTCAGTTTAAATGGCCATTCAGGCAGTTAACCATCTGAGGGGACAACACTGTTAACCTGTGTTTAGTTCCACCTGTGACATGAGCACTTCCTACATCGCTTAGTGCTGGGGATAAAGGACTATGACAGCTGAAGCCATGAAGACACAGCTAATGCTAGCTAGGCCCAATCCTTTGCATTATGGAGGACGTACATAACAATTAGTGAGCAGGAGCTGCCAATGAGGTGTTGAAATAACATGAGCAAATCTCTATTGGGAATGCCAACTTTAGCAAAGCAAGCTAGTGTTAACTAACTTTTACACAGCGGTTAGCCTAGCTTCCTTGTGTCCATTTTCTAGGTGGAGTACAAACTAAACGGCATGATGTGTTCTTCCATCTGTCTTATCGCTGAAGGGCCTGGTGATAAAAGGTGAAAACACCTTGTAACAACATTCTTAGGCTACACAGCATGATGTGCTCCAGTCAGCATAGTGCACCACAGGTGCTGATAGCAAGGCTGGCTCACAGATGTCACTCAAAACAGTTTTATCCTCTTTTGAAAAACTTAGCACCATAGTTTCAGCATAATTATAGTTTATATTTTCTTACACAAAAAGAGGGCTCAAGTGAAATTTCAGTACATTTTGTACACTTGTAGTTGATTAGGCAGCGTTTTGATTAGAGGGTCCCCTTTTTGTTTCTGTCATACGTTCCTCCAGCACACATATGGCAAAACATATGCACCATGATGTGCACTTCAGGAGCACGGGGTGATACACAGTTTTACTGAGTGTGAAATGGTGGTCTGCATGGCAACAGCTTGGAAGCGGAGGTTGAACTTATATACAAGAGTCAGGTTTTAAAACTCATACAACGAGAAAAGCTTTGGAAAATATTTTTATAAAGTAAAAATGTTTGAAAGGATGCAGAGAAGTATTTTTTATAATAATTGAAGCTAAACAATCAACACTCACAAGGGTACATTTAATTTACAAGCAAGTCTGACTCACATGTTACACAATAACTTAGTGTTAGCTAGCGTGCTCACTTCTTTGTTGGAAAATCAAACACATCTCTAATCCTGCACAGCACTACTGTCAAACTCCTGCATCCTTGACTTGACCTCCACAGTGGAATAAACTGGCGGCACAAAGCTTTAAGCTTTCCTTTCACTCCTCACTTGCAGTCCACAAGCACACGTGATCACTCTTGAATTAAACATACACCAGTGAGCGCTTGCTGAGAGGCTAGGCTACACCTAGCAGACAAATCCCAGTCCAGAGATGTGTGTTTTCCCTCAAGGCTTAGTTTATTCATTCATAATTCCATTAACCTCAATTAGACATCTGCTGACTATAAGAGAGCACATAAACGACTCTAAACGAGCCAGATTGTCTGCAATAGTTGAATGAAATGCACAGTGTATCTGCCCTTGAGATCTCCCATTCACTATGGAACAATGAAAATTAAAAAGCTGCACATTGCCGGTGTTCTTAACTGTCTGTAGAGGCTATGTGGCTACGTAGTCTTTTCAAGAACAGTCTAGACAGAGACTATTTTTACTCTCTATTGTATGTGAGCAATTTAACCTGAACCCCTTCTATCTTACCGCCTCTCTGTAGGCAAGCAATAACTAAACTGAACTTTCTTTAAAATTGCGATTGCCTTTAAATGCGAATTGTTGCAGCAGTTCAGGTTCTGACTGAGCTCCAATTCAGTCCCTTTGTCTCAGCTCCTATTCATCCTCCTTAACCTCTGTGCTAAACGTCTATAGTACCTTGAACACCTTTGGACTTTGGCTCTTTTGTACCATTATCTTTGAAAGTTAAAATGATCAACTGAAAAAGAAGATGACCAGAAATGGAGCAAGAACCCCTCCTCTGGACAAAAAAAAAAAAAGAATCTCTGAGCATATTTTTCAGAGCTTCTTGCTTTCACTTTAATATTAAAACCAATTTTCAGATCCTTTTGATGGAATTGCTAAGCCAAAAGCAGCAGATGGTAGAAAATATTCATTTTGAATAGGCACAATTCTGTGAGAAGATTGATCTATGAGACTCTGCTTGCTTTCTATTGTGTGCATTAATTTTATGAGATTTCATTCTCAGTCTGCAAATGTTTGGTCTCTCTTAGAAAACTGCTTAATTCAGCCATCCTGAATAGCAAAAGACCAATTTCTAAAGTTAATTTTGGTGTAGCCAAGCACTTGTACAATGTTTCATACATTCATAGAGACAATGGTGTGAAAACTGGTTTTGGATATAATTTACCATTCTTTCACTTTTTAGAAGTGATAGTAAAATAGGACTCCCAGTTGACATCAGCATGCTATCATGCCTACCAAGTTTCATGGCACTCCATTTAATAGTGAGGTTTGTAGTTTCAGAAACCTCAGGAAAGGTTAGGAGATCACCAAAGTCATTTTTGATACATCCTCTTGGGACCATGAATGTCTATACCAAATTTTATGATAATTTATTCATAGTTGGTTAGATATTTCCGTCTGGTCAAAAGTGGTGGACTGACCAAAACAACTGATCCCAAATGTTAGGGTGAAGGTTTTATTTTTTGGCTGAAGCGCAGGCAGAACTCTACACAGAGACTTATTAATAGATGTTCGGAAGAAGAGATGAGGACAGAGATTTTCAATAAATGCTCTCCAAGAGTTGTTAATTATCCAAAGGAATGGCCTTTGAGTCATTCATTGCAGGTTAGTAAGGACTTTCTATCACACAACTGACCAACTGGTTTCAATGCACTTTCCCTCGGAGCCCATAAAATGGATTAGGAATTTATCACCTAAGGATATGAACATTAACCAGAGCCAGTATACATTTATTAATGTATAATAAATGTGATAGCTGTTAGTTAGAGAAATAGAGAAAGACTGTAGTTGTATAGGAATGCAGATTATAGTGATTATATGGGATTATTGAAAACATTGCACACATATTGTGAAATAAACAGAATTATTTTGTTTAATTTGTGCTGATATGATCTCTCAATAAACTACAAATTCTTATGTATTTACCAACACTTTGTCTTGTTTTCATCTAAAGGGGTGAGTCATGGCAGCAACTATGGGAATGACATTTACATGTTTGGCCTTTAACACAGTTTAGCTGTAATATGGATGGGGTGATTGCTTGGACTGATCTTTCCTCTCTGTTTTATTTTGTTTTGTTTAAGAACAAATTACCGGCCCCCATCAAAACTCATAATGATATTGTGAAGATGTGGTCTTCTAGTTATAACCTATTTATGCTCAGTCTTGCCTGTGATTAATTGAAATACATTTTATGCAAATCTTACAATGGAAGATACAGAAATGAAATTGTGGAGCTAATAATTGGCCTGGTCATTAATGGCTGCTGCCACCAGAAGAGAAAAAAGAACAGAGGCACTGCTGCAAATATTTTTGATTCTGCAACCATCATACATTGCTGAATAATTTCTGAAATGAAAAGAAACGATTGAGGCTTTGTCACAGCACACTAATGTCTGAGCTCTGTTGACCATGATTCACTGCAAACACTACAACACAGAGCCAGAGGAGTAATAGCAAGTCTGTCTGATACCGAGGACTGATTCATTCAGAGACAAAAGTTGTGGAAGTCATGACGATTCTCTTCAAGGTAATATTTAGCTGAATCGAGCGTACAAGGTGAACCACACTTACTGGGTATGGGAGAGACATAGTGTTTGACTATATGAAACTCAGTTTAAGTGATGTTGTGTTGAAAAACTACAACATTTCTGCATATGACTATTTCACCCTTGTCCTTAATATAGGGCAGACACATTAAAGGTCCCACATTGTAAAAGGAGCCGTCAGGACTTCTGTAACTTTGTGATGTCACAACAAAGCAGTCACCGCTCTCAGCCATGCCCCAAGCCCAGCCCACCCAGACCCACCATCCAACCTTGCAGGATGTGGTATTTACCAGAAATCTGCTATATTTTACTAGATCACTTAGAAAACCATCAGCCAATCAGAAGAGAGGCTCAGAGCCTCCTCTTTTCTGATTGGCTCACTGACCTGTTGTTGCTAGAGCTCCAGAGAGAAGCCTGAGAGAGGAGATGTAGAACTACACTGAGATGTTTTTTGGTTCTTATGGTTCAACACTTCAAATAAATCGAAGAAAAAGTGTAAAATATGGGACTTTAATTGAATCCACTACAGAACTCGAGAGAAGATGCAGTACTGGGACAAGACCACCAAACCCACAAGGATGATGTGTGGATCTACAATACAGTAAATTGATGGGGATTGTTGATCTGGTCAATTCATTCACAGTGACATAAAAGAACAGAAAGAAATCATATCACAAGATGTACTCCATGTATTCGGGTACACCTTGCTGTAAAAAATGCCTGACTTATCTGTAAACTAGTGAGAAAAACTCTTTGGTATTATGGGACAAAAGATACAACATGCAGGACAATTGGTGTTCTCTCTTATTTAGCCAAGATTATATTTATTCATTATGTGTAATGCTTTTGGATATGCTTCATGCTTCATCCATTCATATCCTGTTCAGGTGAACAGACAGTCTTTAGGCAATGGCAGTCCATTATCACAGGCCGTGACATCAAGAGAGCTCTGGTAATGCTCATAAGAGACCGTAGTCTTCAGCAAAGACTTTAATTTTTCCTCTCATATTTAAAAGCTGTCTATTGTCACGCTCCCATTTTGTCATTCCTCACGGGACGCTCCAGTAGTTCCCCCTGCCTCCCCAAAGGAAATAAAGAGAACAACAAGAACAGGTCATTCTTTTGTTCACCAGGTCGGCAGAATTGCCAGCTTATATTGTTTAATGTCACACTTTTGCATCTGTGTAATTAACCTATGTCGCCCTAATAGGCAGATTTAAGGTGGAAAGAGTTTGCAGCTGCAGAGCGCATGCCTGTCAATCCTCAGGCAGGATTTCAGAGGAGAATGAAGGCATTCAACACCAGAAAGAAAGTTATAGTTACAGCACCTTTCCAGCTGGAAGGTCGAATTTTGCTTAGCGATGCTTGCACTTCTTATTTATCCTCATCATCATGTTATACAATCCATCTATAGCTTTAATAGACATCCTACATGTCTGTTTCCTTTTGGTGTGCTTCCTTTTGTTCTATAGTTACATAAAGGGGGATACATGAAGGTAAGTATTAAATTACAAATCTCCACCACACCTAACTGTATGCAAAGACTTCCATGAGGACTATGAGACACTCCTAGGGAGTTACATAAACACCTCCCTCTATGCCTGCCAGCGTTTCCCTTTCAACCTTTATATGATTAATATTTCATGGATTCATTTGACGGTTTAATGGATCGTTTTGTATTATAGTTATATTATGTTTAGTAAGACCCTGAAGAAATAAATGCCTACATTATAGATGCATTTATTGATGCAGCTGAGAAAATAACCACCTGCTCTGCCTGATTAATTTAATCTTTTGTTTACCACTTCTGTCCTGATTTATTAGTTGATTTTCTTTGTGCACACAAATCAACCAATCAAACCAAAGACAATTGCTTGTTCTGACCCAGTATTAATATTACTGTTTATACCAGTCCTGTTTCCCCACTCAATTGCAGAATTGTTTGCTAATGTCTCTGTGTGTTTCCCTCTGTGCTTCTCATGCTGTGGACTAATTCCTACTACCTGTTCATAGTTACCTGCTGTTCTGCCTGTCCTTAATCTAATCATTTAAAGATTTCCTGAAAATGTAATATTTTTAAGTTTTCTCTGCTGAATGTGGATTCTTGCCAGTTGCAGGTGGTGGTGATTATCGCTTGACAAGACCTTCGGCCATCATTGCGTTTACAAGACAAGCGGTTATAATACCCCCTCTGAGCAGCACTACGTCTGAAGGGCAGATTGGAGGCTACAGTGAGTCAGAAACTGACAGGGCTAGGGCTAGCTAGTTAGTGTGCTAACTTCCATAGAGGAGAAGATGCGATAGAGACAAGAGTTAACATTGGTGTTGCTTTCCAACTTCCAACGAAGTTTGATGCGTTTGTTACAATAGAAAAACTTACAAATAGCAATGTATATGAAGCCTAGTGCCCCTTTTGTAGAGGCTGGGAGGACCCAAGGGCAGACACAAAGGCTGGTGTAGTGACGGAACTTTAAAATGTAAGATTCAAAGATTCTACAAAGAAAACCATTTTTAATCATTAGTCCTCTGAAATCTCTTTTTTATGAGGCCAGGTTCACATCAGCAGACACTTATTGTGAACTGCGAACTCAAAATGTTTAAGTGTCAAAGTAGCTCTAACCCACACCTCCAATCTTGTTTCATTGATTGGACTCCAGGTTTGCTAACTCCTGACTCCAATTAGCTTCTGTGGATGTCATTAGCTGAGGAGATCACATACCTTCACATTTACACTGTGAATGTTTGAACGATGCATTCAGTGTCTGGACAAGAGCAATACAATGATTTGTTTCATTAGTTAAAATAGATGGCGTTGGTCATTATTGTAACATAGATGAATATATGATCATATATGAAAACACATTTATACATCAATGCAGATCATTTCAAAGGGTTCACTCACTTTTTCTCGGCACTATATCACCACATATCTGTGGTTTCTTTATTACCACCAGTAATAACACTTGTATTATGCATTATTTTTGCTTACTTAATATTGTTTTGCATATTTTACCTGCTGTGCCCTTTAGCATCTACTAAAAAAGGCCTGTATTTGTAGCTGTGCAGTCAGAGGTGAGACAACCCCGTCAACATTAAACACTGGACAGTTAGACTTATTAGTGTGTAATGACGGGGGCGAAGCAGAGGTGGCTAATTCATGATGCATCAACCGTGTTCCTGAAGTCACCGAACAGCTATTTCTTTAACAGCTCCTCCTTGGACAAACAAAAATTAACATGATGCAAAGAGTGCTAAAATTTTTACTAGCTTGTTGGGGAACAATAAAAGATGTTTCTTAATAATCCTACAACAACTGAAAAGTTGAGCTCTTACAGAGAGGTACTTTAAGGTCACTTAATTAAACTGGGAGATGATAACCTCTGTGACAACCATATAAATCCTCCATTAGTCAGATTTTACTATACTTTATAATATTATGACAGTAATTACAACCCGAAATGAATGAAAAGCTCATCCTCTCTCTCTTAACTTCCAAGTGCTCTCTAAACTATATCTTTTCTATTCACACCCGGGACTCAGCCATAAAAGTTGCATGGCTGTAAGCTGACCCTTTTATTGTGATATCAAGCATTTTGTGACAAAAGCTGCCACTCAATTCAGAACTTCAGTAAAAAACCTCCTCGCAGACAGCCAGTGTCAAAAACGCTCATGAAAAAATAAAATAGCTTTCAAAGAATAAGAGCAGGTTATGAGCCCTGCTCCTCATTAATGTGTAATAACGTGATGTTAACTTGGCGCAGCCAAAACAGTGTGGCTCCTCCATTGTTGTTTGGTACATGTATTCCCAATCCACAGGGCTTTCTATTATTTATAACAGCCCACATCCAGGCTGCAGAAACTGGCAGTGGATTTGAGTGCTGGGCATGCTGGGAAACAGACAGATGACACCACTCTGCTGTTGTCAAGCAATCCACTGTACAGTACACTGTTGACATGCTTGGTCTCTCTTCTGGGGGAGGATGAGTGCTGAGAACCAGTCAGCAGTCTGGTTCATACACTATCTTTAGGTATGATGTGTTTGTGTGTATCAGGCTTCAGCGTGACGATCACCGTGAGCCCGGCTCCTTCCTCACATCTAAGATACAGGTCTGACGTGTGATTGAAGTGTCTTACATTATTTCACCACTTCTGTATGAAAGTGTTGTGTGATTTCATGCAGAAAGTGTAGATCAAAAAGCTGAATGTCAGAGTTTTCGAAAGCTTTTCTACAGAATATAAGGCAGGCAGGTCTTTAATGTTAAATATGAGATACATTTTAGCATGCAGCTGTTTCCTTTGTCTGCATCTGTCTGTTCTTCTCATTCCTCTGCAGGGGAGATCTGTTTAGCAGGAAACCTTGATCACACTTGTTTTTATTTACTGTATTTCTCAAACTGAGGTAGATCCAAACCAATAAATCTGGACACAAAACAAACACCTGCTGCCTGTAAAAAGCTTAGAAGGAGGAAAACCGCACAGCTAAATAGGGTTGCACAAATATATCTCAAGTGTACACATTCATCTCTCGGCCTCCAGCTCACCAAATATGAAACTCCAGGGCCACATACCTTTGGTTCATTTTATTTCCTATTCTGAAACTAAAATTGAAAAAAAAAAACCTAGAGACCATTTTGTGATAGGATCACACGGGATGGTCAACATGTTGACTTTCTGATGAATGAGTACACAGTAGTTATTACTACAGTATTACATCAGTACTCATGGGTTGGACCACACTCATGTTTGAACTCAGGCTTCATTTTGATCTCAACTACTCTACTCACCTGTAGAGTTTCATGACTGCATCTTGCGCGGTTGCGACACCATCGTACTAACATCTATCCACAGACAGACAGACAACACCTGTCAGGTGAGGAAGTGATGAATCACATTTTCTCTCATTACTATAACAAAGTCCTCTGACTAGGTTTGTATTTTTAAAATTTTAAAAAGTATTTTTTAAGTCAAGTATTTTACTTGGCTATATTTAAAGTTGAAATCATTACAGAGTGAAAACAAAAGCATCTACAACTGCTGCATTGCCTAGCAACGTAGCATTTTGTGTTGGTTTTGCTGCAGTTTATGTTGTTTAAACATCTCCACCTTGTCTGCTGCTTTATTCTATAAGAAGTAGCAGCTGTTTGATTTATGTAGCTTAATGTCGCTACATAAAGTCTACGGACACCTGCTGTGGTGTTTGTAATTATCTGCTGTATGCACAGGCTGCAAAGTGCCTGACTGGAATTTATTGGTTGCTTTCTGTGCACTTCTCACCTGGGAACGGTTTCTATGTAGTGAAAACCAATGCTGATACACCTGAGTATGCACCTGGTAGCCTTAAGATTGTTCTTTAATAGTTTAATTACATATTATTATTATCACAATACAACATATGCCCCTCCCTTTGTCTGCTGAGTAAAAGTTCTTTTGAGTAACATCTCTGGTTTCTGCTGCAGTAGGTGTCTCCAGGACCTCATTTTGCCATGATCTCTCTCTCTCTCTCTGTCTCTCTCTCTCTCTCTCACACACACACACCACACACACAAGGTGAAAACAATACCGGATGTGTTTTTGTACTGCCTGTCATGACTTTCTGTATTCGTATTTGCAATATTCATTTTTCATCCTTTGCCTCAGGAACGGAAAAAAGTCAAGCAACAGTATTAATCATAATGAATGAACAGAACCTGAGGTAAGTAGTGCTATTTGTTTTTCCTTTTGTCAGTCTCAACTGATGAGTGCCAGATGGCATGTGATATTTTCTATTCTCTAGTCTTCAGTCAAAATGCCATCATCAGGGATATTTTCCCCTCATGGAGCCACAAAAGACGACGTGCAACAGTCTCCACAGGCTGAGTAATCGTCTTCATGACAAGTAAACTGACTCGAATGTATACAACAAAAAAAAAAAAAACAATGCAAAATTCAATTTCGTTGACAAAATTGAATGAAAATGTAATTTCCATTTTCTAATTTTTGTTTCAGAGTAGAAAATCCAATGAATGTATGATCCAGCTCCAGCATAACTGCATGTCATTTCCTCTTTTGGAATGAAATATTCCCTGCTCCTGCTGCCGCTACTTTCCTGTCAAAAACATCCAAAACCCAGTTTGGTTGTAAAAAAGGCTGAATTTAACCAATCAAAGCTCCTGCTGATTACATCAGAAATTTGTCTCTGTCTCTGTTTTTGACTCTTTCATCCAGTCTGCCTGATTGAACATCAGACACTTTGTTATTAAATCGAAATGTCTGAAGAGTTGCACTGAACGACGTCAGTCAAAAAGCCTGTTTGGGGCGTCGCTCTCTCTCTCTCTCTGAAGACATCCACAGCTGCATGAAGACGTTTTAGGATTTTGAAGCGAACATCTGAGATCTGCGCAGACAACCAGCAGAGAGAGGAAGCAATCGAACTCAGGCAAGCACCCAAGTCGGTCAAGCCTTGTTATCCAAGGGAAAAAAAAAAAAATCAATGTTCTCCCATGCTGCTCTGCACAGCGTTCACACACAGCAGCACTCTCAGAAGCAGTGGGGCCAGGCTGACTGACATTTAAAGAGGGTGGTTTGCAGGGGATGTGTTTACTTTGACTGTTAATCACAAGTGGCAGAGATTACTTTGAATGCATTTTCGCTACTACTGCTGCAGCAGAGGTGGCACATGTGCCTTTCACAACCCAAGTCCCAAGTTACAGTGGTGAGAATCGAGCAAGTCACAGGTGATCAGCTCCAGTTTCAGTGAGAAGACAGAGTCGTGAAAAGTTTCATTTTACTTTAAGCATTAATGAAAAAAACTGTTGCAGCTGCTTACACCTGAATCTTACTGATATTTGACATTTTGTGGAAGAGTCCAGATCTGTAACTGCAGCCACCCACTGCTACTGATATGATTTGTAGTCTTATTATTATTGCCCTGGTCAAGGAGGTTATGTTTTCACCTGTGTTTGTTTATTTGTCAGCAAAAAGTACTTTTGGTGCAAATTGAAGATTTTTTTTTTTTTTTTTTTTTTTCACTTTCTTAATGGGTAGGATTGTTTGACCTCGGCCTATGTCTGTGCTCTACTGAGTGCCATTCTAGTTATTACTATTACACTACATCTCTATGTGGAACCTACATTGCGCTCTGCTCTGCTTTCCTCCTGCAATCCAAATGTTAGTATTTTTGGACTCTGCCCCTCACCATGATAGCTAGTTTGCAGGCATTGCGCTAGAAATCATCCAGCCATGTGTCAAAGACAAAAATGTAACTTATCTAAAGAAATATCTAGTAAGATGCACATGTGTAATAAATAAAAGTCTAGTCCTTGAGTCATGAATACCAAGTCATGGTCAAGTCACGTCTTTTATCAGTGTTGGTCAACCAAGTGTCAAGTCCCCAAATTTGTGACTTAAGTCTGACTTGAGTCAGGTCCTCCACCTCTGCGCTGCAGTTTGAAAATACAGTATTTCACGTTGGTTATTCAGTTGTATCCATAAGCAGGTCTTAGTATGACAGTTTCTGCTGTGAACTAGACCAGGTACAACTATGTGTGTCAATCTGTGTGTGATCTTAGAACTCACTATAAAGCTGTTATTTTTGTTGTTTTTTTTATATATATATATATATACGTTTTTCTTCACCACTTAGCATTCTCTTGAATAAATGGTACGTAGGGACTGGATGAAAATGACTATGGTTTAGATGGGGTTCATTTACCCTTACGCTACTGACCTTTAATTCAGAAGTGATTGTATGATGAGCAGAGCAAATAATGTCTGCTTGTAGTGCAATAAAATGAATCCATAAAGTAGTCTTACTTTTCTTGTCCCCGGGCGGAGCAGTCGGTTATAAATAGCAGTGGAATCAGTATCTAACATACCGATACGGGTGGGGTCACCATGGTTCTTGGAGTGACCTGGCAGAACTCCAGCCTTGTTCTCCTGGCACACGGTGCATATTGGACACAGTGTTCTGATAATTGGCTTCATACAGGAAGCAATACACAATCAAATGTCCTCTTATTTATATTGTTATTATTATAGGTTAGAGTAATTATAATGATTGGATTATTAAGTTTGTGGGCTAAAGGAATACTGTTGGTCTATTGTTTTCCAATTAAGACTGAAAAACCCTTGTTGGATCATCATGAACATCCAAAAATGTGCCTCCAACAACCGGTTTGTGTGTCAGCGCATCACCGGTGCGGGGTGGGGTCCCTGATGTGCCCGGCAGTGCATCACTGCGTCGGGGGGGCTTCAGAATCTGATGCTCGTGACGCAGCATCGCCGTCAAGCGGAGAGTCTAAACGGACACCTGTCAGTTCCGCAGCTCCAATTATTTCTTGAATTCTTTGGTCTACCTGTGAGACCGTCACCTCCTCCGGTCCCCCTGCAGTTGTCATTGCTCGTCATGTTGTCATTGCCTGGGCAATGACAACCATGTTCCATTTTGATGTCAAACCATTTTCTTTTAATTTCAGCTACCATGCATCCGTGGGTTTTTGTATTTCCTGTGACGGCTGTACTGACACTCTGGAAAATCAGTATTTCGATTTCATTACAGCTGAAATTCTTCTCCTTACTACCTTTCTTTGGTGGCATCTAACCATTTCTTGGCAACGTGTCAGAGTATTTTCACACGGCACATCACCTCCCTTCCATAGTGTTTAGGGAGTCCTGCCTATTCTAATAACAAACAATGAGCCATGTGCCTCCAATTTATGATCAGCTGGGATTCATCATTCAGATTTGATTGGATAAGAAAGTTTGGTGCATCTGGTGCACAGTGTAGAGACACTGGCAAATCTCTGGAGTCTTTTAATTGAAACTGTTGATGCGTGAAACTGCATCTGTGACAGAGCTGCTGCGGTAGTAGACACGGCATTAGGAAAGTTACAGTCGGGTCGATGCAGCTATTTTTATATTATCTTGGCTGAGAAATGCTGGTGAAAATTGCATAGACAACAAACAGAAAGTTGCTAATATGGTCAGGCATAGCCCTATTTTTAAACTAAATTAATACAATCTAGTAGAAGTGGGTGAGTTATGATTATGTTTTCAACTGCGGTCATTATCCTTTAACTTCCTCATTTTTACAGACATTAGCCAAAGAAATATTTTCATTACCCAGTCGTATTGATCTGGTCTGTGTTATTTAAATCCAGATTATGTGACTCTTTCCTCTTACTAATGAAATATTAGCCTCATAAGCAACAAAACAAACCCTGATTCAGTTCAGTACACTCAGGGGTTTTTCTGCTACAGCCTTATTTGATCTGGTTCATGGTGGCTGGAGTTGAACTTCAGAGAGATATTGCTGCGTAACTGCCATTACAGAGTTATGAATCTTCTCAATTTCCTCTTACTCCCCACATTTTATAATTAATCACTTCATCATACACATGAGGTCGCATTAGGTTTTGTGGTGGGTCAGTTCATCCAGCTTGATATAGAAACTGATACAGGTTTGGCCTGCCTCCACCAATTAACAGATCTGACACAAGTTTCTGGGTAAAGGGAATTTATCCTTGTGAAAAATTAATTTTTACTGAAATTACAGTTCTACTACATTTAAAAGGATTTAATTGAACAAAAGCTTTTTGAAGAGATTTGGCCTTGTACTGTTTTGATCTCTCTCCATTCCAACACACCAACATCCAACGAGTAAGAGACATTTTGTCAGCTCATTCAAAGAAATGAGTTCCTGGCATGAAACAAAAAAAACGGAAAAAAAAAAAAAGTGAAAGATGTGATAATCACTCCAAAAACTAAGAGGAGTTTATTGAATTTGGTAGTGATTTCAGTTTAAGGGTACATCCACATAATATTCACACAGATTCATTTCAAGATGTCGACCAAGTCTCAGAAAGTGTTGTTTCACTTCTTCTAACATAAATGTCAGGAAACAGTGTTGATTATAAGGTGTACGCTGAACTTGGATGCCCCTGTAAACCCCAGGTTCCCTGACAACAGCTTTACCAAGAGCTCTGACAATACAAATTTCTAGAACCACTGACATGTTTCACAGCTATTGTCCAGCTGCCTGAATCTTTTTTTTTTTTTTTTGCTGAAATCTTCTAAAGCAGCGGAGAAGTCCAAATGACCACAGAGTGATCCTTAAACATAAGTGGGTTTGGTGGGTTACAATTAAACTACTCATGCCACACTAACCCAAAGAGGCCTTTTTCAATGGGCACATTCTGACATGTCACAGTAGAGAATGAACAGGAGGAAAAAAACGGATCAGTTTTGTGTGTGCTGGCTAACGTTAATGAATGGAGCCTGACAGTGGAGCTGAGCTATTGAAGGAAAATATAATTGTGATTTTTTTTTTACTAATATTACTATTCAATTGTAATATTTTCTAAAAGTGATAAACTCCAGGCATTAATTTGTAGTCTACATAGTTTTAAACAAATATATAATGAATAATACTTGATCAGAATCAGATAAAACAATGCTGTTGCATGTTGTTGAGGTAAAGCAGAGGCAGTGAGTTTAAATTTTATTTCATTGAACGCTCCACTAGTTTCAGCTGAACATCTGACTAATTTATCTCACATGTATGAGGGTGTTACATCTGTGGTATACTTAATATTACTCAAAGAACCTCACATATAATCATGACAGCCAAAACTGACATATTCATTGATGGTTAAGAAGGTTATTAATACGGACAAACTGTTGGTTTTGAACAAATTTGTCATGTGCATGTTGTTTTATAAAACTGAACTAAGGCAGGACTCGGTCACTGAGTGTAGCTCCTACACCTCATGTAGTGACCCTATAGCTTCAGCATTTTTTAAGCAGGTGTTCGACATTGTTTCAAGTCAAGTCCTGAACTTTATAAACTTTATAAATATATCTTTTCAAACCGGCCTCTTCTCGAGTCTTCAAAACCGCTGTTTTAAAACCCTCATTAAAGAAACCCAACTGCGACCGTAATGCTCTGACCAGCTATAGGCCGAAACAAACCGTTCAGATACTTGAAGAGATAGTTTCAGTGAAAAGAACTCCTTTCTTGAAGAAAACCACATTTCAGAACAGACCGCAGCACTGAAACTGCTCTGACTAAAATAATCAGTGACCTCAGACTAATCTCTGATGAAAATAAGATCTCAATTCTTGTCCCCTTAGACCTAAGCACAGTGTTTGATACGATTCACCACAATTTCCTCATCAGTCATGTTGAAAAGATGTTCAGTCTTTCTGACTCTGTGTTAAACTGTTTCAAAACATCAAAGGACGAAAGTTTTACGTCAGTCTTGGAGATCATGGCATCTGCCACTTGGTGACATCATCAGAGAGCACAATCTATGTCTCCATAGTTAAGCTGATGACACACAACTGTACATCTATCCTGCACCTAACAATGCTGCAACTATAAACTCCATTACCACTTGTTTACCAGCAATAAATAAATGGATGAACAATAATTTCTTTAAGTTAAATGGGGAAAAAACTGAAATCCTGAAAGTACTGTTCATAACCAAATGAACTCCCTCGGCTAAATCTGAGGTCTGAAGTCTTGCTGTTTTCTTAGACTCAGATCTTCAAGCTTCAAGTCCAACATCAACAATGTGACAAAAACATTTTTACACTTTAGAAACATATCTAAAGCACGACCATTTATAAATCAAAAAGATCCCTTCATTTCAAGAAGACTCGATTACAGTGATGCACTTATTACTGGCCTCCTGAAAAACCCACTTCAGTTCATTCAAAATTCTGCCAGAACCAAGAGGAGAAAGCACATTAGTCAAATTTTAGCTGCTCTGTACTGATTTCATGTTACATTTAGAATAGATTTTAAGGTTCTCTTCCTTATATACAAAGGCCTTAATGGGCTAGGACCAAGCTACCAAGCTATCGCCCGTATTAACTACCATATATACCTCCAAGAACACTGTGATCCTTCTTCTGCTGCTTTATTGAAGGTTCCCATCACCAGCGATAAAAAAAAATCAGAGATGCAGCCTTTTATTATTATATTATTATTGGTAGAAGCTTTTGCACACTCAATCTAATGCAAACACTTTTTTTTCCTCTCCCCATCTATCCAAACAGGACAAAGTGATCCACGCTTTGGGCTCTACCCTTGAAAGAGATAATTTGCTGTGCGTCTGCCAAAGGCCATCTTTAATCCATCTCCTCTCCATCTCCACCATCGCCAGTAAGTTCCATTAATGCAGGTAATTGAGCTAATTCTGCCCCTGTGAAAACTCATTTGACTTCTAATCACAATCTGACTGCTCATTTGAGATTGCAGGAGATCTGTGGCGCCTCTTTGTTTCTCCGGCACAGCTGGACCTGTTCGCTTGAACATGAGAAAAAACAGCGATCATCGGAGCCATTATAAAGACCGTGCCAGGCCTGATTTCTTATCTTGACACCGCAAGACGATGTTTGCACAAAACACCTCAGACTCATTGAGAGGAAATATGCCTGCCTGGTGATGTAACATCTGTCAGCTGATGCCGTATAATCTTCACAGTAATAAATGATAATAAAGTTTCACATCCAGCACTAGGGTGGTAATTCTTCATTCAAATATAAGGTGTCTCTTGCCCCTTCAACAGCTGTAAAAAATATCACTTCAACAGTGCAGCTCATATTTGTTTAGATTGGAACTGTAACCTTTAAATTGCCTTTTATACCCCCCCCCCCTCCAACAAAACATTTTCAGCTACTGAATAAACATAATGAAACACTTGCGACGCCATCTAAAAGGTCATTCTAACCATTCATAAATGCCAGGGGCATTAAGCACGTTAAAGGGTGTCAGAGCAGCCGCTGGGGGAGAGTTGGTGAAAGAAGGGGACCATTGAGATCGCTGGACATCAGCCTTGTCAGAAACCAAACTACCACAGCTATCAATTCAGGTCCGGGCACAAAGACGCTGTGTGTGTTTGTGGCCAGAGTCTGGGCAGAGCTGGCACTCTGTAATGTTTGTTAGTCAATAACAGCTCTCTCTATGCGATCTCGTCCAGGCCCGGAGACACGGAGGACGAAGCGGTGGCGGTGGCCACGGCCATGAAAGTAACGTCTACAGCTTTACTGCGAGAAATCTTCAAACATGTCATTGTCATCCATGATACCCTCTGAGTCTGAGACATGTGGCCTTGTGGCTTTGTGGTGGCTTCTGTAAAACACCGGTCTTTGAGAAAAGCTCTTATAATGATTTTATCACCCCACTGAAGCGTTCCATAAAAGTGATATAGGCTGTAATTTTCTCCAGCAACGACTTCGCCTGGAAATATGATTCAGGCAGCGGTGAACAGTCAGTACATTTATGTAAGTGCATGTACTTTACTTGTGTATTACCATTTTATTTTCTCTCTCTGTGTTTCAGAAAGCTCTGGTTAGAGTTTTTTTTTTTTTTTTAACCTTTATTTATTCAAGCTTGTTTCACTGAGGGGCAACCACAGTGATCAAGTTCACACAGACATTACATACATTCAGATCTGGAAGCTGCACAGTATAACTACAGTCTGACCTGCTGGCCACTGAGCAGCTGTGGTTAATCTGCAACTTTATGGTCACAAGCTCACTTCTCTAACTTCATCAGCAAGTGTTTGAGAATTCAAATTTTACATTAAAAGATATATTATATATATTATAAAATAAAATGATTATTTTGTTTAATCTGATTTTATTCCTTTTAAATCATTTTAATTTACATCTTATTTTTTATGTGTTTGTTTTACTTTGTATTTCATGTTTTTTCGTTACACTGTCCTCATAGTTTCTGTGGTTGCAATTTCTGTGATAAGTCATTCTTTGCTTGCTTTGGAGTTCAAGACGCATCAGTGGCGTGCCGTCAGGACATGCAAGGGAAGCAGTGCTTGCCCAGTTAAAGCTAAAAATAGACATCAATTAGAACATTACCGAAGTGCAAGTGATATCTCTCCTTACATCTGATCTCAGAGCAGTGTTCTGTCCCATAAAGGATCTGATGTCTGTTCCTGCATTCATCACGTAATTTACTGGCCTTTTGCAGCAGCAGGGTATTGTCTCTGAAGGCTAGCCTGACTATCAGCCGTTGTAACTATAGTTTCTGTCATTTTCGTGGGCGTGACCGTGTCCCATTGACAAAGGCTGGAGCTGGTCAAGCAGAGAGGGGAGCAGCTTTTTTTTTTTTTTTTTTTTTTTTTTAGATGTTTTCACTTGTGCATTGAGGATAATCCTGGGATCTTTGATGGAAGACTAGCTACATAGCTTCTACCGTTCTCTTCCTGAGCGTTAAGACGCCGCAAGTAAACAAGCAAATTACACTGTGATTTATCATCTCCGAGCAAGTTTGAGACAGCTGTTACACAAGCAGCACAGCTCCTTCCAGGAAGAGCTCAGTATGTAGGTTGTGTAGAGATGCCGCTAGAGACTATTTTTTAATCAATCAATTAACCTCCAAAAAAATCAAATTGACACATTGGCACCTTCCTTCAATGAAGATTAAGCCCAGATTCTAGTCTAAACATTTTCTCAAACACTTTTCTCAGTGGATATTCTCAGGCAGCAGCAGATGACTTTATGGCTTTGTGTGAGTATTTATTATCAGCTACAAGGACAACAGATATTAAAAAGCTCTGTCTACTAATGAACAGACAACACTTACACATGAAGTAATTCTTCACATGTTTGCGACTGACCTCACTGTCGCCATAAAACATAATAAGCACAAAATAAGACTGGTTAAACAAGACTTATGGCGAAGGGATTTGAACTGCAATGTGCTCATCCTCCCAAAATCAGTCACTAACCGGCTGTAGGGATGGGTGTCGTTAGGATTTTATCTTTACCTTATCCATATCCTTATTGGTCCAGCTCATACTATTACTGGTCATCTATTATTAATAAAGAATTGTTTTTTTTTTATTATTATTATTCATTAGGCCCATTTATTATTCATCATTTTATTATCAAGATGATTAAATCACAAGATTTACAGCAATTTTCCACATTTTAAGATTCGTGCCAAACTAAGAGAATCAGTTAGACCTCATGCAGCTTTCGTTTTAGCTTATTCGTAACAATCCGCTGTTACTGTCCTTTGTTACTGTCTTATCCGCTTAACCGGCGTGCTGTGGTTGTGTGAGGCATGCTGGAAGACAGCGGACGAAACAGTTAAAAATATCGATTTTCTAAATGCTTGCTGAATAGGTGGTTTGATAAAGTACTTACTGGCCTTTTACTTTTTATCTTTACTTCACCTGGTTTTGTGCCGACCACAGGCTCTCTAATCTGCTGTTCACTCTGTGTGTGTGTGTGTGTGTGTGTGTGTGTGTGCAGTCCTGCATATTGATGTTGATGCATTTTCAGTGTCAACGTCATTAATTACAGCCACTAATCGCGGCAGAAACTAAGGTTGTGTGTGTAGTGACCAAGAGAGAGAGAGAGAGACAAAGAGAGACAGAGAGAGAGAGAGTGAGAAGTTATCACTATATCCGTGAACATAGCGATGCAATATATGTGCACTTCAGGCTATTTGAGGCCAAAACTCTTTACAGAACAACTTTGTTGTTAGACCCGACGCGTTTCGGCTTGTGACCTTCATCAAGGTCATCATAAAACATTACGAGCAACATTTGAATAGGGTAAGTATGAGACAGAAAAAAGGCTGTTTATCAGTAAATAACTGCTACAGATCCTCAAGACCCAAGTCAAGATTAACAACACTGACACAGGTAAGTACAGGATTCTGCATTATTACTGGAGTGTGTCATTGTCAGGTAATGGTTGAAGACTATAAGTGATTTTTAGATATCCTCTACTGCACATTTGATATGTAAAGTGTCAGTTCCAAGGAATAATCCAAACACATCTTCAGGGATGATGACTGAAAGTGTTTTCCCGATAATCTGCCATATAACCAGGAATTTTCAAAGGGTCACCAAATGTTAAAAAACACTTAAGAACTTATCACTCAAAAACTCTTTTATCAAGGCTGTGTGGATGTGAGCTGTTCTGATTTCCAGAAGGCAACATAAGCAACCAAGCCAGCAGCTGTCAGATCCTGATTCCAGTGGAGCTAAACTCTGATTGGTGCACCCGGGCAGGTGACATCACCTAATTCAATCTGACCCATATCCACTTCAAAGCAGTGAGAAGAGCACACACAGAAAACTGTCAGTTGAAGAAACTGAAACTGCTCTAGGTTTGTCAGAAATGTTTTGTATTCATGTAAGACTCCATTGCTACGGTGAGAATCAAAAGAGGAAAATGGGGTTTCAGGGGATTTAATTGGACGGCGAAGTAATTAAATGTCGCACTTTAATAAAGTTGATGTTCTTACAAGAGATAACTCTCTTAATAATAGTCAAGGTTGAAGCAGCAGAAGGTGATATATCCTAATGTTTACAACCTTGGGTCAAACTCCATGTCAGGTCCTTCCTGCCGATGTCTTTCAAACTTCACACGCCCATTTTGCAATGCAAACGTTCTGTTGCAGAATATGTTAATACCAATAATAATAATCTAATAATCTCACTGTGCTCACCTCCTGGGGTTTCACTTCTCACTTCCCCAGTGATGCAGCACCAAGGTGTGTCGGTTCACAGTGACATCAATGAGCACAACAGAGCACACCTCTGACCACAACAAAGTTGAAACCTTCAAACAAAGAGATGCTGCTTTTCATCTGCTGTGACTGCTGATTACTCTTGTGAAGTCTCAGAGCCCTAGGCTGAGATAAATAACCCTGATGACATCATTATCGGTATTTTCTCAGACTTGAAAAAGGCTCCTCCAGAGATAAGAAAACATTATACACTGATACTGTTTTTACAGGCTGAGTAGTACTAACCATGCAGCTGCTAAAATCTTTGGCGCTGCCCTTTAAGTTCTGATTTACTTCTATTAGGTGCACAGCTGTTGCTAATGGCTGTCCCTACTTCAGGTGACAGGAATAAGGGCTGTTACTTTCACTTTTCTCAGTAAAACTCTTATTGTCTTATTGTTTCTATTTGACAATGTACAAACCAACAAAAGAAAGGCTGCTGGGGTGACTACAGAGGAGCTATAATTGATTACCCAATATTCTTATTTTCTTTTTTTTTTTTGCTTATGCTCCCACTATCAGTTGTGCACACTCTTCAATGTCACTGGCTGATGACAGCCTGACTACACAGACTGGGACTGGCGCTTGACTGAGATCAGCGGGTGCCTTGTTTGCAAGGAGTAGTCGACGCCACGGGGCCGCACCATATGCAGCACCATGCAGAACAGAGCATGCAGGCGAAAAATTGTTCCCCTGAAATGAGCTGCATGATAGATGGGAGAGGAACATTGAGTGACACATTTTTTTTGTTTTGCCAGTGTGCTGAAGCCTCTGTCAGCGAGACAGCTATTGTTGCTAGCAAGAGAACGAACAATTTATTCAAGTGGAAGAATGGAGCAACAATTTCTAGGATAATTTCCCTTTCAGTGATGCTGAATCATGTGGACAAAGCAGATCTCAGCACGGGTCCGGCTGGTATTGTTCACTGATTAGATCCTGGTAAGTTCACTGGGTTATTTCATGGAGGAGAGCTCAATGAAATGTGGTGCTCTAGGCCATTTGGAAAAATCATATCAAATGGAAGTATGATGAAACAGTTATTCTAAATGAGCTGTATGATGGATGCTCTCAACCACACAAACCATTAACTTACAAATAATGACCACTTTGTCGCTTCTCTTATTCTAAATCTGACATTCTCTCCCTTCTTGTTCGGGTGTGTGTGTGTGTGTGTGTAGCTGCTGAGTCAGCGAACTTACAATCATTCTCACACAATGAGTACTTTGTATGACTGTCAAAAATTTTATTTTTACTGTGTCATTCTCATTTCCCAAATTTAAATGCAGCTAAATGGTATCTCAGTAGTTGATTTTAATTCTTCAAAGGAAAATGACAGAGTGAGAGAGTACAAGGAAAAAGACCAGTCATTACATACAGAGTGTTTTTGGTAACCCATTAAAGGTCCTATATTGTAGAGGTAGTTTTCCATGTGTTGTTTGATTATAAAGCAGGTCAAGGCTCTATATTTATACTGTGAAAGTAACAACACACACACAGCCTGTATTCAGACACTGAGCCTTAAAACCAGCTGTCAGGACTTCTGTAACTTTGTGATGTCACGACAAAGCAGTCAACGCCCTCAGCCATACCACAAGCCCCGCCCACCTAGACCCACCATCCAAACTTGCAGGATTTGGTTTTGTCTGAGTGTTTACCTGAAATCTGCTATAATTTTATTGTTTGTTGCTAGATCTCCAGAGAGAAGCCTGAGAGAGGAGATGTAAAACTACACTGAAATGGTTTTTGGTTCTTAAAACCACAAATATATCTTATTATGGATCAACACTTCAAATAAATCACAGAAAAAGGGTGAAATAGGGGACCTTTAATTTCCCTTTTCCTTAATATTCCTTATTGCATTGTCAAGACACATCAATCGTCAGCATGTGATGTCAGGATATCAATGTTAATGGTAGCCTATACAGAAACGACCCTTCTGTCTTACCTTGTATGTGGGCTATACTAATTACTATAGCAATTAATACACGTATAATTTCAGACCAATCTTCTTTATTCTGCTTCAATTTTACTCAGTAATAACCCATATTTTACAGTAATTCCTTGTAATTATTCTACTACAACTTGTCATTATACTGATTTTACCTGACTTATTTCTTGGCACTTCCTTCACATTACCACATAATTACTACACAATGAACGGCCTGTAAATTAAAGGGTTACCAGTTTTTTTTTTCTTTGCATTCTAAATTAGCTAAATTGGAGACTTGAGGGACTGTAATACCAAGTGCAAGATGATAGTCATATTAATGATTAAAGAAGTAGTCAAACTTCACCAGTAATGGCCAGAGTGTAAGTTTGACACAATGTTATTCAACCTTTTCAGAAAATATTATAAGAGTTATAGTATAATTCTGTAAAACTCACGAGAGATCTTTCTCTGCACGTTGGGTAAGAGCGTCCCACTGCTGCTGTGAGCTGATATAATCTTTCCTGGGTGTGTGCTTCATTTTGAACCAGGGAGGTGAAGGCAAATCTGAAAAACATAATCCTATAAATAAATATGTGGTTTACAGTTCTCTGCTAATCTCCACCATGCAAACAGGAGCCACAGTGAGAACATACATAGATACAGATCATTGTACGTTTTCTGGTGTTCTGGGAAAAGTATGTAAATCTTACACATCAAAGCCTGTTACCAGGCGTTGGGGAGTATTACTGCATATGTGAAAAAAGTTGCATGAAACCTTTAGTGTCTCCAGATAGATCTGTGTGAAGTTTGAAAAATGTGCTCAAGAGATGTCACTTGAGTCAGCGTGGGTTGGGGCTGAAGATTGCAAGTCTGAAAAGTAAAAGAATCTAGGGATGTTGTGTTAGAAAGAAGTAAGTTTACCAGAGTTCTGCAGCCCGCTCCTAATCTCTGGTTAAGGCTACATAGCTACAAAGCTACATTAAGCACTAATAGCATTCTACCCCCAAAATCTCCAGCTCAACTGTTGGCAGTGAAGTTGCATTGTGTGTATAATGTAGGTGCCATGTTTGGACAGGAAGAAAAACGTGGTATAAAAAAGATGATATCTCTGGTTTTGGTTTGATTGACAATATCATAGGAGAGAGATTCTAAGTGCCAAATGCTAAAGTACTACTATTACTACTATATACTACTACTACTAAATATTAGTCGGTTGTGAGGGTGCAACAAAGGTGATAAACCTTTAATGCACCCTTACAACCTACTAGAATAACACAGAAATATCATCATCAAACATCATCCACCACTCTATACACTTCTAGTATTGCGTCAGATATCAATGCAACCCCTTGGATCAATGGCAACATCAGACAATAAAGAAAGGGTGTATATGAAGGCCGAACATAGATGGAAAAAAAGAAATGTAAACTTGAAGTTCACCACCTCGATATGAAGGAGCTGTTGTTTAAACTGAACCAGACTATCAAAGATGCGAGAGCTGTCTTCCTGCTGTTCCTGTCTCATCTTCTAATGACTGTGAAAACTTTTTTTTTTTTTTGTTGGCATGATTGATCGATGGTCTGAGATCCAATTTTCCCCTGACTGTTTTACTGTCCGCCCCACTCAGCTGTCCTACTTTACTGTCTGAATTTGCTCCTCTCTTGCTCTGGATCCTTTTAAGCACAGAAGCACATATGTGTCCCTCCTCCAGTCCCTGTGATACAGTTTCCCCAAAATTCTGAAAATTCGTCGTTCCTATCTTAGTTCCCAGCCCTCTATTATAAACCGCTATCCCATGGCTGATCACGCTGAAAACCGGCCTTTTCCAATCGACTGTCAGTGATTGATGCATCTCTAGCTTTAAGCTGGTTTCATTTTTATTTGACTTATAGATATTTTAACATTTGTATCAACAATCATGTGTCCCCCTGCTGTGTGGAGTCCCTCAGGGATCGGTCCTTGAACCGGTCCACTTCTCATTATATGTGTCATTTGCTGAACCGCCTTTAAGACACTTCACTGTTATACCAATGATACACAGATGATACACCTCCATGATTGCTTAGCGCAGATTAGATGTCTCTTCATTTCCTTCATTTAAACCTTGACTAAACAGATATCCTTTTAATTGGACCTGATAACTTTGCCACTGCAGTTGATTCGTTTATTGGACCATTACACTGAAATATCAAATCTACCGCTAGGAATCTCAGCATTACCTTTGATCACTATATGACTTTCGACCATCATGTTACTAAGGTCATTCAGTACTGTTTTCTTCAGTCAAGAAATATCACTTTAATCAGATGCATCTTGTTTTCAGCGGATCTCTCACTCTTAATTTACAATTTCTCCCCTCTAGATTATTGTAGTTCCCTCTACACATGCCTCAGTCAAGCTCTTGCTGTTGCTATTTGTGTTCCTGGTGTTTTGTTAGTCCCTTTTCCTCTTGTCTTCCCTGCAGCTTCGCCCAGGTGTTTCTCCATGAGGTTCACCTAGGCTGTGGTTAAAAAGTCTTTTTTTTTGCTTAGAAAGGTTCCTAATCGAGTGAAATGACCTGGAAGTATCTGTGGCAGCCATGATAAGAGCTGAGGAAAAGAGCTTCGATTGCTTCCTATTTTATCTCCTTTAGCATAGGATACACTGGACCTTCCTTTGCTAAAGGAAAGGAGATAATGTCACAATTCCTTGTTTAAAGTGACACACAGTTGTAGATTAACCGTGACAGACATAAATGTAGAAACAACAGTGCAACTATTTTATGCTTGTGACACAATGCAAAACTATGGAAATAGTTATAGTTAATAGTTAGAAATAAAAGGTCAAAGGCGCTTCTGCCAGGAGACACTATATACTTAAACTGTCAGACTGTAAATGTCTGAACATAATTTAGTCTGACCCCTTCCTTACTTTTATTTGATTATGATCTACTTGTATTTTCCTTTCATGTTATATTATTTCAACATTTCAATACTTATGAATTCTCCTTCAATCTTTCCTTGACCTCAAGATGTTTTCTATCAAAGTCAAGGAAAAGTGGTTAGGAAAGGAGATATTTTTTTTGACCTTTCGACCACAGCCCTGGTCTGAAAATTAAGTGCTTAAAAGCTCTGATGGCAGCATCAGAAGGGAGAGGCTTCTAGCATGGGGATTGCTCGTCTTGCTGCCTCTCAGACTGGGCTTTTTGTGTTGCCATTGTTTTGTCCTGGTTGTTTTCTATATTCATGTCAAAGGGTGGCACGTAACGCTGCTCAAAAGCCTTCTGTCCCACATTACCTCTGTTCTTGCATCCCTCCATCAGCTTCCTGTAAAATTTAGAGTAAACTACAACATCCTGTTGATTATATATAAGGCTCTGTGTAATCCCGCCTCCAGTTACACCTCTGATCCGCGCGTTCAACACTACACCACTCTAATCCTCAGATCTCGGCCTTTTATCCATCCCCCTGCTCTAACTGCAAAACAAAAGGTGATCGCGCCCGCTGTTTTCCCTCCCATCAGATTTGCTGAACTCCTTTAAAAACCCATCATTATAAGCAAGCCTTTTTACAGACCCTCATCCCTGTCTTATGTTTTGGTCTGGTTTAGTTTGGTCTGTCTGTGTGTGTTTTAAAAAGTACCATATAAACTTCCCTAACTTTCTTACTCACCTTTAAGACGTGCACTACACAACACTGAAGAGCACTTCAGACAGCAGGTACTGCGTCTGTGTTACCACAACATGTCAGTGCTTCAACGTACTGCTGAGAACTTAATTTGTTGCATTAAAAGAAGCGTTCAAACTCGTCATCGTGAAATATTCATAAGATGAGTATTTGTTAAAACCACTCGTTTGCATTATCTTCTCCATCAGTGTGTGTGTGTCAGAGTCTCTATTTATTTCTTTGCACCCACTTCATACAAGCTACAAATTGAGGCTTTGTTGCCACTGTTGACATCAAAAGGATAGCCTGCTGCGGGATTATACGGGCTCAATGCCTGAGGCTGTATGTCTTTTTTTTTGTGTTCACTTCACCAGCAAAAATGAAAAAAAAACATAATACTAAGATATTGGGTTTTTTTTTTTTTTTCCTGGCACACATGTTCTGTTGGGAGCAAAACTCAACATCTCAAAACAGTGATCACTGCGTACTGTGCATACTGGCTGAGACAGATCACAACTGCCGCTTCATCAGATGGGATTAGCAGGGACACAGTAGGCACTCGCTATCACATATTCAGCTCTGGCACTGAATGATTTCTGCTGCGAGTTGAATTTTTTTACAGGGTCTGCGAAACCTGCTGTTCTGTGTTTGAATTTGCAGATGTACAAAATGATCATCAGAGGCCCACAGCGCTACATTTTTAAACTCTCACCTAATTTTCCCACTTTTGGCAGTTTTCCCCTGCATACCAGGATGTGCTCGCCAGGAGTTTATTACAAATTACTAATTACAGCACAATTACACCACCTCATGTAATCACGCAGAATACAAGCCATGCAGTGCAACACATCTTCGTTACTTCCAAAAAGAAGGGTGCCAACTAAATCACTGTATTTATGCTACAACAACAATATGGACTAATGTCGGACTGGGATCTGTTAAGTCTTAGACTTTTGTCAACACAAATTTTGTATTATAGCTGTTTGGAAACAGGACTAAATGAAACACAATTTACCAGGGCAAAACAATAATTCACATATTCCACAACCCAAAGGCTCAGCACATCCATTTCCTGAGTCTTTTAGAGAGAATGTACTCTGGTAATTCCTTGGGTCATTTATCAGTTAGAAACCACTATGCTAGGTGTCTTATTTTGAAAGTACACCAATGCTGAACAGGCTCCTATTCCTTCCCCTGCTGTTCAGATTTTTGTTGTTGTGACCTTCCTAAATAAAATTTTGAAATTTGAAGTGCTGATCCATAAGAAGATTTATTTGTGGTTTTAAGCACCAGATTTTAAGTAATGTTTTACATCTCCTCTCTCAGGCTTCTCTCTGGAGCTCTAGTAAAAACAGGTCGTGAGCCAATCAGAGGAGAGGAGGCTCTGAGTCTCTCCTCTGATTGGCTGTTTCCTGAGTGATCAAATAAAAATATAGCAGATTTCAGCTGAACACTCAGAGAAACCAAATCCTGCAAGGTTGGATGGTAGGTCCAGGTGGGAGAGGCTTGGGGCATGGCAGAGGGCGGTGACATCACAAAGTTACAGAATTCCCTTTGGCTTGTTTTAGGGCTGAGTTTTGAATACAGGCTGCATGCGATTCTCTGTGGACTGAGCACTTTGATACTTTCACAGTATCAATATAGAACCTAGACCTAATAACACATGGAAATCTCACTTTAGAAAATATGGGACCTTTATTGTGTCTGCCCCATACTAAAGGGACAAGGGTGAAATAGTCATCTGCATAGATTTTGTAGTTTTTCATCACAACACCACTTAAACGATTCATATTGTCAAACACTATGCCTCAGATATCCCATACCCAATAACTTTAATGGTACAAGGACAACAACCAGAGCAAAAAGGTACATCTTTGGCACCTGCATATATATATATACTCTTCAATATATACAGCAGCACGATGTGAGATATGGCTCACAGGGTGTAGTGATTAATAAATACTCTGTAAACTAATCACATCACTGGTCTCATTGCTGTGAAACAGCTGAGCCGATCACAGTGAAGCATGACAACAATAGCTCGAAACAGAAAGAGAGCTTCTCCAGGAAATTGTATTGTTGTCATGTACACACACAGCACCACAAGTCTGCAGCCAAAGACAGATGGTGTATTTTTCAGTTAATTATTGACAATACAAAATAAATAATAAGAGCACAGCATCAATCCGAACTCTATTTCAGTCTTAATTCTGCTGTATCTCCCCTCATAAATGGTGTCATGATATTATAATTGATGGAAAATTGCTTCGGTGACGTCTTTTCCCTGGTACAGTTTCTAAGATCCAGACAGTAGCTGTGTCCCAAATCCATACTACAAACTAATTCTACAAAGTATATATTCATCATAGTAGCTATTTTAGTACTTAGTATACAAAAGTACCTAGACCTTTCTAGACTGCAACTTTCACCGATAGCCGCAATTTATTTTTATTTTATTATGGGAGAACGGTGTCCATCAGCAGCTCAGCACACTCAAACATCAACCCTACTTAGCATTCTGAGTATACTTTATTCTGTCATTTTTGTAGTGCGAACACGCTGCTTACTAAAAAACCTGCCACTGCCATAAGACTCCCACTGCTACGTCTTGGATATGAAATTACCAGCCAGACACGGACAGCAAATTGAAGGTCATGAAAACCAGTGCTAACTCAGCTGATGGTGGAATCACAACAATAAAGCTCAATTAGTCTACGGCCACACTATCAGCTCAGCGAGACTCTAAAACCAACTGAACAGAAAACTACATTTTTAGATGAAAATTCAAGGTCAAGGGTCCAAAGTATCTTTCTGATCCTTTGCTTTTGACGTGAAGTAAATGTAGGAATGGGCCAGAGTGGTGTCCAGCAAATGTGTTTGAGGGTTGACCTCGTTGTGAGCATGAATATTTGTATGGCAGTTTATTTTTGTGTGAAAGCTACAGTTTAACCTCTGGGAATAAGAAAAAGTCTGTAATAAATTAATCCAGGAATGTCAATCCACCTAAATTTTGTTAGGATATTTACATTACATTTAGCAGATGCTTTTATCCAAAGTGAGGGGCAATACTAAAGCTTCAGTGCAGTAGGAGACCTTGTTGTAAGTACTGAGGACTGCATCCATTCAATAAGTCCAAGGAGGTCAAATAAGGAAGTGCACAGAAAGTGCGTAGTAAGTGCTAGTGAGGCATGTCGGGGTGTTAGACGTGTTAGGAGAGGAGGTGCTCTGAAAAGATGAATCTTCAAGAGATTCTTGCAGATAGAGAGGGATGCCCCTGCTCTCTGGTAGCATTTGGTAGCTTTGGTAGCGCAGACGAAAACAGTCTGGACTGAGGTTGACTCGTGTGCAGGGACGGCAATGCCAGACGACATTCCTAGGAGTAACGCAGCAGCTGAGAAGGAGTAGATGGGTGCAGACACAGAAGTCACTCCGAAGGGAAGCATTAGTGACGTGATTTTGATTCAGGCGGCCATGCGTAGCCAGTGGAGGTCGATGAGTAGCGGAGTGTCATGTGCCCTTGGAGGCTGATCGAAGAGCCCGCCGCATTCTGGACCATCTGTAAGGGTTTCAGTGTCCGGTAAGGGAGGCCCGCCAGAAGGGCACTGCGGTAGTCACTGCCCTTCTGTAGTTTCTCTTGAGTGAAATGATGTTGCAAAATATCAGCACTGCCATAGACCCCTGCTGCTAGTTTGTCTAAGTATAAACATCAAATTTTCTGGAACACATGAGGGTTTTGGTAGCCTATTTGTGTTTTAACAACTACTGAGATTCATACTGTTGAAAACATTTCACTGTATAATTTCCTCACTTGAATCTGTAATAAACAAGCAAAAGGAAAGGTTGATGTTCAAAAGCAGCGTCAAGGGAGTACTGTGTTCATACTGTGGGCATGCTGAATGAGAGATGTAAACTGGCTGCTTTGAGACAAGGACAGTGCTTTGCAAAGAACCCATCAACAGAGCAATCATCGGGGAGGACCCGAAAGGAGCACAGTGAGATTAAAAGACCTGCTATCAATTTATCAGAGATGCCGCTGAGAGGGAACTTCAACTTTAAAGCAGAATTGGGACATTTTCTGCCTAATGACTGTAATTTATAACAGAGCATGTACAACTCTGAGACTGAAATCCTGAGGGCCAATTATAATGAACAATTAAAGTTGTACCCGTGCGAATTTTACCTGTTGATAGTGATGCCGATCCTGCACCAAAATGTCTCCTTGCATATGCCATAGACATGCTATCTATGCTGCTTTCCAGAACACCAGCCGGGGGTTCGACTTAACTTAACATCCAGTGAGCCAAACAGCTTTGTCACAGCAAGACAAGCGGAATATCTCATTTCTCGTCCACCTTTTTCATTTCCCGCTGCAGCAACCCCTGCAGCAGAACAGACAGTCACCTATGTGTAGTGGCAATTGACCTTTTGGATCCAGTTTGGGTGAAACTCACTGTCTTAACATAAAATTTCATGAATAATAAGTGGGGCTGATCTCTTTTTGACCACAGAACCTTCATCTAGACAGTTTTACCCCTGTTTGCCGATGACGGTGACTCATTGCTTCTGTCTTGTGTTTTTTTTTTTTTGTTTTTTTTTTTCCCCCCCTACTACTTCTTTATTTGGCTCAGGGGCTTAGGAAGATAAGCTTTTCCAGCCCCTCTCTAAATTACAGCTGCTTCACAGTGGCGACATCCCCAGCAGAGCCTGAATGTTATCATTCCACAGTGGCACAAGGAGCTCTCCGTTTTAGATCTCTGGAGCTAAACAGTTTTTGTTGCTAACCTTGGGACCCACCGCACATCAGCGAGTACGAGGAGCCGCTCTAACAGAGCTGCTGTCAGCGCTCTCAGTGATAACTCAAGCGATGGCTTTGTTTTCTCACATCACAGTTGCGCAAAAAAAAAAAAAGTTGGTTGGTAATGGGAAACAATTTGTGTTAGTATGTGTTTGCTGTATTGTTGTCATATTAATGCAAGGCATGAAAATAGTGTAAATGTGGATGTTCAAGCCTGCAACTGTGTGTATTTGTTGGATAAATGGCTGCAGTATGTGAAGTAATGGAACTAAGGGTTGGGCGAACTAAGCTGACGATTTCATATTCTCGACAATCTTACGTTGATAGTTCACGTCATTAGAAGGTGCTATATGTAGATATTTAATTCTAAAAGTTCAATTGCTGCTAACCAGCCCATTGTTAACTGTTAATGTATAACAGCTAGTTTGCTAACTGCAGCTGGTGACGGCAATCCCTGTTCTGCTCTGCAGCCTCGGTGAGCTTAGCGTAGTGGCACATGTACAAGTTCTTCACCTGAACAGAACAAGAACCACCATCACCAGCTGCAGCTGGCACGGAAACACGAGGCAGGATGAGCCAGGGAACAGTTGGTCGGCGGTGACTTAACTTTCTAATCAAAACACTTACATTTAACATATAACTCATAAATACATCAGATCACCCACCCCTAACTTTAACTATATGAAGTGTTCCCACTTCATGTAGTTGCAACCCAAAGGCACCTGGAGACAGTTCAATGTCATCTACAGTAGACGGCTCTGTGTCTGTGCAGCAGTGGATATGTACATGATACCATTTTCCTTTTCACTATCATTGTATTGTATACTCAGTACATATTAAAGTTAAAGGTAAGTAGGCACTATTCTCCCCATGTTTATTATACTATTTTTTATTTCATTATTTGGGGCTTTTTATCTTATTTTGTACAATTTGCTTTTGTGTTTTATGTGAACAGGCTGCTCTAACACTGAAATTTCTCTCTGGGATTAATAAAGTATTCTATATTAAACTAAAGATATAATTAATATCTTTATAATGACAGTGTGCCATATTTCAGTGCGAAAACAATGTGACAGTGGGAAGCTACAGATAATTATCACCTGAATCTGCAGCTCCCCTTGGTTCAAACTTTGTAGCAACAGTACGCTACCTGCTCGGCACCGCACACTGTGACTCAGTTAGAGACTAGCTGGTGTTAGGAGTTAGAGAAAATCCAAAAAGAGAGCTAGAACAGAGTGGATATTTGATTTATTCTTGCCAGGTGGCCACAAACACGACTCCAAATGAATGATCATGTTACTGCTGGATGCAAAAATAAGCAGCTGTTTGCTAACACGTTCGACAGATCAACTTAAAAAGTGGTACTGTGTAGAGAAACACCGGCCCTCATGTGTGGCGGCTGATGAAGATCTCTTATATGACTGAAAGCCTGTTCGAAATCCAGTGTTTTTAACTTCTCACTGTGCTACAGTGATGCACAAGTGTGCTCCAGGGTGTGGCCGTATATGATGACATCACTGGTGGGTGCGGTCACAGTTACAACAGTGCACGCTCCTGACCACGCCCATCAGTGACACTGACGTGAAACACTGCTTTTGTGTTGAGTTATTCTTTAGTTTGTAATGAAGCCAACATGGATGAGAAGCCCTGATGGTGGGTGGGATCATAGCAGCTACTGAGCCTCAGCAGAACTTGAGGTGGGATTATTTTATCAAGCTGTGGAATTGTTTTAAAGTTAGCCATGTGAGAAAACCAACAACACAATCACTACTCCAATTACTCAAAACTGTGTCCTGTATCTGAGCTAGTGGCTGCCAGTTAGCATGTTGGCAGACATGAAGATATGTCACCTTTCTCCTCAGAGGCTGTGAGCTGTAAATTACTGTAGCAGGCGAGGGTACATCACACCATGAGTCTGTTGTCAGAAGGCCAGGTCAAAGCCAACTAGGGTGTGTGATCCGGAGAGCACTGCACTATGGGAAAGGCCAGGACTCACAGCATCAGAGTATAATGTCTTTAAGAACTTTTATTTATCCATTTCAGGAAAATATTCAGCCAGGCGGTGCCATCTTTGTGAATAGAACAGTCACCTCAGGGATTTTCAGTGATATTTGTCATACGGTATATTTTTGTCCAGCATAAAACACTTAAAATCACTGCCCTTTTCCCCTCAGTCTCTCAGCTGTACTGAATGCTCTGTGAGCAGAGAGAGCCTCAGACTCTGAGGCTTTTAAATTGTAAAAGTTTGTTGAAATACAGTAGGGCTGAGTGGGCTGGAACTGCTGACTATGATGAATGATCTCGCCATTAAATGCCACTGTTTTCAAAAGTGCAGCAAAAACAACAACAGTGAATTCGTGTGGGAGAGGAGAGCGGGGTCATAGTGAAATTAGAACGCCAGCTCTCAGCGCTCAAAGGCCTATTGAATTCCGAAATCAAACAAAGGAGAGAACATGAAGCATAAAGGGGGGAATAAGGTGAATTTAGCCTTTGTAATCTAACTCAGAGTATAATTTTTCCTAATGTACTTAAAGTGCTTTGTGGCAGTAGCAAGAGTTTGAGTCATGATTCAGACACACTGTCGGCCATACAGGCTTCCATAATTATTGCACCAGAAAATATCTTTCCCATTGACTTCAGCTGGTTTCGAGTTACACATGTGTAGCTGCTCCTGTCTGCGCCTCCACGCTCATATTGGTCAGTCAGCAGTGACATCTTAATGTTCCGACTAGTGTTTCACAAAGGAAAGGAGCTGTCGCCAATGTAAACTCCCCCAAGGCGCTCTCTAGAGCTCAACAATGGCCCTGCCCTCGCAGTCTGCCGCTCACTTTGACATACCCTGGAGTCAAGTGCTCCCTGCTAGGACTACCATCTGAAGCAGGAGACAGCGGAGGCAGGTTAACGAACACCAGCCAAAATGCTTCTTTGAAAAAACGTTAAGCTGCAACCCAAAGGCAAAAGACCAGAGAGAGTATATATAACTTTGGGTCGTTATTTTCAAATGACGAGCGCTCATGGTAGCTGAATTAAATATGAGTTAAGTACAGTTCAAAAACTCATCAAAATGTCAATATTTTAAGGTAATTGCTGTAATAAGTTGGTTTATTATCACTCTACAGTGCTGTGTTTCTAACTTTTTACCACCCACTGTTCCAGAGGAGGGATTTCTGGCACAACCTAACCTACTTTCAAGGTGCATGGAGAATAGAAATGTCTTAAAGGGACACAAGTTGAGCCACTCTTGTGGTATAAAGCTACTGACAATGCCCAAGCAAGGCAGCACCACGCAGGTCAATGGAAAGTTATATAATTATGAGCATGTTTTTTTTTGTGTTTTTGGTAATTGTGGTCAACTTCATGTCCTGTTGTAAAAATAATCCATGCTGATGTTTAGCATATATATAATGCTTTCCTTGTTCACAATTTTAGTTTTGCTAACATTTGCTTAATTATCTGTAGTGGTGATCCCCAAAGTCATTAAGGCTTCATCCTCCTGGCACCATGGACATCTGCACCAACTTCATAGCAAACCTCAAATACGGTTCCTCTCCCGCTTAAACGCAGGCTAACAATCCAGGAATGAAATAAATCCATAACATCAGTATGTCCAACACCACATACCAAAATACATACTAATAGGAAAAACACATGCGAAAAGAAATTCTACATCAGAAGTGCTCTCAGATATCACAACTTCCACATGAATGCACCACCTGGCAACTGCAGTGCCATATATTAATAAGTAAAAATCAATATCATACATTACCTATCCGAAGATAGATAAGTACGATCTAAAGACAAACAGAACATGAGTAACAACTGTGTAGAATATGGGCTAAACAAGCAAAAAGGATATTTGTTGAATTGTTTTCATATATTGTGCACCGTGAAAAAACATGGAGATGTTTGTCATTACTAAATGTATCATCCTCTTTTTTGAGCTTCAAATCCTCAAAGGACATCTATTCAAAGGGTGGGAATGTGCTCTAGGGGTATATGTTCTATTTTTCTGCACTGATTTAAAGAAAAAGCCAAAGAAAAAACAGATTTCCTTTCTCTGTGACTTAACAAAACCATCCTTAACATGACGTCCATTCCTCCAAAGCTTGGAGCTCCAACCAAGCAGCTGATATCTCGAAATGCATGCAGCCTCGAGTGTCAGACTCGCTCTGCACATTTGCTGTACTCCAGCAGCTGGGCCGTAGTCACCGGGCATGAATGCAAACAAAAGACCAACTCAATGACAACAGGGAGCAATGATTAAATTCATTAGGGAAATGCCTCCCTCCAATGCACGGCAATTGGAGGTGAAGAAGCACATGAAAATTCCCTGCAGCTGCGCTCCATTCACAAGAAGTGTTATACCGCGTTACAACAGATCAAACGCATCTGACATGTTGGCTCCTCCTTGCTTCTGTTTTGAATTCACTTGTTTATCTGCTGTGTGTTTCAGTGTGCCCGGCTCGTTCTGATGCTGAAGGTGAGTGAACGAAGTCATAAGGGAGATTTTTCTGGAATGCAACCAACCGCTAGTGTTTTTTTTTTTGTTTTTTTTCACGTCACGCAGCATACTTGGAGATGAGAGTTTTGCAGAGGCACCACAGAGAGGTTGCGGCTAAATCCCAAGTTATTTTCCAGTTAATTTTTGAACTACAATTGCCTTCCATCCGAGCTATTCTATATGAGGCAGAACTGAACAGGAATTGATCCCTTTTCTATTATTTCTGTGTGGAGTTGAATAAAACAGTCCTCCCATTCCTCCCACCTCTCTCGCATAATTTCCCTCGCAAAACAAGAACTTTCGAAAATTCCCTGGGAGCCTTCTGTGCACGTCGAGCTTCTCCCCGAGGTAAAACTGGCCTACTTCTGAGTGCATCCTCAGCATCCATCTGCCAAACCCGTAAATTGCGTTTGCCTGCGATTGCAGGTTATCTCATCTGTCAAAGCAGGTCTATCAATTTCACTGAGCAGTCTCGACAGACGGCATTAACCCTCCAATGTTATTTTGGCATCACGCATTGATGGACAATAACTGCTTGTGATATCAACATCTGATGAGCGCTATTGACAACTTTGCTGTGACTGTTAGCAATGAGAAACTAAAGACCTGAATGACAATGAATACAAATGGAATTTAAGTGATTTGAACAGTTCCTGCTCATGTTGTTCTCTTGGCTGGAATAGCATGATCATCTCATTGAAAGGGAAAGAAAGACACTAGGTTTCCCATAATGCAGAATTTTTCATTAGACCTTCCCTGCAAGGTAAGTATTTTAAACTCAAAGCAATCCTTTGTAAAAACAGACCTGTTATTTACAGTTTGAAGTCTTCCAGTTAAAGCTAACCTAACCCTAATGACATCATCATGCCCCTGATGACATGATCAGAATTATTTTCTGGGACTTAGAAAGCTCCCTCCAGAGCTACAGACAACATTTACCACTGTTTGTACAGTCTGAGTAGCACTCCTCATGTAAACTGAGTAACCTGGACTTAACTTGTAAAATCACAGTGACCCTTTAAATCCTGTTTAACTGTGAAACTGTATTCGTGTGTTTCTCTGTGCTCCTCTCACTCCTTTAAAGTAGGTGGGGTTCTTTTAAAAAAAAATGTGATGTCACATGCTTCTATGCACCAATCAGGATTTAGTGAGATTTAAATCAGAATCAGAGGACAATTGCTGGGTTGTTTGGTCACTGTTAATCAAATCTGATCAAACCATACCCACACTGTTGAAGCGGATTAGCTGAGATTTAACTGTTAAACTCATTATACGTTTTTAACTTTGTTGTTGTGTATCGAGTCATTTTTTTAAGTTTTTTTTTTATTTTTGCCTTTATATGATGGTTGACAGACTAGAGGGAGACAGGAAACAAGGGCAGAGATAAAGAGAGAGGGATCACATGCGTCACTGTCCGCCCCCTGACACTATCTTTAATATTATAGAGAAACATTTAAAAGCCAAGTTTTCAGAGTCTTTAAAGCTGCGATAGCTGTTTTTTTGTTTGTTTGTTGGCCACTTGGAGGCAGTGCTAACAACTTATGAACACATCACTGACATAGTCAAGTCCAATATTCACTCTCTTTTAAATCTGTTTTTGGTCTCAACCAACTCCTGTTTCACCAGCTCGTCTCTAACTGTCTGTCTGCTGATTGCTGCTGAACAGGAAGTGTACAGTGGCTTTTAGAGGTTTTTAACTGGAAGCAGCTGCCAGCTGGATCAGAAGTTAAACAATGAGAAACGTGATGAAGCTGTTTAAAGCTGAGGGGAGCTGCACATTCAGGTGATTACTCCAATGAACCCTTTGACACATTGAGCAGCTTTAAGAAAGTATAGATTTCAAATAATTAGAAAGCCGGTGTATTCTTGTTGTTTTGGAAGCAAATCATGCAAATAATGAAAACTAATGGGAAATAAAATTAGCTATTTGTGGTGTGTCCAGACCCTGTCATTGTAGAGCTGGACAGTGAGGCCGACTGAAATAAATGGCAGTGGCTACAGCAACATAAGGCTTGGATTTACTGTAGAGTGAATCCTTTTGCGTCAGTATGATTTTGTTCCCATAGAAAAAAAAACACTGTTGAATCTCTTTAGTAAACTACAGGGCTTTTGCTCTACTCTCTGTATTCTGGAGCCAAATCCTTCACAGTGTGATTTTTAGAATAACAGCCATGCAAATGCCGATTAAAGCTCCACTGTGGGAGTGAAAATGTTCCCTCCTACTGCAGTTTAATACTTGCGCGCGCTGTCCCTGGTGCTGAACTGTCCTCACTGACTGAGCGCTACTTCCTACCTCCACGCTCCGGTTTCTTATTAAGATCCCGCAAGTGCCATGATACCACTTGTAATCCACAAGAGGGTGGTGATTACAGTGGGTGGTGGCGTTACACGGCTGCCCATGGTGCCTCATGGCGGCCATCGATTCCTTAACCAAACACGCGCACATACACACGCACGCACGCACACACACACACACACACACACACACACACACGCCCACACACACACACACACACACAAACCTAGTCTATATTTTCTCAGGACGTGATAAAACAATCAGCACATAGGGGACATGCGATATAATCCTCTCTCTCTCACACACACACACACACACGCGCGCACGCGCGCACACACAGCAGTCCACCCGTGCAACTTAAAGGGAGTTTAATAAACGTCTTATCCGAACTGTAATCACAAGGGAACATTTTGGAAAGAGTAGGCTAATCTCTCCTCCCTCCCCTCCTCTCCTCTCCAATCTCTCTCTGTGTCTTTCACACTCTCACACACAGAAAACCACGCACACATTGGCAGACCAACAAAAACGCGCACGTTTATACACACCCAGGATTAGTATGCGTCGGACACAACTATCCACCCTTTCAGCTTTCTGGATGTCCGCGCAACGCATGCAGGATCTTTCCTGCATATATAACAGTAAAAAAAACCCAAAAAGAAATAAATAAAGAAAATAGAAGTGAATAAAATAAACAGTCGCAAGTGACAAGGTCCACTACACAGGTTACTTTCTGCACCTGTAATTGTCCAGGAGTGCGAGCCACCCCTCAGTCCATTAACACACTGCCTTCCATTATAGGTGATTCAGATCCAGAGCTTTAGTGTTAAACCTCAGAGACAATATTTGGCATTAAAATCGAAAATCGGTGCATTAGAATTTGCTGCAAATCCAAATAGAAGGTGAACTGTAACCCACACAACCTACACATAGGTTATGCATGAAAAAAGCAACATAATAAACTACTAACTGCGTGGCAGTCACAACTCCTGCATGTATCAGACAGTTGAGGTTATTTCTTACCTTCAGAGACGGACGAGTATCCATTGTGTGCCACCACAGGCTCGATACAGTATATTCTGTTCCCTGGTTCAAGGCTACAGCCGCTCCCTTCCCATTCATCCACTAATTCCAGGGGACGAACTGCAAAACCAGCTGCCTACCCAGCCGCATATCGCTTCTTCTCCCGCACTTCTTTCTTCTGGACAATTTTTTCCCCCCCCGCAAGCAGATGCTCTGGAAACCTGCTCTTTTTTTGCCGGGAGACAAGCTGCAACGATGAGCTTTACAGCATATCTGTAGCTTCCCCTCTTCAAGTAAAAATAACTAGCTCGCTGGCGTGTGGGCTCCTCTATATATTTCCAGGCGGGTTTTTTAGAGAGTGGAACAGGCGCTTTTCTATGTTCTTCCCGCGGTGCAGTAAAGCCTACAGTTACTTGTCAGTGAAAACACAATATGTCCTTGTAGTGGTTTTCATCCCTTTGGCTCCTAATCGCTCATCGAAGACGTAAGTAAAAAAAAAAAAAAAAAAGGTGAAATAGTAAATCCGAAAGAAAGTTTTTTTGCTGTTTCCAATAATTCAGGAGTTATTTGTTTGTCCAGGAGTAAGCAGGTGGAGACACTCGGTGCGAAGTCTCTGCGCTAGACTGACTGCAATGGAGCGGCGGATAACCCTAGATGGCACAAACTCCGTGGAGTATCACGCAGCCCACCGGGAGGAGAGGCAGAAGGGAGGAGGGGGGGGGGGGGGGGGGGAGGGCGGGGGGGGGCAGATGCCGGCAGGTCAGCCACAACCACAGCGACTTTTACGCGAACGGACACACGAGCGAGATTGAGCGATGATTATGCGCAAAAAAAGCCACTTTGGCACGGTTTGTATGTGCGTGTGTGTTTATGTGTGTGTGTGTGTGTGTGTGTGTGTGTGTGTGTGTGCGTGCGCGCGTGCGTGCGTGCGTGCGCGCGCACAATGTTGTCTGCAGGAGCTTAAGGACCGACCACGGATTAGTGTGTGCTTAGGGGTGTTAAGCGTTCACAGCAACAAAGTAGCCTATCAGGGCTGTGGGCAATCTCGCTATTTTATTGTTTGTTAGTCCTTTGAAATTGTAGTGCGTTGTTTCCCGCAGCAGGCTGAGCAGAAGCTGTTGTTGTTGTTGTTGTTGTTGTTGTTGTTGTTGTTGTTGTTGTTGTTGTTGTTTTGTTCAGTGCTCAAACTGCTGCTTGCATGTTCGACCTTCAGAAATCACCAGGGTTCACTTCCATGCTTGTAACATTTAACGGGGAGGGACACAGCTCCTGCAAAGCGAGTGAAGAAAGAACAAATCAGGAAGTAACTGATGATTAATGAACAGTTAAGTAGTTCCTTAGTGATTGAATTGAGGAGTATGTAAGTCATGAAGTGACTTAAGTACAGACTGTTAAACAGTGTTTTACTGTTGTAAGTACCGTTTTATGGTACTTTATACTTAATTACATTCAGAGGGTGATGTTGTACTTCCTGTTTCATTGGATTTATTCATCAGCTATACTAGTTCATTTTCAGAGTAAGAGTTTAGACACTGCAGAAAACGAGATTAGTTAGTAAAATATATAATATAATATAATATAATGATATTTGAGTAGGCTACCTTTAGTTTTGACTCACTGAGTACATTTTGTTGCTAATAGGGGTAAAGCTGCTGCTTCTTCTTTACATTTATTTAAATCTAATTTTTAATTTGCTGCACGAGAATCATAATCTGGCCCTGAGGAGAGAGCTTTGAAATATTAAGACGATCATGTGGGAAGATAAAATTGACCGAAAATATAATTTCATAGTTAATATGAACGCATAAAATGTGAAGAAAAACATGGAGGAGGTTTGGAGGATGCATTACCTCACCACCACTTTAAAAGGAATGAATGAAGTTACAGACGTTCCGGCTGCACATTCTCAATGAACTGTTCTCATGGTTGACTCTGACTGAGCCTTTAAAGAGCTCAGTTTTATTTATTTTTATTTCCTCTCAATTAAAGTTGTGCAGCACGCTGAGGTGTTACCACCCTGAGATGCATCATTACCTCATTATTATTTCCACATTAGTTAGTTAATCATCATATTTAGACCACATGCAGTGATACTGACATATTAGTAGCGAACACAGCTATAGTCACCAAAGTGATATTGTCTGTCATTCTCAAATGATCATGTTAAAGAACTTTATTTCAAACAGCTACACATGAATTATTCCAGCGGTTTTAATTTTTACAAGTGGATTCAAGAAGCCCATGCATCATCACATTTCGATTCAAATGTTGTAAATGAAATCACCTTTTTACCAGTGGAGCACAGCCACTGCAAACCAGTGGGGAAAGCAAGGACAGAAACTCAAACGGAAAACTTATGTTAGACTTTTTTGTGCCTTTAAGCTAAATATTCAATGATATACGCACCTCTTGATTAAGCAAACAAAGATCAGCTCCTGCTTCTCACAAGCAAATAAAGAACTGCACTGTCATAGTCACGGTCAGGTTAACTTTGAATTACATAAGTCTTTCAGTTTGTTTGTTGATGTTTATAGAAGGTGAGGAAATCAAGCACAGACATATCATTTGGATTTGTAACAGCAGAACATTAATTTAAATACTCAGTTGTTACTTGTTGCCTGGAAGACTAGTAACTAGTTTTCCGCTAACCCAACAGTATTATGAATATGACTAATGTGTTGTGCTGTGTGCTCTTTTCACATCTTCTCCTCTCATAAAACTGTTTGAAAGTTCATCCTTGACTTTGAGTTTGATAAAAATATTCTAAATTAAGTTTAACTTTTACTGTTGACTGCAGAAAATCAGTCTGTTGAGGAGGACTGTACAGGTCATTAGAAAGCTTTGGAAAAGTTTTTGGACAGACCTAGACTTTGTCAAACTATTTTTTTCTTTACTGTAACTTTGCTGATACTTACCGGCGTTTAACCCCTTCTCCTAGGAACTACATTTTTATATTTTCCACAACCAACAGGCTACATGTCAGGTGTAAACCTCTGTTAAAGTTCTGCTCTTTATGATTGACCTCCTCTCTGTCACTTGGGTGTGGCACAAAAATGTAGCATTACTTTTACTTTGAAAAAACCTGTGTCTGACAAATGATGTTTCTATTAAAATTCAAAACACAATCATCAGAATCAATAGCTAAAATAGAAACATCATTTCCAGGGGACAAGATTGTTGCGCAGCCAAATTGGGGACCTGATAAAATCGCCTTTCTGCTATTTGCAGACAATGGAGTTGTGTTGGCTTCATCAGATCGTGATCTTCAGCATCCACTGGGGCGGCCTGCAGCTGGGTGTGAAGCGGCTGGCATGAGAGTCAGCACCTCCAAATCTGAGATTTGGTTCTCAGCTGAAAGTCCCTCCCTTCCCCTCTTCTTTTTCTTTGCTTTTCCTCTGTTTGTTATCGATGCAGACAGCGGGAGACATGAATGATGTGCATCTCTTGCCCACTGTGCCATTGATCCGTGTTTGGATCTTCTTTTCAAATCCCCTTAAAGCAGCATTCAGGGGGCTGAAATATCTCATTTCAATTAGTTCAAATATCTCTGAGGGGAATATTACTGACGTGTTATGTGATGTGTAAACACTACAGCTGTTTGTAGGAACACAATTTTGCGCTTATTTAATGATGCTTCATGAGACTGGTGAAAAGGCTAATAAACCAGACTGTCTATTATTTCACTTTGACACAAAGGTGTTGTTGTTGTACCTTTTGTGCATGGCCTTTGAGCTGTGAAGATATCATTGTATTTATGATTCCAATCAAGGCTTTTAGTCAATTTTAAATTACAGTAAAAGTGCTGTAAGCAGGCTCTAAGTGCCCCTGTGTAAATGGAAGTGACGGCAAGGGGCTGCTTCATTTAGTTAAAGCACGTTTAATGACCAAAGTGTCAAAATACTATTTGCACAGGCAGACAGATGATCAAAATAAACAGAATCACATCGTGGAGAAAGATGTTAAAGGACACAGGAACAAGATACAACAAAACAAGATAATAATTTGTCTCACACTGTATGTACTCAACAGCAAACATGACAAAGCCATGGCAACAAAGGCTTGAAAATAAGAATAAGGGATAACGAGATGCAGTATCAGTAAGTGGGCAGCACTGACAGCAGTGATTACAGTTTTCTGTAGGTTGAGTGGGATATAAATGAAGTCCAACAGCTCAGATGGAAGTCGTTCAGAGACACTGAGACACTTTCATACACTCTTTAAAGCACTAGTTGTCCTGAGAGCTCGGCCTCTGTGTACACCAGATTGGAACACTGTTGTGACGGAAGATGACTTCAGAATAAGCAACCATGCTACATGTACATCACGACTTAAGAAGTTTAAGACTGGATTATTTTTATTTTCCATGTTGTCAACCAATAGGCTAAGTGGAAAGGCTGAGCGGGCTTTTGCGGTAGCTGCACCCAAAACTTTGGAACAGTTTAGCTCTTTTAATTAAGTGTTCCGCCTCTGAGGACATCTTTAAGTCTAATCTTAAAAACCCACATGTTTTCGTTGGCTTTTGAGTGTCGCTAAGGTTTTTTTTTTCACTTTTATCCCTTGTGTTTTTAATTCAAACTGAGGTAGTTAACGCATCACATTTGAGCTATTTATTTGTTGTGTGTTTCTTGTTGAGTTTTATTGTACAGCACTTTGGTCAACCCTGGTTGCTTTAAATGTGCTTTATAAATAAACTTGATTTAATATCATGAAAAGAACAAAACCAACAATGAAACTGTCCAACTAATAAGTATTGTGTGTGCAGCCTAATATGTCTTATTCCTCTGCGCCATAGTTGTCAAAGAACACATTAGTGAGCCACACTGTTGCACTGGGTAACGTGTTCCTTCATTATGATGAACAGTCACTGCAATTGATTGTGACCAAATCTCACATACCTACTCTCTCTTGGTGCTATAAAGTCCCCCAAATGGTTCAAATATGGATTAATCCACCGCTGAAAATAGTCCCCAAAAATGCACCTGTTTGAGTAATATTTGGGAAAAAAAACAAAAACAAAACAAAATTATAATACATTGTTGTTTTAGGAAATTAAAAATGCTGAGAAGTTCCCTGTGTTACAAGTACATGCTACATGGTAACTGTGATCATGGTTTGAGTTTCTTTTATGATCAGAGAGAGAAAATGATCCAGTTAGAATTTCTTCAGGGAGTGCACTCCTCCACCAACTGTGTGAAGCTTGCAACCAGAACATTTAAAATGTGTTATCTCCAAACATTATTGGAGAAACTATGTTGGACACATGGTAAATCACTGATCTATATAAGGAATAATAGTGTCCCAAAATGCAGGGCTTAAAGCAAGGAAAACTTCTTTGCCTGAAATGTGTTCGGGGGTTAGCTGTAGGCTACAAGCCAGATGGATGACGGCTGTGGCGCATATCCCGACCCGTTTCAGAAAGACAAGAACACCAAATCTAATCGTTTCTAAATGGGAATTCTCATGTTAACTTGAAAGATCCAAATGGAAGAAAAATGCAGTATTTACTCACCCATTCCTCAGTCGGAAACTAATTGTATTCAAGTCCAAACACAACTTTCAAAGCTGAATAGCCCATCCAATACATCTATCTTTCAAACTTTTCTGAACAGCGTACGCGGCATAAAAGAGCTACTGCTGTCAAACAATTACCAAATTAGTCCAAAAGATTGCAACTATGATATGAAAACAAAATGAATAGCCTATTCATTGCAGTGCTTTTTTGAGGTAGCGTGGTCACGTGCATTACTGAGCTGACATTTCACTGAGTGTACACACTTTGTATATATATATATATATATAAAGACTTTAAGACATGAGATTGGACCCATGGGGCTTACCACACTGTAACTGTGCATTGTCACAATGGCAACCAAACATGTTTTGTTTATCTTATGTCTACCTATTGTTTTTCTGCACAGCTGTTTCACAAGAAAAGACTTCCAGCGACTCAGAGAACTCAGAGAATACCTGCACGCGCAGGAAGCGTAAGAAATAGCTCAAAGCCAAACAACAGTACTGCAACATGGAACCAACTGAAAATCATTAGTACAGGGAAACAGAATGGGGAGTGTGATATGGTTATGTTGTTGTATTGATGGAAGTGGCAGTCAGAAAATGTACGTCATGCTCATAGATATTTGTGACCCATTTTTAAAGATTCATGTCATCAGTAGGAACTAATGGGCTTGGGGCTGAGTGCCACAGACAGGGTAGGAAAGTCCCAAAGTTTAAAGAGACAAACTTATACATTGTTGATGGTGGTTCATGGGAGCGGTTCATGGTGAGTAAAGTATAGAGTAACATAGTGTGATGGTAAGGTTGTGCCTTCATTTTCAGTGGCAGAACCATTTATAAGAATTTATTCATTTTATATTTGATGGTTATAATATGTGGTATGTTATAACCAGCTTTGTCTTTTAAGTCATAATAAGTTCACTTGGGATCAAAATCATGTTATCTACTCTGGAACCTCAGGTCATTATCTTTCAGTCTTCACTGACAGGCTACAACCACAACTACTTGAACTGTTCTGTTTTAGATCTATTGAAAATGTGCACTTTGCTATAAGACTTAGTAATTCCCTTTATTACCTCTCTATATCCCCTTTCTCATAGTGAATTAATTTCCCATGTACATTCAGTTCAGGTACACATAAGTAGGGGATTCACAGACACTGACCTTTCCCACCCTTGAACTTTTGGGGTTTTGCAGTGGATAAGAACAGCAAAGTGCCTGCATTGTAACTTTTTACTTCACTTAGTACAAGCCACTTTAAGAGACAGTTCAAACAGAACAGAATTCCAGAGAATCTGTTTTTATTAGCCAAGTATGCAAGCATACAACGAATGTGTGCTGACTTTTGCAATATAGAAGAATAGGAATAAAAATAGAGCAAAATCTATTTACAGACAATTATGAGAGTCATGAAATGGTATATGGCATTTTGAAATAAAATACGGACTATGCTATGGAAAAGGAAATGAAGTGTGTATGAAGTATACGAAAATTAGAGGTGACACGTATAACCAATAAATCGTGGAAAAGTGAAGGTGGACAACAATGTGCAATGTAAAGTCCAATTAGATGACACACACACACACACACATATATATATATATATATATATTGTATATGGAAACAAATAAAACCTTATCTGCATCTTTCTTTTATCCTCTACAGGAAAACATTTAAGGTATTCCTCTTGTTGTTGTCAGTCACCACGGCAAAACACTTAACAAGTCGTATCTCAGTTCCAACAGCTTGTCAGTAGAAAAACGGAGCATTCCCTTCACAGTCTTTGTCCTCCATGTTTTAACGGCATCCTGACAACATTATGGTGAAGGTGCGCGGCCCTGACCCCTTCGTTACTCTGTTGCAATCCATCAGAGGTGAAGTGGATAGAGTTTAGTTTGTCACTCCATTTCTATTGATCTCTTGTCTTGAAGCACGGAGTCAATTGGCTGTCAGGGTATCACTGTCTGTGACCTGCTGACATACTGGCCTCTGTGAGGATGGTGTAACTGAATACACCACTTAAAAATATGGTTATAGAAATAGAATATAAATAAATAAATAAATAAATGAATTAAAGTCATGACTCATTATCTGGTCACCACAGCTAATCGTGTTATTCCCACAATCAGTCAGATGAGCTTTCATGAAGCGTGTAAAATCGGTTGATTGACGTTGTTCACTTTAACCATGATCACGAGGCCATGAGTGACGGGAAGATTATGTAATTGTTATCTATTTGTAAAAATGTAGCATTAGAGATGTAAAACATTACACTTTGTACATCACGCGTTTGTTAGCATGTACTGTCATTTCATACACTGACCCTCTGATGTCTCCTCATGTACAGAACAAAGGCATTTCTTTCCTGTAATGATTTTGCTCTTAAACTAACATCAAATAAACTACAAATAGATGATTCAAAGTGATTCTCTTTTCAAATTGAGAGAATTAAAGTGAAAATACACTTTCTAATTCCCCGCAGAGTTTTATACCTCCACACTAACATCTAAAGAAATTATTAAACTTTTATGAAATGTAATTTTAGGCTATTAATGATAAGCTTGAGGGAAAATGAGCTGTGGTACTACATCACACAGCAATGGTCACATATTTAACGAGTGAGTTAGATCTGTTTGAACTACCATCAGCTAAGATCAGTACACTGATAATGAAGTGAGATGCATCAGGATGTGTCTGATAGTTGAGGTGGTGGTTGACTGATCAATCACAACACATTCTCTTCTTAGTGATCAGCAGTTAATGCAAGAAGTATTAACTTCTTTGACTGAAGTGAACTGTTAGGTAAATGTTACATTAAACATACACACTTTATGTTTTATTGGTATATTGTAAGTAGGGTTGCCACCTTCTATGTGAAGAAAGAACACCCCCCACCCCCACCCCAACTGGGGATGCAAAGATTTTTTGAGAATTCAAAATGGCGATCTTTTCATGTGCTTATAAGCCAAAATAACAAAAATATCAAGGGTAACAATTACAATTACAGCCTAAAAAGTCTGTAAAAATGTTTTTATTTTAGTCATACTTTTAATACTGACATATAGTGGCTTTGTGAGGCTGTACTTTGGCACAGTGGAGCTTTGAGCTAAATGCTAACATCAGTATGCTAACACAATCACAATGATAGCCTAAAGCTAATGTTTAGCAAGTATAAAGCTTGTTTTTGTCTCCATTGCAGTATAGCATGTGAGCATGCTAACATTTGCATTTTAGCTCTGCTGAGGCTGATGGGAATGTCACTAGTTTAACAGGTATTTGCTCATAAACCTAACTTTAACTTGAACTTTAACCAGACCTGGCAATTCATCTAGCATTTGTCCAGATAGTTCACATGAAACCCAAAAAAAAAAAAAAAAAGAAAAAAAAGATAAGAAATAACCTAATTGCAGCTGAATCAAATTGTAACCTGTCACACTGGCTTTGACGCTCTTACCACCTCCACTAACCAGTTTCTTGGATGACACCCTGTAATCGAATAATCCATGTGTAATAATACGTCAGTTTTGCACCTACACGTCTAGACTATTCCCACTTTCAGGTCAAGGCAAGATCCACTCCATTTTCTCTCTAAAAGACTGAACTCAAACCACCAGTTTTATTATCTCATGCTGCCGATAAATCTCTCACACATTCTCTTTCAGCCATATGAGCAATTATTGAAGCAATGCAGTGAGTGTCATTGTCTCAAAATGATGAATTAACCGACCAGATGACAGTCGGTGCCTAAATCAGTCAATCAGTCCATATGCCACCCTGGGGAGACAGAGAGACATCCGTCTTCTCATGACAGTTGATTTATTTACTGATCAGTGACCACTTCATCCCCGGGGGAAAATGTGTTCAAGTGCTTTGAAGCAACAGCCAGAGACCCAGTGTGGCATGCAGATTAGACTGTGAAGAAACAATAAAGGTCGCTGAAGTATATCCAGGGGTTTTCAGTTTGAGTTTGGTTATTCTGAAGCCCTGAGATCCTGATATTATCTCTGTTTGTCACTCTATTTATTTCTAAATGTTCTCCTTTGTGATTGGTATCATTTAATAAGGGAAATCACTACAGGGTAGTTGCTTTTACCTGGAGTCACCACTTTTGCTACTCACTATCAGGAGCAACCAGATTTTACATTTCACTGCAAGTTCTTCAACAATGAATGCAACAACTGATAAATTTATCAGTAAATACATTTTGAGTCTTTAACATAAAGCTAAATAAAGCTCTTTGCTGTAAACGAATGAAATTACTTATTTTTACGTGACACTCGCACCTGAAACCATTTCCAATAGACGTCAGACGTTGACAGACATCACACAGATTTCCAGTAAGAAATGGCAGCTAGTAGCAGTGCTAAAGCTAACATAAAAAAAACACAATGCTAGCTCTTTCAATGACAAAATGAGGCGTGTGGATGTACCGCAGGTTAAACACACAGAAGCCCAGACATATCAGGGATTTCTGACACTCACAATATCTCACAAAGGAACCACAGACAATTAACATACTGGTGGCAAAATGAATGCAAATTTGCCACTCCTGGCAGTCATCCAATATTAACACTTGATTCAGCCAAATGTACGGGAGCTATATACACTGTTTGCATCTGGCTTCACTTGGTAATGAACTGCTACAAGCACATAAAACAACAAAAGAAGCTGAAAGTTGGCACTAGCCTCCCTTGATTTTCTCATTAGCGCTCAGTCATTCTGGTCTGGTTTCTACCTTTTGTTTCCTCAGAAACCCTGTCTACCGGTACATGTAATGTATATAGCTCTTCTGATCAAGTGCGCCGGGGCTTTAGACGCAGACATTGCTACTGACCTAACGGCACAATACAGTATGTTTGATCTTCAAAATGCTTCATAATTCCTGGAGGCTGCAGAAAAAGAGTTCAGTGTAATTATCTCTGTTGCTGTTAGATGAAGACGATGCATTTCTTTTTAATGAGTATTTTATTTTCTTCTTGTGGCGTAGATGTCAGTGTTGCAGAAAGAAACGCCACAGTTTGACCTCGACCCGTTTCCCAACCACACAAGCTTATATAATCTAAACCGAGCATAATGCTTTGCTCGCGAATGGGTTTTTGAATGTTCAGCATAAACATATTACCTAGCTTGATAATAAAGGAATATCGCTTTATGAATATGTTTCACAGTGGATCATTGGGTGTAAGAATGTTGAGACAGAGCACCAGAGTTAACTGTACTCCTTAAGGCATAGCTCGGAGAGATTATGTGAAAGAAAAGTTTCTACAATTATCTTCCTTTTTTCTGCAGCCTCCGTGAAAGCTACTTTTCAAGCTGCTGTCAGATTATCACTTAGACATTTGTCGACATAAGCAGATTTTCAATAGCACTCCTGATTTGCAGGGAAGTACAATAGAATGTTTTCAGCATCTTTTGGGCAAATTTCATTTGCTTCTTACGGTTAGCAATTACCTCCTCAGGTCTGAATGCTGACAGGGCATTGTGCAATGGCTGTGCTGTGAGTGGCTAATACTGTACATCCTTGTATATGAAATATGGTATAGGGGCATGTGGGAAATGTAATGGCAGATAAACAGCTGTGGTGCAGGAGAGAGGAAGCTCATTATTGTAATGCTGATGTACTTTGGAAACCCAGCGAAGCGCTTCATCAACACACATGTGCTCCACAGATAAGGAAATATGTGGGTCTCTTCTAACACCTGCCAATTATGCTACATGTCACGTCACCTGGCTGTCATCCAACTGCTCCTTAAAACTAAATGACACAACACAAAAGCTGTGTCCCAATTTCAGGAGCTTTGGAGTACGTGGTCAACGAAGGCGTGGCCTTTGTCGCCGCCATAGACGGTGAACGCCAAACCAAAATGTACGCTTTGCCTCACAAGCTGTGCCCGCCCTTATCGTTGCGTCACAAAGCGCAGCACCTCGGGGGTTTTAACAGTTGCACTGTTAGCTGTTCAACTGAGCTGAAACCCAACACAGTTTAAAGTCTAGTCCTCGCGCTCTCTGTAGCCGTTGTTTGCTGCCATATTATTTATATGACCTGTGTCCAATGAGGGATCTACCCAAATGGGACAGCCTGGTTGCGCCGCTGTGATGCAATCGGCCTTCAAATGCAGCCTCTGAATTGGAAGACAGGTGCTGTTTGTCATTGCCTGCCAAAGTGTTCCATATGAGTCAAACTGTTGCTTACCTGCATTTACTATGGCTAAGGCTTAGTTTAGTTAGATGATCAAACTGAAATGCTGTTTATTCAGACTTCACTGTTCATTTGTGATTCAGAGATGTAAAACTGGGTTAGGTTTGGTTCGGTTTTAGGGAAAGAACGCAGTCACTTTTAAATGATATGGGTATGAATTGGTATGAAAAAGTGGAAACTAACAGCGTTTTTGCCCAGGACATATGCTAGCTGGTTAAGGGTGGGGGAGACTGGGTATAGGGACAAAATGTTTAAAGTCAGAAAAAGGTCATGAGCTAAGCTGCTTGCAAGCAGCAGAACAAGCTGTTAACACAACACTGACATATTATTACTGGTAGCAAGATTATCACAGCGATAACACTGACATATAGTCACATTATTAAGTTGGCAAAAACCAAGGACACACAGAGAAACAGCAGCATTCACTTAAAGTCAATTTTCTGGCCACCGGTCCAATATACACTCTACTTTTAGCTCCATTTTGGTCTCTACCAACTCCTGAGAAAAATATCTTGTCAGGAGCTGTTTGTTGACTCTGTCTGTTTTTTTTTTTTTTTTTGGTGCTGGGTAGATAAGGTTTGGTGGGATTGTCAGAGCCACTTTGCCAAAAACAGCTGGCTGCTCAAGCTGGAAAACAGAGTTGATAAGAGTGATGAGACTGAATGAAAACAGTAAATTTGTGGCGCATAAAACCAAAATAATGAGCTGAGGAAAAAGAAAAAAAAAAAACACTCAGAGCTGAAGGCAGCTGCAGAGTCTTTGTGGGTTCATCAGTGTCAGTGACGCCTTTCACATTACATATACAGTAGTCATTTGATCCATTGTTAATATGAACAAAATACAGAAAAGCTTTCATAAAAGAATTGAATGCTTTATTTTTACATTGTCTTGGGCTCAACCAACTCCTGTTGAAAAATATCTGGCTTTTTAAATTCTCCACTATATGTCTATACTGTATATACAGTATAAATATGTATATAAATAATTGCAGCAGTTACTGTTTTTTTCCCATTTCCTCCCCCCTCCTCACCTTTTCCTCCTCCTCTTAAACAGTCAGAGTGACTGACAAACCCTGGTGATTGAACACCCCATATACGATAACATTTAAGCTGCCGATCAATAGATAATTACCACAAATTTAATTACCCATTCACACTGTGGATAAGCTGCTTTACAGAAGAAAAAAAAAGCAACCAATAAGCTTGCTTAATGTGTAGTGACTGGAGAGGAACATTTGAAGTCAATGATGATCACATTATTGCGGGTGGGGATATGATGATGGCTGAGCAGGCTGCACTCAACACCTTTCTGTCACTGGGCCGAGAGTCCATCAGTCAGATGTATTTAATTTACAGCACATACTCATACTATCAATACATTTCTAACTCCACCTGATCAACCAAAATGCCTTACTCAAAATATGTCACGTCTCCAAGTTAAAGCAGAAACAATCCTGATGACATAATCAGGAGCAAAAAGTCCTCCACATTAATGGATGAGCATACCTCATTTTCTGACTTTTCCATTTAAAACCTGCTCAGAATAAGTATGTCGTTTTACATACAGCACCTATCTCTAAACCAAGGCCGTGGGTTTGGTTTTATCAATGGACATTTTTTTGTCAGAAGGCCAAACTAATATGTGCACTTGTTCTCTATCTCGCAATTCTTATTCATACGCACATGTTTTGCACACAGGTTCATTGACGACTCTAAATGTCCCACAGGTGTGAATGTGAGTGTGTACGGTTGTTCGTTTGTGATAGACTGCCGACATGTCTAGGGTGAACGTGATTTCAAATCTCACCTGAGATATCATTTTGTTGTATTTTCAATTTAATTCGATTTCTATTCAACTTTACAATATTATGTAGAAAAACCCAACAGTTCCCACAATGAGCAGCACTTGGCGACAGCGGAGAGGAAAAAGAAAGTAACAGCAGGGTGGACAGTTGTCTACCTTGACCAACACATAGTCAACAAGTTCATGCTGGAGCCACAACGATGAGCGATCTCATCTTTGAATTAGATTGCATTATTTTTCATTCAGCTTCAGGTCCTTACTGTCTGTATCAGGGGTCATTTTCATTACATGAAGCCTGTGAAAACTCAATGCAACAGTTTTTCTACAGAATAATTACTTCTCTCCATGACTATTAAACTAAATTTGAAATGTGAAATTGCTGGTGTACCCCTGAATATTTTAATCAGAAAATGATTAAACGCATTGATTCTGCTGCAATCTTCAAGTCATGCACAACCCTGTCAAACTGTTCACCTTCAAGCATCACAACTTCTGCCTTTTCACTGGTCGCAAGAGCTCTGAAAGACAGTATCCATCAGACAAACATCACACAGATGACTGAATGATGTGGCTAAGATGTATCGAGTGTACACAGCCTGACAGGTAGAAACAACAGAGAGAATAAAACAACATTGCATTTGAAGAAAATACATGCGAGAAGAGGTTACACATATGTTGTGTAATAGACAAACTCAGGCTCTTATAGCTGGGACAGAGAGTACACCCAAAGGCAGCTGTCATTTCTGCTGCATTTGTTATTGATCTGATTTTAAAATCTGATACATATGTACAGTAGTAATTAAATATTGTTTAAATTAGTGTGAATAATCACTGCAGTAATGTTGGTTGTCATTTTTTAAAAACATGAAATTCACAACACACAAAGTTCTGCTTGTGTTGCAGTGACACACAGATGTTTATGGTGCATCAGCTGAATCAATTGAATACGTCGGTTTTATTCTTTACGACCACAATAATTACCATAATTACTGCATGTCAATCATTCCTGGAATCAATACCTCACAGCCTTTGTCTTTACCTCGGAGATTTGTATCTTGTCAAAACATTCCCAGCAGAAGAGGAGCGGGGATCAGGGAAGTGAATTAATGAGGAATCTAGCCCGATAGCTACACGGCTGAATCTTATAATCACTGGAGCACAGAATAACCTGTAACATAATGCTACAAAGCCAATGTTGTGTGATCATCATACACACACAAACAGGCTTTGTTCCTACAGGCAGATTCCTGCTGCTCCCTGAATCCAGCACAACTTCAATAGAGAATACACAATACATATAGGCTATGCAACGTGCTGATGCATTATTTCAGAACAGACTACATGATTAGGCAAAAAAAAAAATTAGGCAAAAAGAAAAAGTATTTACAAAATATAAACTTCGCAGGAAAATCCATTTATTCCAATGGAATCACAATGATCAGATGATCGGCTCAAGGAGGCAAAATTAATCTGCACAAATGTGCAGAGGGTTCAACTTCAGGAAACTTTCACACGTGAATTCGCACAGTTCACTAATAGCAAGCTGCAGTGCTACCCTTTAAGGGGACACAGAATCCACTTTTATTTGACTTTTAAAAAACTGTTCCACAAAAGAACAAAAGTTTTCCTACAGTTATGAGACAGGATCAAGTCAATATTACAAATATATCTCTTATGAATAAATTCATAGTCAATTTATTGTCCCATTAGTTACTGAGCTAATGTAACAAGCTGAGAAGTTTGCTAACTGACTGTTAACTAACTCATTAGCTGGAGCTTTATTTGCCCCTTCCAATGACTTTTTATCGAACAAAATGGTGCTCTATGGTTCACACAATGCCAGGGGAAAGTAAAGGGAACAGTAGGGTGAAAATAAAGAGAAGCTGCGGGAGAGACTGTGACTGACTAGCATTAATCACGGCTGGTTAGCGAGTCAGTTAACTCACCAGTACAGCACTTCCACAGTAGCCCTGTGCCTCTATTTCGCACAGTTGACTGAATGTCACTTTGTGGTGTGATCGTCTGCCATCCTAATGATGACTATGACTAAAAAAGATTCTCAAAAAAACATGAACAGAAAACACATTGCTAGCTTGTGTTTGCCTGGTTGGTTAGCTAACGATGTGCTAAGTAAACACGCCACACATCAAGAACAGATTAATCATCATGAGAAGAACTCCTGGTGAAAGAGTTGTACAGTGCCTTCTGTTTCTCTGGAGGAGCTTTGTCAAGTGTGAGACAAATAACCCTGATCCTCAGTACCATTAAATCAAAAATCTGTGACCCCCAAATTCTTCTGACAACTCTTTTGACACATACGGCTTTGACATGAAACATCCATTTGCTTATCTGCTGCAAGGCCGAACGCTTCAGAGATGTTTCTTTGAGCTCCATCTGCTTCTGTCACTTTTCACTTAGATGTCTCTATTCAAGCTGCTCCACTGAGAGATATCTTATCTCCCTATCCTGAATTCTGTTAAAAAATATATATTATGGCACAAATGAGTTTGCAAACTTGAGCATTGTTTACTTTTACATCTGCATTAACCATTTCTCTCAGACAATGCATTACTTTTATTTTTAACATGCATTGTCCATGGATGGTAACATCAACAGTCAGTGCACCATTTTACTCCAAACTGAAACTGAACTATGGATGTATTGGCGTGGCTGATTAGTTTTTTCTTTTGTTAACTGTCTGACCAACTAAGAGATGGCACTGATTGGCCAGTCACCTTCTTCTATATAGGCCCATTTACAATATGCTATATTTCATTTTTACCCCACTAGATATTGGGTACAAGAATCCCAATCACAATTGGCCATCATCACCATTACATTTGATATGGATGAATTTGGCTCTGTTTGGCCTATGACAGCTCAAAAAACATATGGATTTTAAATTCCAATGATTGTAAACCCTGATATAGACTATAATGTCTACACCAAGTCTGTTTTCTAGTTCATGATCGCTGTCCAAGGTGCTGATTCTGAGACTGCATAGGAAGTGAATTCTGCAGATATGTTTTTGATTATTTTATCATTTCTGGTCATCACTCTGGTGTTTTCTCTGATCTTTTTTTCCCCCAGTATTATCTACCAAAAGACACAGACATATAGTGTATGTAAAAAAGGGAAATATTCTTGAGGAAAACATATTCACATCAATATGTTCATAAATGTACCCTATACATGTGCCTCCATTAGGTATAAAGCCCTTTTTGTTATATTACATTGCTGAAAGCAGAAGTCTGAGCTGCAGGGTGCTGCCAAGAGTGGATGAAAAAAAATTCAGTTTGTCATTTAGACTTCAATGTTAAAGAATTTAATGTTTTAAGTTTGCAGCCTCTGGATGCTTTCAGTTTTAATCTGTTTGACTGGATTTCCACAACCTTAGAATATACACATTGTTAGTAGATTAGTTGTATCACATAGAACACACATAGAAATATGTACATGGCATTATTACAGTATGCAGTAAGATATCTGTAGAGAGCTTTAGCCTGGTGTAAAACACATCATTGCTTTATTAAAAGTAAAAACAAATTTTGAGTAAATGTTTTTTAATGTACATTTCTTGTGTGCAAATAGTGTGTAAATTAACATACTAAAATATACAATAAACACACTACAAAATTGTAATAACCACAGATACAAGAATTAGAAAGCTGAGGTAGACAGAAAGATTTGGGTCTTATTTTTTGATGAAAGAAATTTAAGCAAGGTCATCCAACCATTTCCACAAACCTTCACAGCAACATTGTGTTTGTTTCCACAAAGTTTCAAGGATTTCCAAGATCCCCTGGGAGGTAAATTAACACCAGTTTTAGTGCTATGTAGTATTTGTATTGTTCACTGTCTGTGGGGTTATTTTATTCATTTTAATGGCTGCACTTGCAAATATATTTCATTTCGATTTATGTCTTTCTTTAGTGGTTCTTTGAAGCTTTGAGAATCTCTTCTCAGGGGCAATCATGACCAGAGCACAATCAGTTCCTAAACATAATACCAACACATCCAAATTGCTTAATGTTCCCACTTTCACAGTGAAATATGGAAAAAAAAACATGCAAAACGTGTTTCACTATGAAAGATATAATGCTTCTAGTGGATGTAAAATAATAAAAAATTGAGCTGTATGGTTTTTTGTACGTGTAGTAGTGTGTATGTTGTGCTGTCATGAACAAGACGATATACATCTCCTATGTGAATTAAACATAGACTTTTATTTTGAAGGGACCATGTGAACTACTTTTTGTGATATATTTCCTGTTTTACCATTCTTTCAAGTGCTGTTAATATTTCTATAGGAGTAAAATATTTCTACACTTTCCTGGGAATGCTCTGTGTTTTTAGCTGTATATTCTCCGCATTGTGTTCTGCATTGTTTCCCTGGGAAGCCACAGAGAGACCCTGTGAATACTTCATGTATATGACCATACTGACTTCACATCCACTACAAACTCATCATTTATACACAATCTTTGTCTTAGCTAAATGGAAAAATGATTAGTTAATGGAAGTAAAACAAGGCAGGTCAACACACTTATACCAACACAACAGAAAGGTGATGTTTTTGATTATTTAAAGACGCCCTCTGATGAAAATCAAGTTTTTAACCTTGTTAAAATCAATTTGGTGTTTTTATATAATATAAGATATATCATGAGCGAAATATACAGTCAAAGCCATGACTGAGTATTTCCACCTGGAACTGCAGTGAACCGATGACAGTCTCATAAAAGCAGATTCAGACAGCCAAGGTTTTATATGTCACAAACCTAAGGAACCAATCCTGTCAACTTGTGGTTATGGGGGGCGGGGCTAAATAAACCTGAAACCTTGTCAGCACAGAGAGTGAGAGTTTACATTAGTACAACCACTAACACTGTGTCAGCCACTGCCAGTTACAAGCTAACAAACAACATGAACAAATACAGAATGCTAACTATGCTAACTGTTTTGACAGATAAATAAACTGCTAGTCTCTGATTCTGGTCTCAACAGACTCCTCATCTGAGTCTGGGTCTGACTGAGGCTCAAACATGTGGCTGAGTCTCACCTGGAGCAAGCAGGTGGTGGCCCCGCCTGATCAAGAATTCTCAATGAGGAAGTAAGAGTAGATGAGCTTCAGCCTAAATTTTCTTTTTTTTCACTTTCTATGTGGGAAAACCATGTTAAACAAATTTTAATCATAGAAGATACATTTTACATCACTTAAAACATGTCTAAAGAGGAACAGTTTTTTTTATATGGCCCCATATCACAAATTACAAAGTTTCCTCAGGGGCCTTTACCATTCATACAGCAGACAACTCCCTTGATTAGACCCTCAACCCAGATAAATTGTTGATATGTCGATAAAAGTTGATAAAAGCCTGAGCCACCTGTTGGCGCTCTGGGTCGGGCCACCACTTCAACTCTTTGAAACTCCTTCTAGGGCTTCTAATAATCAAGAGAGGTAGCTCAAGAGAAAGAAGTGGGTAGATAAGGAGGGCTGATGTTGTGAGTTAATGCACTAACTATTTTTGAATCAGTAACTTTTCTTTCTATCATATTTGGTTTCCTTTAGAAATGAATTACGCTAGAGTTTTGAGTAAATTTTGTAAAATATTTGCTTCTCTGTAAGAACACTTGAACTAATGACGACCAAGATGACCTCCCTCTCAGTGTTTTATGATCTGATTAATGATGTGTACTTAAAACTGGCCACTTCTCTTCAGGATCCAAAACCTGCCTTTTTTGTTTGACCAGTGTACTGCTTCCGATCCTGAGTGCTTCATGATTAATGTCAACAGCATGAATAAATACAGATACAGTGTAATTATACTTATCAGAGAGGGTCTTTTACTTTTCACTAAGCTGAGAGGAAGACCATGACAGCAACCCAAAAAAACCCAAAACTTAATTGCACAAGCCCCAACAGGAAATTCTTGCCAAACCACTGTCAATGCACCAGCTCAGTTTGTTCCATTTTCTCAGGGGCCTTTACTTTCATTCAAGGTTGTGAGTGTTTATATCGAGAGTAAATTATGGATTGCTCATTATTCAAACATTGTAAGCTACATAATTGCTTTGAGAGGACTTCCAAGAGCAGAAACAACTCATTCTGTTATGCCCCTGCTCTTAGTGTGACCATAGAAAACAAAGAGGCGTGCCTTGCATGCAAAGATACTTCAGGGTGTTTTTGTTTTTTTTGGGTTTTTTTTTTTTTTTTTCTTTCTGTAATGCAGTGAATCAGGTCAGAGGATTTGATAGAAGTGTCCAGTGTGGGAGTGCACAGCCTCATTTGTCCTTTGATTGTAGATTCTCAGGCCGGGATCAAAGGTTTACAAGGCTGCATTGAGTTCTGTTCCATTAGTCACCACATCCAGTGTTTCATGAGAGGATTGGCAGAAAAATCATCTCTATGTCTCCGTTGGATAGTGCCATCTTTTGTCTACGCTCATCAGCCTGTGATGTCTGTCTCTGTGTTGGGTTTGAACAAATGAGATTCTTTCTCTCCGACAGTAACTGGTATAAAGATAACACTGAAAAATAACACAGTATTACAGAGCACTGTTTCCTAGGACAACAGCTTTTCCTTCTTTAGTTTGAGCTAATTTAGCTTTGCTTACTATATATACATTGCATTTTCCACCAGTTGTCTGGCTCAGGGTTGAGGTAAGCACGTTAACCCAGATGCCTTCCTCAACACTTTAGGCACAACCATGTCAGATGAGGTATGTAATCTCTCGACTGTGTCCTGGGTCTGCCCAGGGGTCTCCGCCAAATTGGGAATAGCAGGAATACTTCCACAGGTAGGCGCCTGGAAGGCATCTTAATGAGATGCTTGAATGACCTCAAATGGCTCCTTTCGATGCAAATGAGCAGTGGTTCTACTTCAAGAGTTTCAGCCCCTAATCCTGTCTTTAAGGCCTTCTACCCTGTGAAGGAAAACTCATTCCAGATGGTTTTATCTGTAATCTCGTGCTTTCGGGTTCTACTAAAAGCCTTTAAAGACAGGTGAGGGTTAGAACTTAGACTAACCAGTAAACCAAGAGCGCCAAATTTTCAACTTGGCTTCCTCTTCACCGCAACAGTCTAGTACAGTGACCGCATCAAAGCAGGAATATGCTCAAAAATAACAAGTTTGTGTAACCTGCTGTCTAACCATGTTGGGAGCCAAAAATGTTGGATTGAAAACCCAGCCATCGGATAGGTTCCAGAGGCGACAAATCGCTCAAATATGAGCATAATGACGCCAACTTTTCAGACATCCATGACCTTGCATTCGTTTGTGCACACATGAAGCAGCAGAAACCATACTAGCTGTGAAAGGGATGACAAAAGGAGAGTTTTAATGAGAGGTTCAGACCTGTTACTTTTCTCCCCTTCACACATCTGATGAATCCCTGTATGAAATAGGTGTGAAAGTCAGATTGCCAGTTTCAGAACAGCACACAAATTGTTGGATACAGCCCAACCCCCAATTCTGACGTTTGACCATCCAACAAACAATTTGGTTGATTGCGCCCTTACTCCCCTAATTAATCAATTTGTTCTCACAATCCATCTTGTCATCACTCGTTAATGAGACCCCCAAGACACTTGAACTCCATCTCTTGGGGAAGTGACTTGCTCACACATTACAAGGGAAGTAGTTCACCTTTTTCTGGCCTTAGATTTAGGGGTGCTTACTCTCATCTCCATTGCTTCACACTCAACCGCCACACTGCGCTGACGATCAGGACCTGATGAAGCCAAAAGTCTTTTTTTTTTTATGTCAGTCAACAGTAGGGGGATTACAGAAACGAGGGGAAAGACAGATGGAGATGGTTCACCATGGTTGCACTTTGGCCATGGGGAGAAAGGATGAGTTTATGGTCATGTAAGATTTTCAGATTTTTATATTAACATTAGTACCAGACACTAAACTTTAAATAGCATCAGAAATTACCATAGCTGTTTAGCTCAACACAGCTTGCTACATGGCCACAAGTACCTCAGTGAAGTGTGATAACGAGCAGGTTTACAGTAGTTCTGAACTTTTAATTCACCCTTGACAAACCACATCGTTGCTATATTGGCATCCTAGGTCTGCTCTGTTCATAAAGAAGAGCGCTGTCTTTTCAAAAGCAGAAAGTCCCTGGCCCAGACAGACTAGTGTCCAAATTACTGAATACAAGCAGAGGTCGTCCTGATTGACAGTATTATTTTCAGATAAAGTGCCAGTCTGTTGTGAGCCTAGCCAGTTGACATCCATCAACCAATAGGTGAATAGTTGACCCAGTGACAGACTTAGACTAACAGCCCACTCATTTGCATAATGAAGCAGGTATGTGTAAAGAAATGTAAAAGGACAGAAATAAATAAATTTGCAGGAAATAAATAGATGGGGGGATGCAGATGGAAAATAATAAATGGACAGATAAACTATTAAATAAATAAAATAGAAATTTAAATAGGAAATATAATAAATACAGAAATTAATACAAAGGTAAATAGATACAGAAGCTAATTAAAACAGACATCAGTTTATGTCACATTTTTATTTTATTTAATGTTCTTTTTAGTGCATTTCATGGCATAATTAAATTATTTATTTATTTATTTACTTTTGGCAGTTTCAGTCCTCCACACATCAGGACATTGCACAGATCTGATGTTTGCATTATTACAGAATAAAGCAGTTCAGTAAAATTGTTGCTTTTGTGATAGCTGCATTCCTTGCACTCTGCACTGAACAAACATCTACTCTGATTTACATAAAACGTCAACAAGCAAATCCATTTGGAGCAATTGTTTATGGCCAGCTGTTTGGAGAACATAAATTGTACTGTTCAAATCTCCTCATACAAAAATCAGACAACATACAAAACCTCCAGGTTTTATGTAAGTTTGGGTTAGACAGTAGCAGTAATGAGGCCATTGCCTAAATAGACAATATGCATTCAAATATACTGTATAAGTAGTCCCACATTGTGGCACACTAGAAGAACTCATTAACATGACCACAAATTAAATAAAAGCTGCAAGGGCTGCAGTGGGAGAAATAAAATGGTCAATTTATATGCAAATCTCAACCTTTTACAGACAAGAGGCAAAAATAAAACCCCTTTTCTCACAAATACTGTCTGCATTACATGTAATGATGTACACAGTAATGTGCTTGCCTGTTTGGGAGAGTTTCTCACTTGGCCATCTCAACTGTGTCAACCTTTCCCATTTTCAACCCATGCTGATGACAAAATCACTAAATAACCTTTCAAAAATTATTTAACAATCTATGACTTAGTCCACACATGCGAAGGACACCCTCCCACCCAACATCCCACCCCCTCTTTATGATGTCTGATATAATACCACAGAGTAAGACATGAGAAGTCCTGCGTAATAAAGCCAAAGGTATGTGTGGGAAGGGGTATGACCTGCATTGTTACGATGTTACAATTAATGGACAAGCAACAAAAACACAAAATATTCAAGTTCAATCTTAGCTTCATTGCAACATGTAGTATTTCAAAGCAGGAGAAAACTTTGCAAATCTATTCTGTGAGACAGGTGTGTAGGAACAGGATGTGGGATCCAAAGTGGCAATCAAAAAATCCTGGACACTGTTGTGTCGAAACCGTGTCGTTTTGGTCTTCGACCTTCATCATGGCAAACAGTTCTTCGACAAAAAAGAGCGATCTTAAATAGGAGTGGCTGAGACCGCAGCCAATTGCCTCATCCCATGTGAAGTGGAAGATGGATGGATGGATGGATGGATGTATAGATAGATACTTAATTTATTGAATATGTGAGTTAATAAAAATGTAATTCATAAACATTCATACAAAAGTGTCCATTGTATGTGCATTAGTCTTCTACAAGACACATCACACAAATATATTGTCCAGAGGTTCGTGCAATAATACAAATAAGTCTTAAGTTACATGACAGAACGAACAGCATCAAAGATCTGATTGCATGAAAAAAGGAACCAGGAAATGTGTATGCAAACTCATACTTCTACATCAGGGTCTATCAAAGTGGGTGGCAGTCCAGGGTGCCATGGAATACTTTGATAATATTTGGAATTTACCAATGTCACTTATAAAATGATTTTACATCAGTTTAAACACCAAGTAAAATATTATTTTCAATCAGTTCTAACCGCAAGAGATATTCTCTCAAGTTTTCCTTGCATATATTAGACAAAAATTGATAGGAACTACCACATTTTGGTTGAGGGGTAACATAGGCCAACGTTAACGGCAGACGCGCTCTTCCTAACGTTACCAGTCAGCAGATGTCGGAGGCTAGCCAGATGAGAGGGTAATATGGATAGGTTTCAAATAACGTTACACCCATTCAGCAACTGACATCGGAGGCCGTGCCCGACACGTCAGGAGCAGCAAAACAGCCAAAACTCAGGCTTTACAACGATTGCTACCTCAAGTATGGTTTCAACTGGAGTGGTGCTGCTACGTGCCCCACACCGGTATGCCTGATCTGCAGGGAGAAGTTGGCTAATGCAGCAATGGTACCAAGCTAATTAGCAAGGCACTTTGAAACAAAGCATCCGGGATGCAAGTCCAAAGACACTGAATATTTGAAGACACTGAAATCACAAAATGAGACAGAGAGTGAACGTATGCTTTCAACTGTGCGTGTGTCTGACAAAGCACAAAAGGCTAGTTTTTTTAGTGGCTGAGTTAGTTGCCAAAGCTGAAAAGCCACACACTCAATTCCCCACCCCCTTACTTCTGCAAACTGGCTTTCTCCTCTCTCAAGTACATCAAGAATAAGCTGAGGCAAAGGCTGTCAGTAGAACAGGACCTCCGCGTTGCACTGTCCACAATCCCCCCTCGTATTAAGAGACTTTGTAGTCAGAGGCAGGCATGTGTCCCATTAAATTAACCAGCTGGCTGTGCGGACACCAGTCATTGTAAAAGCTCTTTGTAAGACTTTTTGTCGAAGGCCTATACTTGTTATTTTCGGTTCATATTGTAGGCCTACCTAGTTTTCCAAAAGTCGTGTTTAAAATTTGCCCATGAAATATGTTTAGATTTGATGAAATACAAAAATACGTTATATGAAATTTCTTGAATTAAAGTAAATGTATCTGATTTACTGAATTAAAAAACGAATTCATTTGAATGTTGTGGTCACCATCATCTAATAATAATAATAACAATAGTAATAATTATTATAGTAATAACAATTACAATGATAAAAAATTATAATGACAAAAATAGTTTTATGTACTAGCTGAACGTTGAAGTAGTAAAAGATGGCATAAATATAAGGTGCTGAGAGTAAAAAATAAGAATGTAATTTAGGGGTGCTATGGATGAAAAAATTATGTATAGGGATGCCCTGAGCCTGAAAAGTTTGAGAACCACTGCTCTACACATCCAGAGCTGTCTGGAGCTAGGTAGGAACCCCCTCCAATAAAATTTTAAAACATAAAGACCAATAAGCTGCAGTGTTTTTGATACAAAATGGCGTAATACACCATGCTGCCAAGTAATTAGATATACCTATCTAGTTTTAAGCTATACAGTTCCTCCTTTTGTATTTAATACTGAAACTACCATGATGTCACCAAGCACCAGTTTCTGCAACCCTGCAGCACAGGTCCGCCAACAATTGTGGCAATTCCCACACAGCCACAGTTAAAACAGGTGCAACACAAATCAGCCAACTTACCTTCAACAGGTAAATTATCCACTGGCTGCACCACTGGAGGTTTTTCCTCTGTTCATCTCAATCAGAGTGTAATGGTGGAGCCAGGTTTGGCCTGTGGACAGCTGCGCTCTTGTGAGCTGCTGCACTTAAATTTTTATCACTGAATGGAAAGAAAATAATAAAAACGGGACACACACTATGATGAGTGGGTCAACTGAATGGTCTAACTGTGACCATTAACACAAGCATCCTCCAGCCCTCATACTGATGTTACAGCTGTACCAAGTCCTATTCAAAGAAATAATGTCACTGACTGAAATAATTATAAAATATTGCTAATACATTTTCATGATGAAGTGCAACTTTAGAGCTGTGCCCCAATTTAGGGACCGCATCTTTCGGAGGATGCGGTCCGCGAGGGTGTGGCTATTCGTAGCCGTGGTAGACCACGAAGGTCGAACTGAAATGAGACAGTCTGGCCTATTCAAGATTTTCATTTCACGTCACCAGCTGTGCCCATCCTCACTGTTACATCGCCTAGCAACCTTGAACACTTTTTTTTTTTTCACAAAAAATTGAGGTTTTAAGGTCCTTGGTTTTAACAGCTGTACCGTTAGTTGTTGAACTGAGCTGTACCCCAATACTTACTTTTGAAGGTATAATCCCTGGGCTCTCTGGTGTTGTTCATTTGCGTATTATTTTCATAATTGGCACGCAATGAATCTTGGGATAGGATGGGCCACAAAGGATGCACCCATTGGAGACTTTGTTGCCCAGGAAAAGGAGACAGCATTTCCCAGGTGCATTTAAAGGAGTCTTCAAAATGGGGGGGCTAGGTGCACCGTTGTGACACAATCGGCCTTCAAATGCAGCCTCTGAAGGATGCAGCCCCTAAATTGGGACACAGCCAATTTATCCCAGTGGCTAGCTGCAGTACTGCAACAGCAATTTCCTGTGGTCTAAAAATCATTTCTCCCATACACCCCCATTAGAAAAAAACATTTTCCCAGAGCCTAGAAAAGCTATTTTTATGTGTGTGACATCATCCCAATATAAAGTCTACAGACTGGGTGGGACCACACAAGGAGGGCCAGTGGAAGAAACACCAATGAATTTGTTAAATGAGCCGCACAATGTGGAAGAAAACCTGGAAGCTAGAAAATTTTTTTTGGCTTGACCAGCAACATTGATTTAAATGAAAATGTAATCAATGGATTCAACTCCAGATCTATTTGAATCACTGAGCAAAACAGAAATGTGGGCAGTGATTTAGTGATGTGGAACCAGGAAAGAACATATCATGATGCAAAGATCTTGGTCTTGTCAGTGGAGATCAACAATACCAGGAGAATACCAAAAAACTCCCTTAAGCTGTAAGAAAGCAGACAAAAGCAAGGTCTTCTTTCCCCAATGACCTGATCTATTTTCCACATATGAATTGTGCACATTCCAACCTCTGCAGGAACAACAATGCCCAAAAAAACTTTTAAACTCTTTATTTCATGCTGGAATGGGATTCAGTAACCCACCATCTACTGGACTTCCGAACCAGCAAAAGAGGTATTTGAACATTTAGTGCAAACATCTGCAAATAATTGTCTAATCCCTGGCTGGAAACTCAAGTAAAGCCCTGGCCCCAGGTAATCCTGTTTCCCTTCCCCTCTTTCCCCAACTCACCATCCACCTTTCATGGGTATTTGTACTTTATTGTGCTTCTGTCACACTTAACACTCTTGCCAGTCGTAGATATGGCTCTAACAGTTTTTTTTTTTCCTACTCCACTTCACTTTCAGTGTTTTTATTGACTATTTTTATGTTGATTGTCCTTTTATTGAATTTACTCATTTTCCTTTGCATTCAGGATTTGGTTTGTAAATGTAAGTGAATATGTAAATGATTGTGTAGAATATGAAGCACTTAATCTCTCTCCACCAGGAAGGAAAATTGCAGAAGAAAGTACATGATTACAATGACCATACTGCATAACAGCACAGATAAATATAGAAACGGTTCACCTTTTTGCTCCAAAGGCTGCAATTAAACACCCACAACACTAATGTGTTTCTCAAGAACTTTACACGTGACTTCTTATGTTCTAGCGACACAAATGAAAAAGGGAATGTGTTTTGTTTTTAGTTGAAAGTATGTTCTTACATTTCCCAAAGCCTTTGGATGATTGGATCATGTGTTATATGACAAAAAAAAAAAAAAATCAGAGAAATTGGATCAGGAAAATGTCAAGTGGTAAGAAAATAAAGAACCCAACCGCTGTCAAAGATGACACACATCAGGGCTTTCACATTCACAATGGAGCAGATGTAGCAAACTGCTTTTTTGTCCATTACTTGTCTGCTTCACTCGGAGCACAGCCGCCCCCTGGGACATGCCCTCAAAGACAAAGCAGGGGACAGAGCCCGCCGCTTTTCCTGAGGCAGATATTTTTGCTCATGTAGACTTTGAATGTGGATTCAAAGCATCTCTACAGGCCTACACATCCTAATGGATATCCCATGGTGTTTAACAAGCACGGAGAGAAGCTCGGAGGGAAGGTGTGCTTCAACAGAGACGCAGTCTTCCTAGAGCAGCTCTCGAAAAATCACAGGATGCACTGGGTGGCAGCGGTTTGTGTTGGAGTCCAATGTTCTTGGCATAGCTAAAGACCCCTTTCTGAATCTGTAAAAGTCCATTCAGTATAATTCGTCCAGTTTCCAGAAGTTTTAAGACTTTCCAACTCCAGTTCAAACAATAAGCATGTTCACTATTCAACATTTAATGGATACTGAAGTGTTTTAGTATTGCATTGCCACAAAAGTGACTTGCAAAACATCACTATCACTATGGGTCAAGCTCCAAGAACACTGGATCCTACATTTCCCACAATGCAACCAATAACACGTTATCATCAGACCCTCTCTGCCTGGTAAGTGTCCTAGTCTTTCAAAAAGTCACACCCCCAGTCTGTAACTGTGAAAAACTTCCCCAACCCCCAACCAAATCGATCATATCACTGATGACATCACTGATCACTCTACTTGGGTTCAGATTTGAGAAAGAAGAAAGCAAATATATGAATTCAGCTTAAATTTGGTTTATAAAGTATTTGTTCTTTAATGTACATAATATCAATTCAGGTCTATATTTGATTATAGCCACACCTCTGAAAGGCCTGGTACAATCAGCCCTAGTCTATCAAAAATAACAAGGCTCTATGGTTCTGACCCTGTATGATCCAGGCAGGAGATACAACAAAGCAAAGCCCTGGTCAGGAGTCAATTTGCCACGATGCACTGGGTTTATTTCCAAGCTAATGCTGTATTGTCACACTGTGTCATTTTAAAGGAATGAAAAGGGTTTGTGTCTGACATTAATGCTGAATTTGTGACAGTAACTTCTCTAAAGAGTTTTGCCAAATCGAAGCCTTCAACACTCAAGGGTCTTTTTTTTTTTTTTGTATTAAAAAAGTTAAATAGGGTTAGTGTATGTGTGAAGAACCCACAGAGGATTATCCGACTCTGCATTTCCCCCCAGATTTATGGAGCCTTTCATCATCCTTACTTTTTTTTTTTTCCTATGACCCACAAGTTTACTGTTTTGGTTCACTCTCACCACTCTCATCAAAGTCATCTCCAGCTGCAGCAGGCACCTGCTTCCCAGGTAAAAAACTAAATTACAACATTAGAAGTGGAACATTTAGCCACTGAAGAGACAGATATTTCCCTTAGAAGTCAGTGGAGACCGAAGATTGCTCCACTCCCACTTAGAGGCCAAAAATTTAAACATTTCGAATGATCCGATCCACAGAGGTCTCCTCTCTAAAACAAGCAGAGCCAGTGGTTTCGTCAGGTAAGAGTTGGGAGCTGAGCCTGCTAACCTTTATTTCGATTGTCTGATAACTTCTGAACCAGATGTTCAGGAGGTTTTAACCAACAGCCAAATTATTCACAGAGGTGTCTTCCTCTCCGAAACAAATGTACCAGCGGATTAAAACCAGTAGAAACACCAAATAAAGCAGTTTAACTTTAAAAAGTTATTCGCAGACACAGGACATCGCAGAGTGGATGGGAGCTGATCTGCCTAACATTGGCCTGGCTTTTTCCTCTGCTAACTGAAGATCCAGGCCTGCGATGACTAAAATCCTTCATCGGGTTAAAATACATAGTTGAAAATGTCCAAGTTCTAAAAAAAGTGCAAACTGGATAAAAGTAAATTTTATGCTTCTAGCAGGCAACTACAATGCTGACACATGCGCATATGGGATATGATGTCAATGAGAAGTGACCAAATGACATGGACCGTTACCATGATTAAAATCAGATATTTCTCCAGGTATGACAACTGATGGAAACATTTGGGATAATATAACTACACAACTCAAGGTTGTAGAAAAGGTCATTTTTAGACCTTTTAATGTGAAAAAGTAATGTATTATAACTTTAAGTAAATGTTTTCTTATCTTTAGAAAATAATTGCATACTGCCAGTGTATTTTTTTTTTTTTTTTGTGGATCTGTATATGTGTATATGGTCTAATACAATACAAAATACAATTCCTCGTCTGCTTTGGCATGATGTGTATGTAAAAGAAGATTTTCTATAAATGTTGTCCAATGATGTAATCTTCTGACATGAAGAAACCAAACATGAAATATTCTATCTTTTCCTGCAACAGACTCTTCTCCTCACTCTTTCAATGATGTGCTGTGATGACCCCAGCCAAGACGGCTGGCAGAAATATAGTGTCGACAACAGTGAAGGTGGGGTCTCCCTCATTAGTGTGCATCTGCCGGCACTTGGTAAACTCAGTGCAGAGCATGGGATGACCCATATTCCTGCCCTGTTATCTCTGATTGCTGCACTGTGGCAGAGGCTTGATTAAGTGTTTTCAGCCACTGTGCCACGCTTGAAATGTAGTGGGAAAAGTGAAGGCGAACATTTGACTTTCAAATGAGTCTGGCAGAGCTAAACTTGGAAGCCACATATAGGGGGTCTATTCTTGAACATTGGAAACAGAAAAGATAGAGGTTGAAAGGAGCAACACAAACAAAAGGACAAAGATGCAAAACAAGAGAACAGCCATGAGTGAGAGCCGCGTATCGTCGTTCGAAACTTTTCGCGTCGTGAGTGAACACAAGTCTCTCGTCTCAGTAACTTAAAGTTATTGCGAGGAGGATGGATGCAGCCGCTGAATCTGCTTTAATCTAACGTGTCATTCAGCTTTCCGCCAAGGCACTGCGCTATTTGTGGTCACTGCAGAGGAGGGAAGTTAATTATTGTGCATAAAAGTGTGTCAGCATTCAACGTGTCACAGTCAGAGAGACAGTGAAGGTGCACATCTGCTGGAACACGTTCTGAGTCATTGAAAATAAAAGAGTTTGCATGTCGACAGAAGTCAAACTGAAGCATTGTCAAGTGTTCTCTCGCTCAGTTTAGTTTTGGTGAGTGACAAATTGCCTTGAGTGTTGGTATACCCTCAGAACCTGTAATGAGCGAGGGCTTATCAACAAGCAATCATCGGATCTTATTTTAACACATTTAGAGGAAATGAATATTCATACAGTGTGGCTGATTAATGTGTCACACTATTAAATGGAAAGTAACTTTTGCAAAAGGTGTCAAGTGCTGTGTGTACGAAGAAATTAAAAACACAGATTAGTGTTTGGTGCATTAGGCTGGCGCACAGACCTGAGCAACAGCCAGATAAATATACACTTCATTGCTAATATAATTTTATCCATATGAAATCTGTAGTCTGGGCCACCATCTCATCAGCTGGTGATCTTAAATCTTTTTTTTTTTTTTTTTTTTTTTTTTTTTTTCACATTTCTTAATGAAATATGAAATAAATTGAAATGGGAACTTTTGCTCAACACCTGCCTGTGAATTCATTGGTCTGGCACAAGAAGAAGTCCTTCAAATTCTCATACCAGACTCCAATTGGCAAACTGAATTTTTACATGACAAGATTAAAGGGCGCAATATTCAGGCACGCGCAGCAGATGGCAAGAAGGTAACCCAAGCACACGACCACTGTCAAGTACCAGTGGTCTTACAAAACAACACTGTCCCAACCAACATCCCATATTTACTCTAATATATTGTTTTTATTTTGTTTATAACCACGACTGCAATTCCAAACCACTTATTATAGTTGCCTAATTATAACCATACTATTACAGCCATGGGGAATATTAATTTCTCACATCAGTCCAGTAGTCAGTGATACATTTCAATCGCAACTAAAATGACAAAAACTATAAGCAGCAGGGCCTCACAATAAGGCTGCTGAGAAAACTTGATTTTAAAACTATTTACTTTTAAATTCAGGGTAAGTAGTAGTTGAATTCAGGTGATATGGCAACGACTAAGTGTTCTGAATTCACTCTCTATGTTTATATTTCCAGTAACGCTGAACATAAAGAAAAAACTGAAATAGGAATACAGGCTACGAAAAAAAGCACCTCTGCATTGGCCAGAGTTTCAAATTCATTAACACACTAATGTATTCTGTTAGAAAATTTAATTTAAAAAAAAAAAAAAAGCTAATGAAGTGAGAAAATATGAATCAGCACCAACACTAACAGTCTCCTCTGTGTTCAGATACACTCCGGCTGCTCTGTAGATTTAAAGGTTACCTGTGCGCTACTGATGTTCTAAAAATAACCGTCTGTGCAGACTGTTGTACCGCTCACGACTGAATGAGAGGCATGGTAGACTAACTGTCAAGTAACAACAATAATGCAAGGTTGTTGAAAATTTGCAGTCAAGACCAAGAATGCAAAGTGATTGTGGCTCAAGGCACAAACATCAACAGCCACAGTACTCTGCATATTATCTCTACATCAGGTTGTGGCTGTGATTTGCTACTCCAAGTGCAGGAGTGCAGTCATAAACAGGGTCATTACAACGTACATCTCGTGGAGCGTTAACAGCACTCTCATGTGAACTGGCCTCGAAGGTATTTAAAAAAAAAAAAGAAGAAGTAAATGTTCACAGTGGTGTCAGGATAACTTAACACATTTGTACATTTTGTAATACATTTTGCTCAGGGTTCTCCTCTGTGACCGTGCTCTAAATTCAGAGCTTCAGGGTTGTTTCGCCATGAGTCAGAGACTCTGCACACACTGACATCACAGCGTAAAGAAGGGGCCAGGAGTCCTGAATGAGATTTACCATCTCTGTTTGCATGAACGTTTTCCATTAACTTTGTTTTGATGTGTAAGATTCTCTTCACAGTCCTGTTCCCTTCCTCATGCATATATGAACTGACAGATTCATTTTTCATTCAACCAGCAGCATGTGGCCGTGCTAATGTTTTGACCTGACAATGTAAATTATTTGCCGCTTTTCCAAGATTCATATGAAAATGGCTTTTACTCATCTGTGCCTGATCAGTTCCTTTGCGGAATCATGCAGGTTCACTACATTATAAACACTGTAGAAAGTCTCGCTTTGCCCCTTTTAGCCCATTTGAAGCCTCATCAAAAGCTCATCCTACATTTTGAATTGCACCTGAAATATAACCCCCCCCCCCCCTCCCATTTAATGCTTCAACCTGATATCTGAAGCTTTGACCCATCATCTCACCCAAGTCAAGTCAAATTTTATTTATATATCCCAATGATCTCTACAGCATTATGACACCCTCGGTCCTTTGACCCTTGACGTGTACGAGGAAAATGCAACAAAAAACCCTTTAATAGGAAAAAAAAATGGGAGAAACCTCAGGAAGAGCAAAGGAGGGATGGAGGAGGGATCCCTCTTCCAGGACAGACAGACAGACAGACAAGCAATAGATGTTAGAAACAGCAGGGGAACTCAATTAAAATTCAAAGAGGTCTAATTGGGTAACATTACCTCAAGCAAAGGACCTTTTGAAATAAAATACCAAATTTTACAAACGAAATGAAAATGAAACAGGCCTAAAGAGTGTAGCTCGACTTTACCTTTTTCTTCTCTTTCGTTAACTGCATTTCACATCTTAACAGTCTCATTTTTATAATTAAACAATCTCAACACATTCTAACAACTGAACAGCTTCCACCTCAGTTTTTCTTTCTGTCCCTCGTATATCCCACTCCCCGACTTTCTTCGCTTATCTCTCCCACTCTCTCTTGTCTCGTCTCAAGAGTGTCTGTGTCTCTGTGTCACGTGTGTCACTGACTGGCTAGAGTCGCAATTATTGGCTGCGTAGCGTCACGCAGCCGGTGCAGTACAGGCTGCCGCTGAGACGATCAGCTGTGAGTGGGGTGGGCCAATCCACGGCCGATACTGACCATTTTTGGGCAGGCATTGCAGATGACGCATGTTATATCAGTCTCACACACTTTGTATAAGTTCCACACGGCAGACATTGTTGTTTTGTCTCGGTGGCCTGCCTCGCACCGACGCATCGACCAAGGTGGGAGGCGGGACTACACTACACAGGACACAGTGCTTCACTCGGGCGCAGACACCAAAGTATTAACAGCAAGTGATCGGTTACTAGGAGCATCATGTGTTTTTTTATGAAAATCAGCCGATCAATTGGCGCATCCCTACTTTCAGGATATGACGGCATCAGGATCAGGGATCCAGATTAGTGACCTCTGGAATACAGCAACAAAGTAGATTTACAGTATCAACACAAGCAAAATTATAGACCCTAAACATAAATGAAGAATCTGATCTGGGGAGGAAATCAAGCAGGTGCTGCCAACAGATATAACCTGAGCCACAGGAGCTCCTCTCCAACGAGAAGACCGAGAATGAGGACAGACTACACAAACAAATAAGAGGCAGCCCAGACGCCTCATTCACACATCTAGGAGGCAACAGAAATACAGAGGGAGAGGCGCACAGTCAGGATGCTCATGTGCTCGAGGGAATAAACAAACAGCGGTTATCAGAAAGTTTACAGTAATCTTGTCAGCGGTACAACATGGACTACACCGCACGTCCTGTCAGCGGGAGAATGGTAATGGTACCAGGCCTGAGGTGATCAAAGAATAAGCCCCTAACTGAAAGTAAAGGCATAAAGATGAGTTTTAAGTTTGGATTTGAATCTCTCAACAGAGTAAGGCAGTCTGATGTCAGCAGGTTGTTCCAGAGGAAGAGAGCATGATGGGAAAAAGGCCTGCAGCCTGCTGACTTCTGAGGACCGACAGGAGCCCTGCACTCTGAGAGTGGAGAGCTCGGGACGGAATATAAGGTTTAAAGAGAACACACATGGTAAGAAGGGGTCTGACCATTTATGATTTTGCATGTCATTATGATTGTATGTCTGACATGGACAGGGAGCCAATGAAGGGAAGCTAAAGTTGGTGTCATGTGGTAAGATTTCCTTGATGTAGTTAAAATTCTAGCTGCAGCTACTAATCATCACATCACTAATAATCAGGTCTGGATGACACAAAGGTATGGATCAGACCAAATTTGAGCTCTGTTACGTGAGTTTAAAAAGGCTCTTGATGATGTTTTTAATGTGCTGAGCAAAAGAGAGGGTAGGATCAAATGTAAAACTAAGGTTTTTGGCTGTCAGACTTTGTTCAAACTGGTGCCTATGTTGGCCAGCACCTCAGTTTTATCAGAATTTAGAAGCAAGAAAATTCATTGATATTCGGCTTTTCACAGCAGAGAAGCAAGGTACAATTTAGGAAGGGTCCTCAGCTTTGACAGGAATACACAACCCTAAGGTACTCCACATTATACATCAGAAAATACTGAGTAGTATTGAGTATTATTGTAGGAAACAAACTGTGTTCTTTCAGGTTGGTAAGATTTTAACCACATGAGGACCAGGCCAGAGACATCATATTGGTTATCCAGTCCGTCTAGGAGTATGCAATGATCTATGATATCAAAGTCTGCACTGAGATCAAGTAAGAGAAGCACGGAGGTGGAATCCATAGAGAGCAGAAGATCATTTACCAGTGTAGCAGATGCAGTTTCAGTGCATTGACAGGCCCTGAAGATAGAAAAGGTTCACAAAGATAACTGTTTGATACGTATGTGGGCTGAAAACTGCTGATGCACAACTCTCTGTCTGGTACTTTGGAAAAGAGTTGGAAGGTTGGAAAACTGCTCAGTAATTATGAAGAGAACCTGGATTATGGAGTAGTTTCTCAAGTAAAGGTTTCACCACAGCGCTTTTAAAGCTAATTGGGATAATGCCAGATGTGGATTGTAGCTTCCAAAACTGGCCACAGATGTTTGGAAAGTCTTGTTGGTAGAGGGTCTAGCAGGGAAATTGTCAGTTTTAAAGTCAACAACAAATGGTTCTTCAGAAAAAGCAGGAGAATTTTGTATCTGTATTGTCATAAAAAAATCATGAGCAGGGAATCTAGGATTGCATTTATTGTTACAGACAGGGCGAGACAAATATACTAATGCTAGGTAACGTTAAGATTACCATTAGCAAAATAGTGAAAAGATGGTCTATTTTTGGCTGACGGCCTCTTGGTTTAATATGTTTGCTTCCCCAGTCCAAACGAGCATAAGTTAGTCATCACTGGTAGTAATCGGTAAACTTCAGCCGAGTACCTTGTAATGGCCAGGGGTTTCCCCGGTTTTGACAAGTAAAAGCCTTGCTGCTGGCCCATGTATAAACTAGGTCACAAAATAGTTTGCAGTTGCCATGAAGGCAGCGCTGATTTCTGTCACTCGAGATAATTAATTCCGAAACGACAGCTCAGCTCACATGCATAGGTTCACTTGTGCATAAGATGAAGTGAGTGATGTCTGAATGAAATTAGTAATCGTCCTTTCCTAGTAGACAGTCGTCAATTCTGGAGTACTGTGATACTAAATGAACACGAAACCTCTCTTTTATCACTTATTGCTATGTAGCGTTACAGCTATATTCCGTGCTTACTTCTTCACTGTTTTTACCTTCTTTTTATGATTATAAAGAGCATACACTGCTCAATAAATAATTATCACTCCTCCACCTCCCTTCACATCTAGCCGCTTGAGAGTGAGGCAGGGGCAGAGTGCAGGGACAGTGCAGAGAGCTCCACTCACTGAGGTGAGTGATGAAAGTGATTTGACAGTTTAGAATAAACTGTGCAGACTGTCTTCTCTGAATTTTATGGAAATCAGCTGGGATGTTGAATAGGAAACACTTCAGTCAAGGTGCACCACCTGACCAACATAGACAGGAGAGCATCATTTATTTGGAAATTTCATAACTCAGTGTCAGACCGTTCCTAGGTGAACCACTTTCCAACTGTAAATCCACAATGCACCCTCAAATCGTTCAAAAGGCACGGACAACACCTTTGCATTTTTTTTTCTAGTTACAAATATTCTTGGGACTATGGCTACTCTAAATTTTGCATCTTGTATCTTTTATTTGCATTCACCACAATAGAGCACTCTAAAATCTAAATTTACCAATGATTATCTTATCTGTACACTTCTCCAAAGTGGCCTGTATTAGAAAAATACTGGCCTTCTAGCTCATGGAAAAGGTTTCTGTAACGTGGATTTCTTTAATCAACATATGTCATCATGAACCTGCTTCTGAGCTTGTACAGAGGGCACAAGAGCAACAAAGAAGAAATAGGCTGAGATAAACAAGAGAGTGTCAAGTAACCAGTGCTCTCAAACACAGTGTCAGCACATGATACATTGTGATGATTTTATGTTTTAAAAAGTGCCAAAATCTTACAGATGGGGATCTTTAATATATAAAGAATGACAGGCCTATTCAATTTGCCACCTCTGTATCTGGGAAGCAGAGGCAAGATTAGACATTGACGAGAGGGAGAGCCAGGCTGAGATATATAACAAGCCAAATCAGCCTGACGCAAGAGTCCTTCCATACCAGCAACCTCCAAGTAAAACAAAGATTTCAGGAGAAGAGGTTCAGATACTATCCATAGCTTCTTTATTCTCCCAGTGCAAATGGCACGTTTGTTTTTTATTGCATAGAAGCTTTCAAAAGACAGAGTGGCACGGTTGCAAAAAAATATGGATCAAGCCTGTGTGTCAACTGGTTCTAGAAACTGGAAAAGAGCAATTTTCCACCCACCAGCTGAGTCAAACACACAAATGCCAACACACATACACCAACAAGGAAGTATTAAAACACAGCTATCCACAGCCAGGAAGCGGCAGCAAAGGGACGCAAGGTCATGCCTGCTCAAAATAAGTTGATCGGTTCACCAGGGTCTAGCTCTGTATGGCCATGACAGTGACGAAGACAATCTGAGGCAGCTTCTGCAGCTCAGATCAGAAGATGATGATGTGCTGAAGAGATGGCTTAAGCCCTCAAACAATTACACAAGCACTGAAATTCAGAATGATATTTTGAATATCATGGCCAGCTCCATCATTAGGATAATTGCAAATACTCTACATGGGCTGCCCACACTGCAGTTCAGCATTGTTATTGATGGGATCCAGGATGTGTCGGGAGCTGAGCAAGAGACTGTTACGTGGGTCATGATCTTGTCCTTCATGAAGACTTTATAGGTCTACATGAGACATCTTCAACAACAGGAAAGAATCTATAGTTGACCTTGATTTTGTCTTGTCTTTGAGGGCTGACCTGCAATGGAGCTGCAAAAATGTTCTGTGATTTTGATTGCTTAGTCTGGAGGAAATGGCTGCATCTGGCTCCTCTGAGATGTGACGCCCGCAACTACTAGCAACCACTCACAGTCCAGCATGTAGCACACAGTAGCAGAGATGCTATCAGAGTCAACTTGAAATGCATAGGGAGCTTAGCAAAGTCCAGCATGAAGCACACAGTAGCAGATATGATCTAAATCTATGAAGCATGTAAATCTATTTTAGTAGACACCAAGAATAAAATGATGAACACTAAAAATGGCCATAATATGTCCTTATTTGCTATTTGAAATGTCAGCAAATATGTATTTTATATTTTAGCCAAAAAGTATACATCAGGATCCTGTTCCACAAAGCTATTACGATGTTATCCAGCTACCTTGATGGATTTGCTCTCACACATTCCTCAAACCTTTGCCACTTATGAATTCGAGACTGTTGCTTCTCATGGCAGATGGTTATTATATTCACGCCTTTTGTCATGACATGTTGCCCTGAATATTTATGTGGAATGCCTCCTGGTAGCCGTGTTGTATGTGTAAAAATGTGTGTAAACAAAGCCACCAAGATTCATAACAGCATAATCTATTTTTTGTTACGTTAGGATGGCAAGACAGGAGTGTAGAAGTGAGAGCTCAGGACCACACATCTTGTGTTCCACTCGGTAACCTTTATGTAAACCAAAACCCCTATATGATACTATCTGTATCGGTCTAATAACACAACTCTGATGTCACTACATCCATTACACAGCTCTGATAACACTCCAGCTCTGAGACACAGGCCTCAGGTCCTGGAGATTCTTCATTATAGTAAAAATGATTGGAAGATGAATGTAGTTTATTGGAGAATCCTTGGGGGCACGTTGACTACAGTTGTCCTCTCTGCTTTACTCATTAATTTGATAAGATTAAAGAAATTAATTTAACCCAAATTGCAACTGCAAGCAAGAACAAAAAGATCCTCAAGTTTAAATAAACAATGAGTGGATAAAGATGGCTCTGAATCAGTCATCAAGTAAATGACTTTACTTTTAGCTTTTTAATATCTTCAAATGTGTGATCCGGGGCCAATGACTTCCTCAAAATGTACCCATAATTTTCCTTATGATAGTATAGTCAGATAGAAGTATTAAACCACATGTTAAAAGGCACCAGAATTGAGGAAATTACATTTACTTTGTTAAAAACCCACATTTCCAATGCTTCCTACACCCATGTTCATAACAGATGTAATGTGGAGACAGTCAATCAGAAAACACTATCCCACAGACAAACTGGGTGAAACCAAAAGTGTCGATAAGTGCCAGAAAGGCCTTATTTAGATGATCAGAGGCTTTAATCAAGTCAATATTGACGTCACCTGTAATTAGAATCTCATCAGAATGAAAAACAAGGTCTGACATAAATCCTCTAAATTCTTCTACAACTTGTGAATAAGGGCCAGTTAGTCTGCAGAGTACCACAAGGGGGAATGGTCGGATTCTGTTGCAATACAAAGTAATTTTGTATCTGACAGAGATGGTTTTAATACAAAAGCCCAAAAAGAGTAGAAAGTAATGTCGAGTTAGAAGATTAAATTGAAAATAGACTTGGGGATTAAGACAACTTGATTAGTAGGCCAAGCAACGTGGGCATTGGTATACTCAGGTGGGGACGCTTCATTTAATGTTAAAAAGAAATGCTTTTTTTAAGCCATGTTTGACATTAGTCAATCATATCCACATTATGCTGGAGAATCAAGTCATGGGTGAGACCCTATTGTCAAACCTAACTTAACCCTTGTGTGATGTTCATATTTTTGTTACTCAGCCAGTGTTGGCGTGTCTCTCAACACAATCAAACAATTTTCTGTTAAAATACTTAACAGATGTTTACTTCATCCCAATTACAAGCAATATACAGTAAACAGCATATACTGGTATGGTTAATATTTGCCCTTTCTTTGATCACATTTACAAATTAAAGTACTACTCGCTTTTGTTTGTTTTTTAATAAAATGTAATAAAAAAAGAAAATCAATTACAATCAAGATAAGATTGGAAAAAATTCAACAAATTTACAAATGAAGCAAGGTTTTTTTGTAACTATTGATTTTCATTTATTTGAACATCATTTGAAATTTAACACATTCAGGTCAGTTTACACAACACAAGCTGAACACATATAGTAACCATGTCAGTTTAGACAACACATCAGCCCCATTGAACACATTGCCTTTTCATACCAGCCTATACAACACATGAGGGGCAGAGTTTTACTGTGTGTGTGTTGCATATGTACTTCTTGCACTTGAAGCATGTATACTGTGTTTTTCTGTCCATCACTTCGCAGCACACTTCTTTTTGTTGCTGCTGGCCGCAACCTAGAATAATGAAAAGATCAGGAATTTTACTGACACCTCTCTCTCTCGCAAGGCATGAGTGTCAGACATGTGCTGCAACAGCATCACACACTTACTTCAGGCTCTGCAGATGGTGGTTCTCTAGGTCGGGTGGATGGGGCACCAACATTCTCCTCCTGAATCCTCCTCATGATGGCTGCAGAGGCTGCGGTTCTCGGAGCATGTTGTCTTCTCTGGATTTGAGGTCTCACCAGTGCCTTTCCCAGTTCCTCGAGAAAGAGGCGTCTCCTCTGGAGCTTCCTTCTGTTCCACTCTGGGTTCAGTGCCATCCAGATGACAAAGGCGTTGTACGCTGAGATGTCCAACATGTTAAAGAATATCACCAGTGGCCAGCGTAGGGTCCTCCTTTTGCAACTGTAGGTAGTCACCAGCTTGTCCATGTTGTCCAACCCTCCTTATGTGGCACTATAATCCAGGATGATCTCTGGTTTTTGATGCTCCTGGCCACAGATTCTCCCATCCCTGGTGCAGTGTACTCATGAGTACCACATTCTTGCCTTTCTTTGGCACATAGGATACCAGGGACGTGTCAGCCGTGTACACAAACTTGGAAGAGTTGACAGGCCTGTTCTTTGTAGTCAGCAGTTGGGGTGGGAGCTCAGACTTGTTCTTCCGTATCGTTCCCACCATGGTCAGCTTCCTCTTTAGAAGCTCCTGTCCCATCTTGTGCGAGGTAAAAAAATTGTCGCATGTGATGTTGTGTCCACTGAGTCCCTGAGTCATGTCCAGGACAACTCTCATTCCTTGATTTTTCTCAGGGGCTCCTCCATCAGGTTTCCCTGTGTAGACTTGTAAGTTCCAAGCATATGAGGAAGTGGCATCACAGGCAGCCCAGATCTTGATACCATATCTTGCAGGTTTAGATGGTATATACTGCCTAAAGGGGCAGCGGCCCCTAAATGGCATCAGCTGCTCATCAATGGTGACATCAAGCCCAGGACTGTAAAACAGGGGGAGGCGGTGCACCCACTCGTCCCACACTGTCCTCATGGCAGCTAGCTTGTCTCTCTGCCGTCGAGCTGGTCTGTCATCTCGGTTATCAAAGCGGATGGTCCTGGAAATTATGTGGAAGTTTTCCAGAGACATTGTTGCATGGAAAATTTCTCTGCCATTTTCTGCATCCCACAGGGATTCTGTGGATTCCCCTTTGGACCTGAAAACTCCAGCAAGGGTAAGAACCCCAAAGTAAGCATGTAAATGGGTTTGGTCCATCTCCTTCCACGTCTCTCCAAAAACACGCCTTCCTTCTAAATTAGTGCAATCCAGAATAATTTTCTGGATGGAATCTGGGATGACAAGCTCAAAAGAAGACTTGATGTCATGAACATGAGTAATTGCCATCCGTGTTGGCCCTGGTTGCATCCTGATCACATTGGCAGCAATGCGGGGTGGCTCATTTCTTGGGCAAGAAGACCATTCAATTTTACCATCTTTTGAAATCAGTTCTGGTCCTGGAGCTGGCTGCTGACGGGCTGGTCCAGGGGCTGACTGCTGACGGGCTGGTCCTGTGGCTCGTCTTCGTTTTGGAGCTAGCTGATGCTCAATCTCATCCGCTTCTTCTAAGTCACTGTCAGACTCTGAATTTTCAGAAATGTGATCCTCACATTCTGAAACCTCTTCCTCCAGGCCTACCTCATCATCAAAAGCTTCACTCTCTTCAAAAACCAATTGCAAGGCCCTCTGAAAAGAGAATCTTTTGGCCATCTTGATCAGTTGTGATAAGGAACCACACTGGCAAAGCTATATTTATAGTGTCCCGCCCCCAATTTGCAGCTGGAATAGACTATGAGAAAATAAAGATTGGTTCCCGCAAGACAGAGGGTAAGATGTACGGGAATGTGACAGCAGACAGATGTTGGTGCTTGAACTTTGCAACAATGTTGCAACCTTGTGTGGGAACGGCAGTGGCAGAAACACAAAACTCACATTCACACACTCACACAATCTCACTCACACACACACTCTCTCTCTCACACACACACACACACACACACACACTAACAGCTGACCCAGACAGGAGGAGGACAGAGTGAAGGTACACAGGACCAACAATTTCCATACTTTTATTAGCCCCGGGTCCAGTGAACCCGAACATCCTGTATGTAATAGAAATGTGTAGGGGGGTGTACAATGTGTGGTCATTGAAAATGTGTTCTGATAAATGTTCTTCACAGAAAATGAGCCAAGGCCAATGAGTCTGAGTTTGAATAAATACTTAATCATATAATTTTTCTTTTGATAAAAAAGGAAAACGGGTCCCACAGACCCGAACACCACACAAGGTTAAACCCCATCTATATTTCTGGATAAAATAGCAGCGCTGGGGTCTCTAGGTAGCTGCCAATGCTAATCTAACATTGCAAGTGATGTAGAGACCACGCTATTACTAGCGTAAATCATTTTAAAAAGCACCTTTTTACCCTAACAGTTTACAAAGTGCTTTAAAATTTTTTGCGACTCATTCACCCATTCTCACACACACCAATGGCAGTGGAGGCGCCATGGAAGGCGCTTTGCGCTGCCATCCAGAGCAACTTGGGGTTCAGTGTTAAGCTGTGTTGAACTGCCAAGCCTGCGATCAGTGGACAGCCTGCTCTACCACGCAGGCTAACCAGACTACCAACAGGCCACACACCCGGTTGCTTACACATGCAAGCCTTACCACACCAGCGAACATGAATAAACCCCGCACCACCTACTGAGCTAGTAGGCTAGGCTAGGAGTTTAACTAATAGGACGGCAACAGACTACCCGCTAACACTAAGATTGTTTCGAAGTAGAAAGTGACAAGTCCTAAATCATGAGTTAGAACACAGTGAGTAGCAGAAGATGAGTAACATTTTAAGAGCAGAGATTGAGAAGAATAACCAGCAACAGATAGGAGAGTTAGCAGACAGCAGTTGTTGGTCTCATGGAAAATCACAAAACATGATCACTGGAAGCAACGTCACCAAGCCACATTAGTGTGTCTTTGAGGGGTTCCTCAAGCAGTCCTCTTAACCTTGAGTCATTACACTGGTTCCCTGGGTCAGATAGACTTCTGCATGGGGAGGTGACTTGGTGCTTGCACACGGGCCGAAAAGTTAAATGACTGAGGCACTAGAGTTGGAGAGCGCACTTAAATCACCAACCAGCATCCCAGTCAGAAAAGAGACCAATTTATTCCAAGAGTGCTTGGCTCCTCTGCCAAGTACCATGTGTGGTGATGAGACAACTCCAGGACTGCCTATAAGATCCCTGATGAGCCAGGATGTGAGGATGAGGAAACAGTAAACAATACTGAGGGAAAAATGTTCCAGGTCCTTGGCGCAGTAAGTGGTTGTCAAGGCGACACCTAATAAAAGTCAAGGGAACCTTTGTTTTAGCTTCAACTCTGATTGATGCATACAGTTTGTGTTTATTTGGCTACTGTGCTTTTGGCAGTTGCAAACATTTGAATTAAACAGATCAACTGTGAGTAAGAAAAAGTGTTTTAAGACTGGATTTAAATGTCTCACTAGAGCCGGTCTTATTAACCACAGAGCAGAATTCATTCCACAGATAAGAAGCACTGTATGAAAATGCTCGAATGCTTTTTAATGGTTCTTGAAACAAAGATAAATGCTGCCCTAAGAGTTTAGTGTGTACAGTAATTTGCTGTATATGGACACCAAAGTTAATTTCCTTCTACATGCATTATTTATATTTATGAGTCAGAATTAAGAGTTCATTTGTGAAGACAGAAATAGATGGTAAATGCTACAATGTTTGGTTTTATTTAGTCTTTAAACAGCACAACACATTTTTCAGGACATTTGATGTGGACATTTCTCTAATAAAATCATGACACCAATACTTTCACAAGGATTTGAGTCCAAGAAAATCTTTTTTAACTCCCACACAGCAAAATGCTGTTTTAAGAAATGAATTCATTGGCTATTCAAGTGCTGTACTTAAGGGCAATTGTGAGTTACTTGAACTTTGAGTAGGCTATTTCTATTTTCTGCTACTTTATACTCTCAAACAGGAAAAAAATCTTTTTTCCTGTTCGTTTTGCTTCACTGCATTCATCTGACAGCAAAAGAAACTCACTTTGGAAAATGACATGTTTCATGAAAAACAATGTAAAAGAAAATACAATGTAGTACAGTATGTACAATGTATTATTAAAGATCAAAGCTGTTCCTAACCTGTCAGGCTTCGGACTACTAAACAAAAGACCAGGGTTTAACTGGGGCTCCTTGTCACATTTCATGTTGTCTATGAGTTGTTAGCAATTCAGCCAAAGTGGCATTTTTCCTCTAAACTTATCCCATAAAAATAATTAAATAAATAAATAATTGTTCAAGGCCTGAAGAGCTAAAACTCTATTTCACAAAAAGAAAAAAAAATTGAGAAAAGCCCCCCAAAAAACTTGTAATTTCTTCTTCCCTAACCCATTAGTAATTCCACAACGCTCAAGGTTTTTGAAAGGACTCCGTCCCAAGGTAGGCAGAGACTGGATAAACCCACCTAACTGTATACCAAGTGCTTAAAAGAAGCTCCACCTCCACCAACATTAAAATGCTACTTGCATATTGATCCATCAATGTAACTTCACTAACTATTGCACTGCTCAGACAGAACAGGAAGCATGTTTCAGTGGTGGCGTGATTGCATTCAGAGTCAATAAAAAGGTGCGAGTAGACACAAATTCACCCAGGTGGGTGCAAATTTACATGATCATAATTGTGTGAGTGGGAATACTTTCAACTTCAGTGCAAAATTTGCCCCTATCCAGACCTTAATTTGTGCCGGCTCCTGCCAAACAGCATGCGGGAGCTCTCAGGGTGGGACCGGCACCTATTTGATTGGATCCGGCACCTCATTTGTCACTATCAAAATCGATGTAATATTTAATGTTATCTTTTCTAAGATCTAATTAATAAAATGAAAGACTGCTCAGTTTTATTTAAGCGTTCAAGTAAGTTATGACTGTGATACAGTGAGCCAGCATGAACAGCACCGGGATCCTGAAACTGAAGCAGCTCAGTGGAATGCAGCCATCACTCCTTTTATGATTTACACCTTTGCTTTTTCCTATTGTGACCTGTCAAAATGTCTTGGCGAAAGGTCTGTGAAACATCAAGACTGCTGTTAGTACATTATGTTATTACATATCACACAGTGTGTAGGTTCCTTACAGTAATGTTTCAGTCGTTTGAATCCAAACTACTGTTTTTTTGTTTTTCTCTCTCTCTCTCACCGGCAGATTAATTGCTTTCACCTGGGCTCCCAGGTGTAAATCACTCCTTGATTAGAAGGCTGGAGTGAAAACCTGATTCCCCCTACACCCACATCCGCCTCCACCCCACTGTACCACACCATTACGTCCCCTGAACACTTCCTCTTCATTCTGACTGACATTCAATTAAAAGTGTAGGTGAGGAATCAGAGAGGGATGCTGACAGACGAGGAATTGAGGGAAGATGGAGCATGAATTAACAGCTCTGGGACGTACTTCATTCTGACATCACATTCTGCTGAATCGCAGCATCGGTTAGAAACACATCTATGAACTATCATTAGAGCAGTACATCAGATTGTGTGGCACACACTTTGCTGATACTGCTGGCACATCTGTTTGGACGTTTTATACAGTAAAAAAAAAACAATTAATATATCAATTAATTATATGGTAAGGTTGTAGAGTGAGAATTTTAATTTTCCTAACTGTCAGTTCCATGAAGCCAAGTTTTTTCAGATAATGACAAATGTAATGTGAAAGGTAAAGCTCTTCAGCGAGTACAATTCATCAACTTCTTGGTTTTAAATTGACTGTTGTGCTATTAGAATAATAAGAAATAATAATTAGAAATAAGTTTGTCGAACAGTCGTGGATAAAAGAAACAACATAAACTGCTACTTTAACATGGGGAATCGAACACTCCTCTCCTGTGTCACACCCCAACTTCTTACAAACACCCACTTTGTCGCTCTTTACTCTTCGTCACCACAGTTTTCCCTTCACTCCTGTCATAATTACTATGGTCACGATATGTCGCCTAGCAACAAAACATAAGTGTGGGTCATAATAAGTTGCTGCACAGATAACTTATGGGCTCGTATTTCACAGGAGGACAGTCTGTACAATAACTGCTGCTTTCATACTGATGTGGATGTGGGCCATGCACTGAGATACTTTGTTTCATATAAGGGATAATATGCGTTTGGCTTTCTTTTGGGTGCCTTTCCTTGTGCCTGTTACCCTTCAAACCATTATAAATGCAATGTATTTAGTTGGGAATGTTTGCTAATTAGCTGTTGTAGTCGACAGCTGTATAACTGTTTTGTAAAATATTTAGTTGGGCAGGCAAACATTAGAAAACTGGCTAACCTTTGTAGTCAACAGCGCAAACTGAGGAGAAGATACATCCGTGTGTTTAAAATGTTTAAACTTGAGCAAACAATAACCCTTGGGCTTTTTGGATTTTCATTAATAAATGTACGAGTGAGAACTAGAGGGAAATATCTGGAGGTAGAGGGTGAGCTGCACAAAGGCACATCTATAGCTAACATAGTAGCGTAACGTGTGTAGCTTATACATAGAGAACAAAAGTGACTCTGGTCCCAAATTCTGTTCCTTTGTTTCAGATGTAAGAAAGATTCATTCAAAATCCTTTTGCCATTTTTAATTACACTAATAAGTAAAAACAACCACGGTGTGGCATGTGGCTGTTTGTATGTCTTGATATGGCAGTTTTTTGAAAAAACAATCTTACATTGTTAATACTTAGTTTGAGTATTTCTGGTTTTTATCGGCCTTTAACAAGGGAAGGTTTCAAGATTTCACTTTCTTATAGCAGCACTGTAGCTGATGCCAATTCATCTTAGAATATGGAAAGTAAACTCCAGGACCCATCTCATTTTTTCAGAAAGACCGATGAAAGAAATGATGAATAAGAGATTGCAGAAGCATGTGGAAAAGAAAGTATCCTGGATGTGATGTGAGAACTCCAGCTCTCTTTTCACAGTTTGGGGCAAATTAACATGGACCGCACATCACTCAAGGCAAAAACTGAATAAGGAGGAAATCCTGTAAGAAATGTATCACTGAACAACAAAAATGTATTTAGTAGACTACATATCTAGGAGCAGGAGAAAAATAATATACATTATAAAAGGTCATACCTTCAAACATTTTTCTTCAACATTCTGCTACTGGAACGTGATACAGTAATGTCCCACAGCACTCCAGCTGAGACTCTGGACACTTTATATTTTATACAACAGATCTCAGTAATTAGATCAGAATGCATTAATAAACCCCAAGATTCTTTGAGTTGTACTTCAGATCACTGGCAAGGATGAAAGAAGTAAAAGCTAAGCGGTGTCAAATTCTTCAAAGAAGCAACTCGTTTTTGAAAGAAGCCCTCACATGTCCATCTAAGACAAGGAGCTATGAGAGGAAGAGAACTTGACATAAGAGAAAGAAGCAACAGCAGCACAGACTGAGTATGAATGACCAGGTGAAGTCCTGATGGATGTTCCATTAGGCTTCTGACATCTGGATGAAAAACAAGGACATCGTGATCTCCTCCACTGCACTGAGAAAGCCTTCCCAATCACTCGAATCACAAGTGTTCATTAGAGACATAACAAATTATTTATCATCTGTCAAAAGTGGCTGGGGATGTTAACAAGAAAAATAACTCCAAGTAATAAGTGTATGAATCTGTGTAGCCCTTATCCTCAAGTGTTTCAATATACATGTTAATAAACTGTGATGAAGTGATATATAATACAAGTCCAGAATGTCTTGTCCTTTTCTCATGCCGACACATGGGGGATGTGATCATACACAACAAAATGTGAAATGCAAATATAACAGGCCAGAATCAAATCCCGCTTTCAGTACCATGGATAGCGCCACTCAGCCAGCCATGCCAAAACACTATAAACTTCAATGTTTAATAGAGAATAATCTTAAAATTCAATAGCACAATGTGCTGTTAACATAAAAATAAATAGGCTATTGTCACAGGAGCATGAGCGATGGCAATACAGATTGTTCCATAGTCAGACTGGCCATCCGAAGTACCGAGGGAAATCTAGGTGGGTCGCCACATCAGTAGCCATTAAGTTTTTACCAACCCTCTCTGTGTGCTTGTCATGCATTCTTTGACAGCATACCACGTGTGTTCTGAGACAGGGCTCGTGTATGTAATCAGACAGAAGGCAATGCGCAAGGCTTCATAGATGCAGGGAAATACATTTAATAATAATAATTGATAATTAAAAACATTAAAATAAGACAGATTAAGATTGCATACAATCAAGTAAAAAACATTTTTCCTTAAGACAAAATCTGAATTTTCTTTTTCGCCCGAATGTACACTCTTCTATTAAATGGCACCTCGGCTCTGAGGCAAACAGCACTACAGAACCTTTTCCCCAACAGATGCAAATGCACCACAGGTTTTGATTACGCTGGGATGCCAAAGCATCTTCCCTACAAATTATTTCTATACCAGGCTCAACCAAGAAGTTTCCTCAGAAATAACCACTCTCTTCCAAATGTATCAAACAAATAACAGAAACACCAGCAACCGGAAATGAAACAAAACACTTACTGCAGCACGTCAGCACAGCAATAAAACACCTGTTAAGAAATGAATGCTCTGCTAGTCTGCCGGGTGCCTCCGGTCAAATCTAACTAGGATCCTGCTGCCCAGGATCTAATGCAGGTAATGTGCCGACTATTCATGTGCCTCACACAACCCCACGTCAAAAAAACCCAAACCATCCCTTTAAGTTGCAGTGTGCTGTGCTGTCAGGGCCACTGTAGTAATTCTCATTTCAAACACACAAAAAAAAGAAAATAGGAGGAAAATTTGTTGGACAAAGGAACTGTTAGGCTTAGGCTTGACTCTAAATTGTGAGATCGGGCTCAATTTTCATCATTTGAGCTAAATGCTATATTAAGAATGTCAATATGCTAAAGTATGGCTGAGCAATTACTGAGCCACATTGCTAACATGGTTAAGGCATGGTCACATGTCCTTTTTCACTCTGCTGTATGTACAGTGGGCATTTTCTACAGTGCCAGAAGTATTTATGGTGTCTTTATGAGGTTGCCTAATATGGTTAGCTCACTGATTCATATGTGAAAACTTCAGGATGGATTTCCCAGAATCCATTTGTCTTTAACATTTGTCAGTAATATGGCTGGTTTACTCATGTAAAACAGGAGCATACTGTAGACAAGCATATTATTAGGTCTATACATGTTGAGTTGTTCATCAACGCTGCCTTCCTCTCATAAAACTGGATGTTATAATCCTATAATGTGTGTGGATTTTAAGATCAATATTAATTGCACTGGAGTTTACTTCTGCAATAACATGACAGATAACATTATTTGCACATAACTAGATTTTCATGATGTACACTGACAAAGAGTAAATGGCTTAGATCACTGTGATATGGATATGTTGCCAGCATGGCACTGTTTGTTTACTGTCAGATAAGATCACATTTTATTAGAAACAATAGCATGAAGTAGCGAGCAAAATCAAATTATGTTCAACATTGTGCTGCGGAGATAAATATCCTGCAGTCAGCAGCTCTTTGCATCACATTAATTCTTTGGCAAAGATTAGCGTTATGTGTACAGGAAAGTAAAGTCGAGTCGTTTGTCTTCGAATTGGACCCTTCACTAGGAATTAATTGTTCTCCATATGCAGAAGAATAGCAAAGAATCTGACTCTGTCCGGACTTCATTTGTTATAATTACTATGTCCAAAAAAAAAAAAAAACAGAAGAGAAAATATTCTGATGTGTTGGATAATTTGAACCATTCATCAACTGCTGCTGCAGTCAAACTGCTTGCCAGCTCTACTAACTGAGGTGGAAGTAGACCAGAGCCACAGAGTTCAAATTCAATTGTAGAGTTGGTATAGGCACTTTGTAATATTATTGTTATTTTATAGATTGTCATTGTTCCAGTAGAAACATCATGTTCCTGTGTTGTATAGGCAAAATCTCTGAATTAATACCTACATCTTTGTTTCAGCGATTCAGGTATCTGGTGTTGTGGTCATCAGTGGGAAAAACAACCAAGCCAATCACAGCTTTTTAGATGGGATTAAGAACGGAGATGTCATCTTCTTCCGCCAGACCAATGCACAAGAAACATAGATGTGATCAACACAGTTCATTGGAAGTTGAAAGCCATTTTTATCATTTAAATCGTTTACATCCATGTTTGACTGCTGTCTTCCTCTACCTCCCCTCTGCTGGGACATTGCTGCGCAGACTGCTGCTGTCATTTAGCAGAATGGCTAACTTGAAACTGGTGCTATGAACAGTAGCAGTCAAAAGTTTTGGACACACTTTCCCATTAAGGTGTGTCCAAACTTTTCACTGATATTATGTGAATATACTATATGTGAATCACTTCACTTGAGTGCTTGTGTATGAGACATGCACAATGGGGACCCACTTATAACATCAATGTTCCATAGCACTGCTAGTGGTGAAAAACAGGGGGCCTTTACCTGATTATATCTTTAATTGCATATTAAAATGCATGACCATGGACTGCTATGGCGCAACATGCTTCAACATTGTTTGCTTGTGCTATTTCACCCTTAACACTGTCCATGAAGCTGTGATGTACTTAGTAGTCTCCTCTCTCAGGCTTCTCTCTGGAGCTCTAGCAACAGGTTTGGTGAGCCAATCAGAGGAGAGGCTCTGAGTCTCTCTTCTGATTGGGTGACTGATTGGCTGGCTGACTATCTGAGTGATTGAATAAAAATATAGCAAATTTGAGGTAAATACTCAGAGAAACCAGAAAGCCACACAGATTTGTACATGTGTTGAATTGGCGGAGTCTAATTCCTTAGTGCTGTCACTTCAGCCGCTGAAGGCTTTGTCCAAGCAACAGATCAAAGGCATTTACCTCCATTGGCCACTTCCTGCTTTTGTAGTATAATCCCATTAGTGAAAGGAAGGTGAAATATTAGCCAAAGCTGCAGTGTAAGAGCATGGGAACATGAGCAAGCTATTAGGGACATTTTCAATGGATCACTTTAGATATATTTAATATTTTAATATTATTAGTGCCTCACTGCCTGCTGCACATTTGTACTTCACCATTAGTTTTTTTTTGTCCAAGTCTCTGACCCAAATTGTTGTAATAAATCCTGTCCCAGAGCTGGTGGAGTCCATTTACTCTATTCTCTCTGTATGATGGAGCATTTCCTCAGGTGAGAGACTTGGGGAGAGGCCAGCATATTTATCCCACGCTCTTTTCCCTCTGACAGGCTGAGAAGCCGGTGACCCGTCACACACTCTACATTGTCGATGACACTGACCAAGTACAGCAGGCTGCAGACAACCTGAAATCAGAGGGCAGACTTACTCCCCAGTCGTCACATAGGGACACTGGGTCAGGGCCCCTTAGCATCACTTTATAACGCACCGGGTGCCCCTTTAGTGTCATTTTTCAATATGCGGGGTAGTCTGATAGACTTCAAATTCACTCTGATGTATATGGGGCAAGACCACATTATGACTTTGAAGTCACAGTGAACTTTTTCTGCATTAAACCAGAACACAGTCTTAGCCACAGACAACAGTCTGGATGTGACCCCCACTCTCTGCTGTGTACGCCTGCCACAACTACCTGCACTGTTGTTCATAAACGTAGCACTTCATTCATTCCAAAAATATGTTGCCTCTGAACATGATCCAGTTTCTTACTAAACGTATTTGGTGTTGCAGTTCAGTCGTATAGAAACGTTATTTGCAGGAGACAGGGTTGAAAAGTGCAATAATACTGTAGTGCACTCTGCATGCTGAAAAAAGACACTAAAGGGGGACCCACTGTGTTAAAAAGTGCAAAGGGGACCAAGTGTCTGTATTTTTACACCAAAATCAGCAGGTAGGTTTTTTAAACGCGGCTACACCTGCTAAAAAACGATGATTATTACCTTTATCCACTTGCCTGTTCAGACTGAGGACATACACAAACTGCAAGGAGTGATGTCACCACATGCAGTTACAGAGGACACACAGACACACACACACACACACACACAGACAAAAGGAGAGAGAGTGAGCTGTCACTAGGAACACATTAGGTGCGTGGCGTGAGCGTGGTGGCTGCGGACATGATGATTTACAGGTTAGAGCGGACACACACTGGCTGTGTCTCACGTGTCGCGCCTGCGTGTCGTGATCTAAATATTCGTCCTGTTTTTCCGGATGGAACGCACGTCTCTCTCTGCAGAAACAGACAGACAAAAGACCTGTTGATAGTCATATTGACATCATACCAGCAACATTACATGAAACTGACACCTTCCACTATAGTTGTCTATGTCTAGGCTGAATCTGAATATGATACAGAAAAAATATATATACTATATTTTAACCATGCTAGCAGCTGCATGTGGAGACAGTGACACTTAGTGACATAGTGACGTTTGCTGTCAAAAATGAATCTGAAATGAATTAATAAATAAGAGGAATCCAACATTCCAGCAACCTGTAAACTCTTTGTAGAGAGACAGAGCTGCAGCCACCACGCTCACACAACGTTGAGTATTGTGTTACCATCGTCAGCCACCGTGTGAGACGCTTCAATTGGTCATTGTGTGTTTTTAAAAACTTATTTTGGGGCTGCAGCTCACTCTTCCATCCTCGAGCACAGTGTAGCCGTGGTGTTTCTGATGTAACAGCACCGTGCTGGACAGGTGACAGGTATGTCAACAGCGTTTGAGCTCTGAAAGACGTCACAGCAGGGGTGCAAAATTAGTTTGTTCACCCACGTGTTGTTTTTACATCAGCGTCTACTGCAGACTCATTTGACCCAGGTGTGAATGTTAATTTTAGCCTTTCACATTGCCGACAAAAGCCTGATGTAAGTGGGTCTTAACAGCTGTTTTGACCAGTGGAAAAAGGGCTTATGTGACGAGGAGTGAATATGTGTGGGAAATCACTGACCCTGTGTTTAAGTTATGAGCCACAGCAAACTGGTAATGTATTCCTAAATCAAAGTGGAGAAATCAGCCCAGTGTCTCAGGAGAGATGACTCCTGCAGGACTGAGCTGAGAGGAGCATCGGAGAAAATCCCTTCGAATTTCAATTGCACACATAACATGACAAACGCCTTTCCCTTCCTGTTGATGAACCTCCGGCAAAATCAGCAGTGCTGAAGACACAGCCTGCGGGTGTATGCATGCCCTTGATGTTAACAAAACTGCATACAGTGTCTGGTGGTGGTAATGGTGGCTGGCTTTTTCCAGACAAACTGCAGTTTGAATTGTATTACACGCACAGGAGGAGACAAGACATTGATGGTGACAGACCGCACGAGGGAAAAAAAAAAAAAGTTAGAAGCCACTATCCTCTGGGGTGCTGATGCATGGAGAGAGGGTCCCCATGCCTTTGTCTTACATTGTGTCACAAGCTCGTGATATTCAGGCAAATGTCAAGAGAGCAGAAACAGATCAGGAGGTATATCCACTGTGGATATGATGTACAGTTCAGTTCAACCTGACTATAATCAGCTAAATACCAGTAAACCTCATTGTAAATATGGTTTCATTTCTATGGTTTCTATCTATCTTATCTGTGAGGCATAACACATGTAATGCTATTTTATCTTTTAATTATATCACTCTTTTGGCCCATTACTAATAATTTTCAAAATCCATGTCACAAAGTGATTGACAAAGGAAGCAATAAAATAGACAAAGTTTCAATGGCGGGGCGGTAGGACGTGTACCACAGTCTTAGTCCTAACCGCAGCAGCGATGGGTTCGAGGCCCTTCGTTGCATGTCATTCCCCCTCTCTCGCTCCCTGACCATCTTGCCTTTCTCCCTCTCTCTGTGCTCTCACAATTAATAACTTAGGTGTCAAAGACAATAAAAACAGATAAAACAATTAAAACGATTAGGTGTATATAAAACCTACACAGGGTAGTTTTAAGAGGAATAAAATAAATAATTAATTCAAATTTCAGCTTATCAGTCATCTGTGAAGCACAGCATAACCTGTGTGAAAAGTGCTCTACAAATAAAGTTTGATTGATTGATCGACATCATTAATGGCATACATCACCTGACAAGAAGGTGAGCACACGCGGACAGTTACTACGCAGACACATCTGTCTGCAGACAGGAAGTTGTCTTCCATTATCTCTGTACGGTTTTGTTTGCTTGACCACATTTCTAATTATTTTGCTTGTGTTTTTGAAAATGAATGTATGCATGCTACAGGTACAGCTAGAATAAATGTGGCGAGCTGAGCAGAGACACTGCCTCTCATTCATTTTCATTTAGAAAGGGTAACACCCTCATGAGGAGTCTAACAGCCTATTGTTAGCATAAAACATTTGTTAGACCAGGGCCAAGGGAACTCTTTGGCCAAACCGTCACTCAATCATTTTCAACATCAACCCCGATGATGTGTGCAGGGATGTAACAAGGGTCTTAGCACAGTGTTAGTCTTACAGAAATTGTTGGATATTTTGCTCCTCTCATTTGTTTTCTTGCCAAAAATTACATCCATAACATTCCTCCATTTAGCATAGTGCTGAGCTCCAATAAGGCAACTAGGCAAGTAGCCTAGCTTAGCATAAAAGACTGGAAAAGGGGAAAGAGCTAGCCTGGCTGTCTCCAAAGTTCAGAAATACACCCCTCTGAAGCTCACATAAAAGCAGGTGTCTTGTTTATTCAATCCATGTATGATAAATGCAAAAGCTACAGACTTTTTAAGGTGAGTTATGTGCTGTAACTACTTCTTGGTGAACAGTGGGTCGGTCAGTAAATGGGCCATAGGGTTATGAACTATTAAATACACAGAACAAGATGGTACTTGGTATTGTGTTCATCATTATTGTGCTCACAGTAATTTCTTGCTTTGCCATCAATTTTTCCATAAAGCTGAATAAATATAAAATAAAAATATCAAAATTGGCTCTGTTGACAATTGCAGATCACTGAGAAGACCTTTCGCTGACCCTTCATCGCAGAGCTTCTCGCTGTTTTCTGCCGAGTCAAGATGTGGCACTAATAGTTTGTAATCTCTCTCTGGAGAGATCACAAACCCTCCCATGGGTGGCCATTAGAGAGCTGCAGGTCTAAACTTAAAGGGGTGTTTGCCACCTGTGATAAGAGTGAGAGCACAATGACATGATAAAAATGTGAAGGACTGAGTATCTGTTCATTTGATATTCATAGTGTTACATAATAAAATCTAGAGAACTTATTCCAAGTGAGGATGAAATGGGGTATTTATATTCAGCAGCCATTACAGCTGGTGATATAAACAATTTCAGCTTGGTAAACATGATTTAGTGCTGGATGCGGCAGCTCCATTATTGATATTTTATGGAGCCCCGCAACAGGTGTGTTTGTCCAGATTAATTATGAATTGGCAGTGACACTATGTTTGTTACCTCCACATGTTTTACTGTTTTATCTGAGGCTAGGGACAGATGTGTCACATTAAACAGCTTGAAGGCCTCATTAAATTAAAACGTCTCTTTTCTCTTTCTGCAGACCGTGTTTTGTCGTTCATGGGGCTGCCGTGTCGTATGATTTGGTGCATCAGAGGCGTAAGATGGTCTCCTTCCTCAGGTGAATTAATACTCCTTCAGCACAAACAAGCTTTCTATTGGTTTCCTGCTTTATGACTTTGACCCCAATCAATGCTGTGACCGTTTCTCGGTTCAAGACTGTCCTTGAAGAGGGACAGAGGTTAGGATCTCTACCCCATAAATAAATATGTTATCACATGGACCGAGATTTCTCGCTTGGGTCATGTGATGACACCATAGCCAGGATGATTCACTGCGAAGACCAAACGATGTAGTTAAAAGCTAAGATTATGTTGGTATGAGTGGGAGGTTCTATAGGATACTAATTCTGGAAGATATGAGTAGACACCACCTTCACTCTGCCTTGCATTTCCAATGCTTTTACAATTTTCCTATTTCATAGACTCTATCAGTTTAACACTGATAGACGAGCGTTATATTGAACTTCATTGTTTTATCTTTTCTGAAATTGCTGCTGAATTCAAGTCATCTCTTGAAACCAAACTGGTCTCCCTAACACTACACTACCTGACCGCTGACAACACGTTGTGTCCTTTAAATCTGCAGCTGAGGACTTATGCGTGTGGGTAACACAGCTGGAAGTGTTTGGACATAATATATTGATCTAATGGTCTTTTCTAGCTTAGCAGACAAATCACTTACCATTTTCCTCTCACTCACACAGCAATGGTGGCACAGCTGCCATATAAAGCCCTCATCTCCCCATTAGGAGCAACTTGCTCAAGATCACTTCAACACGTCAACAAGGGGATCCTATCGACCCACCAGCCCTGTGAACATCGGATAACCCAGTCTACGTCCTGACCCACAGCTGCCCATTGGACCTGCTGGAGTTGGTCTCAGTGAGAGACTGCATCCAGTAGTGTACCAGATTAAAGGCTTATTGATGGAGTCATACAAATGTGAAACTGGAATATCACTGCCACCACATCCACATCCCTAAATTAATGCAGGGAATAAAGGGATGTTAATGACTTCAGCTTAATATCTGTCAGCAGTCAACTGTCAACACATAAAATCTGAGTTTTGGCATAAGTTAATTTTTCTGCATACTCTCTACCCATGTAATGATTTTTATTGTTGATCAAACCTGTCTTAGTAAACCCATCCTGTTTTCACATGGGAAAACCAGAAAGTGGAATCTAAAGAAAAGCAAAGTAATCATTTTCTAAATATTTCAGTGTTCACTGTGTCTCACACTGCTGTGAAGCTTCTCATGATGCCCCCAAAGGTATGGTAAGAGAATACAAAAGTAATTGCAGATCTAAGCTTTCCATGCATTTAAATCCTCTATTTCCAGAAAAGGACAAGGACACTGACTTACGAACAGAAACTTTGAAGATGAATAACAGCCTTGCTGTGTTTTTTTTGGCCTCATTTCCATTACAAAGCTCATGCTGTTATCGCAGTTGAAAAAAATTGCATGACTTTTCCACAACAAATAAAAGTCTATTTTTCTTGTGTTAGCAAATGTCCAAAGTTGCAGCAGAAAAGCCTGAGAGAATGACATGAGCGTTTGTGCTGGTTGTAAGACTGACTGCTCTTTGCAGTAAATTTAGTAGATACTATAGAGGATGACATGAAGATTACGAAATATTAGAAGCTGCAGTCTTTTGACCTTGGTATACATTTTGTTATCTCTTCTGTAGACACTATTATTTGCAGCCACAAAACTGCAAAAAATGAGAAAACTTTTTTGGGACTCTGGCACTCACTTTGAACTGTTTCAAAAAAAAAAAAAGAAAAGAAAAAAAAGCCTTTACAGTCTTGCCTGTACCGAATCAGAGGAGTTTCACTCACTGAGAGACTGACACCATAAACCTTTCAAATGTTGTATGCTTTCATTTTCAAGCATAAATCCCCAAAATGCCCTTTGGGAAATGCATGGAGGTGTTAGACAGGGAGGAACATGTTGATTTGAAGGGACATGAAGACACAGGTTTTGAAAAATTTACTCCAGCAGCTGGAGTGTTGGGAACATTGTGTGTCTCAGGTGCAATTGAAATGTTCAAGTATCCAGAGACTGTTCAGAGTTTAAGATGAGGGCAGTGTCAGGATTAATTACACTCATGCAACAAGCTAGTGGCTATTGTCCAAAATATTTTGTCTATAAATTTCACCCAACTACACCAACTACAACAAATATGATGGTTTAGTTACAGCATCTCTTGATCCAAATGTTGTTGCCAGGTCTTCAACTGGTCAAAACAAACAAACAAAAAAACTAGCGAGCTATTTGTAAGTTTTCTCTGTCGCCAAACACAGTTTCTTGCCGAGAGCTGGTGGTGGTGATTTTTTTTGCTTGACAAAAGCTTCGGCCATCGTTGTGTTGACAAGACAAGAGGTTATAATACACCCTCTGAGCAGCACTATGTCCTCAGGGCAGGTTGCTTCTGTAACTTTGTGATGTCACAACTATACAGTCACCGCTCTCAGCCATGCCCCAAGTCCTGCCCCCCGAACCCATCGTCCAACCCATGTGTTTACCTGAAATCTGTTATTCTTGGATCACTCAGTAAACAGTCAGCCAATCAAAAGAGAAGCTCAGAGCCTCCTCTCTTCTGATTGGCTCACAGACCTGCTGTTACTAGAGCTCCTGAGAGAGTTGATGCAAAACTACATTGAGATGGTTTTTGGTTGTTAAAACCACAAATATATCTTCTTATGGATAAACAATTCAAATAAAAGACCAGAAAAAAAGATAAGAAAAAAGTGTAAAATATGGGATCTATAGGTTAAAATCCCCTAAACTCTTTTACCAAAGTCTTTCTGTTCCTTTAACATTTAAAATTATCATAAAACACTTCCATTACAAGATGGCAGTTAATAAATCCCCACAACAACAAAAGACATCTGTGGGGAAAAGGTAATCATTCCTATATAATACTCTCGATCTGACTTGCACAGAAACTGGAGGTCAATTTGATGATAAAACTTTTTTCATTTCTACTTTTCATCAAAATATTATACCCTGATACCACATAAACCCCTTGTGGTGATGTTTGTTTCAACCAGGTTTCTGATAAACATAAAAAGTCCAAATTGGATTCTGCTAAAAGTTTTGAGGACACACAATATTGAAATGACCCCATAACAGACCTTTGGGTCCACATCTTGGATCCCAGATAACTTTGGCATGATTTAATGTTTTGCCTCAAACTGCTTTCCTGTGTTTGTACAAGCTTGGTTCTATTTCAAGGTTAGCAACACAAACCAGCATGGCTGATGTTCATGACATTTCAAAAGCCAAACAAAAAAAAACAGAAAATGCAATTTGGATGAGGAGAGAGAGCCAGTGTGCTGTGAGCCATTTACCACAGTGACCAACTAATACAGCAAAGCACTGCAGTTCAGGTGTTCACAGCAAATCATTTGTCCTCCAGTCAGGTGTCATAGGTTGTGATGAATCTTTGCAAGCGGTAATTATAGTTTACTTCCCTGCAAGCTTCCCAACAATTTATAGTGTTTTAGCCTTCTTTACAACATTTTCATTTCATGTTTTATCGAACCTACCTGTGAGTTATTATAGTTTGGTGTTTGGTTTGACATGATGGTATTTGTCTTTATGATGATAATTTTCAGTTAATTTCTAATATAACCTTTTATTTTTCAGAGAGATTGTGCAGGTAAAGTGTCAGAATGTGTTAGCTTTGGTAGCTTTGGTAGGATTGAGTCTACTTAATCTGCCCAGTTGGACTTTGTTGTAGCAATGTCACCTCATTCCCAGATCTCAACAATTAAAGGGGGGAGCATAACCAACGTTGGCCGGTCGATCCACCACTTTGGTCCAGACTGAAATACTGCATGGATTGCTGTGATGTTTGGTACAGATGTTCACGGTGTCCAAATGATATTTGTAATGATGCTGGTGATTGACTTTTCCTATAGTGTCACCATCTGGTCTAACTTTTCACTTTTCCTATGAAATATCAAGGCGGTTTTGCAGACAATTGTATACATACACTCATGGTTCCCAGATGATGTATCCTAATGACTTTGGTGAAAGCACTTATGTAGGATTTAAGTAGAACCACATGCCTCGGCCAAGTTGCAGGAAACATGGTCACAATCTCCCTTTCCTGAAATATTGTGCCAGATGTAATTAAATTCTCTCCAGGGGTTTCTGATGTATTGCATTCACAAAAGCCTGAGATCACTGTGACCTTGAACCTTTTCCCACCAAAATCTAATCAGTTAATCCTTGACTCCAAGTGGACATTTATGGACAAGTTTGCAGAACTTCCCTTGAGATACCGCATTTACAAGAATGGGATGGACATAAACCCAAAAGCATAATGACTCCAGCCTTGGTTGTTGCCAGTGCGGACACATAACAATGTAATAATGTTATCAATATGACATAGCAATAGTTAAATTTACCACTAAGCTTCTGTTGATGATGCCATAAAGACACAAATCCTAAACTAACTAACCATGACAGTGACTATGGTAATAAGGAGCCAATGAGGTAATGAGGGTCAAACTAGGCAAGGGTTACTTTTCCTGCTATGGTTAGACTGATTTGCAAATGATCACTGAATAACTGTACTTCTTTCCATTTCCCCAAAGCTTGTGTGGCTGCCATGTTAAGTGTAAAATAGACTTTTTAACTCAGGTGTCCAGTGTCAGTGTTCATGCATTAATCATATCTCAAAGCAAAAATGTAAATCTATCTAGGAGCCCATAGCAGCGCAACTACTGTACCATGATACACTGACACACTGAAAGGCTTAGTTTAAACATTTCATCCACAAACCACATAGAACACTGTGCAGTGTTTATTACTCTACACAGTGTTATGTCTGCTCCTGATGGATTCATGAGGCTCAAATAAAAATCATTTCACATTATGTAATTTCATATTCACTAATTTCCATCCAAATTCCATGGAGTAATTAAAGACAATGTAGGTGTGTGCAGGTAATTACTTTCTCTGCAATATTAATTCTCCTTAATTTTAGCAGGAGCTGTTGAAGACAGGTGATGTAAAAACCAAAAAAGACAGTTATGATAGCAGGCGAGACAGCCCCTGCTTATCTTGATGGGCATGACCATCTCCTGTCAAAACCATTCACTGGCTTCAATATAAATGTGTCTGCCATAAAAGTGGGAAGAATATTTTTGACTGAATAGATTGGAAGGCACTGAAATAAAGGCAGTGCACTATGTCAAAAGCAATCACAAGTAATCGACCATGGACACCCCAATATGCAGCATAGAAAAATTTGCTCTATTTCAAGGAATTAATTTACTGATATTAACTCATGATTAGGTAAAACCAACATGTCAGTGAATATGAATAAGAGCTCTACTAATGACTTGGGGCTGTATAAAAATCCTTTTAACATGGCTACTGGTGATTTTGCTTTCCCTGGGGATTTTATTAGAAAAAATGTTATTTTCGTCTCAATGGTTGTATTGAAAACACATGGGTTTATCCCCTTAGGAGCATAAATGTGTTCAGTAAATTTAATGGCAATCTGAATTTTGGATTATGAGATCTCCGAAATTTGACATTTCAGCCCAATGGTAGCAGTGGAGGACAGCTCGGAAAAAGTGTCCAAAATGGAAACTGTTCATCTTCTGGTGATTTTGGTCATTTGGACATTTTGTTACTATGTGTTCAAGTGGAGGTTTGGCTTGATGGTGGTGCTAAAGGCAACATCCGGTTTCATCCTCAGGGGAGCGTGCACATACACAGCAGATTTCCTGAAAATTTGACAAGATGTTTCAATTCAACCACTCCTCCAACCTGAACAACCATACAGGTTGCTTTCTTCAACCCTCTGATACGACCCATAGGAGTGTCTCCTGAAATAGCATCCCTAAGGCGGCAGGTGTGCCAGACCTTGGTTGTCATGGTTACAATAATAAACACACAGATTATACCGACAGTGTCGCCATGGTTACTATGATAAGAGTCATGGCTCAGTCAGATTTAGGCACTAAAACTACTTGGTTAGGTTTAGGAAAAGATCATGATTTGGGTTAAAATAACTACTGCCTCAAAATTAGACTAGTCTTTGTTGTCATGGTTACAATAATAAAATTGAATGGTCATGGATAATAGAAACAACATAAACTGCTACTTTCACATGGAAACACTGCTCTCCTGTGTCATATTCCTGTGTTTTGTTGACCCATCCACCCACCCAAACCTCCTCCTACGTCACCACACTTTTCCCTTTGCTACTTTCATACTTACTACAGCCACTAAATGTTGCCTGACAACAAAACGTAACTATGGTAACCTGTATTATGGTACTATAGTAACCTGCATCACAAATGACCGAATCATCCTTTTAAGTTTTGAATTTTATATTCTATTACAAGGCCCATTATTACATATTTATTATTTCAATAATAAAAATTATATTTTGAATAAATTCATTATTTTCCCTTCAGCATTGATTGCTTTAATAGAACAGGATAAGGATGTGTTTATAAAAAGCTGCTAATCACCTGTATTATTCTCTCTACGTGCCTAGCATTCAAACGCGTAAACAAAAACACAGGCACACGCACCTCGGAATAATTCAAACACATCCTCAACACATTTACTGTCTGTGTGCGTGCAAGCATCTAGTCATCCACATGTTACATTCCACAATGAAAGATGGCATACCTGCTTCCTGGGGATGTGCAAAGTGAGGTATTGCCCTCAATTTAAAGCTCTCTGTCTGTCACAGCAGGGGTGGTTTGTCTAACACAGGTGAACCTGACAAGCTGCTGAAGTGCTTTTGTTCCTCAGAGACTTTTGTCCACCAAATAAGAAAAACGACACACACAGTGAGTTTCCTTTAAAGAGCTGGCAGACTGAGAGCGCACAAACACCCACTCGCTCCTAACAAACATCACATCATATTCCCATCAAAACATCACAAATCCTTAAATGGAAGAGTTCAACCATGTTAACCTCTCGAAATGTGATTGTTTAGAGGGAACTTAGAGGTGAGATCCACTCAAAATAGAAATCCTAAGGGTGATAATTGGTTTTAATTTCCCTTTTTTTTTATTTATTTTTTTTATATGTAAATCATAATATACCTGTGATTTTTCAGGCCTCGTTAAATCTCAGCCTCCTCCTTTCTCACAGGATTGCAATCTGTCATGCTTAGAGAGCCAGAGACGGGTGTCAGGACCTTTGATGTTTCTGAAGTTGACAGGCGAGACCCAGGGTATTGTCACTTCTCTCAGTGTTATCTCTGTGCAGATAACAGCAGGATCTGTTAGCAAGTGCCATTCAAAGGTATGCAGAAAGTACCTGCACTGGCAAACTGCAGATGACACTTGAGCTAAAAAGGTGATCCCTGATGGGAGACAGATGGGTGCTACGGTCTGTCGCTATTTCCATAGTCTGTGCCAACAATTCCAAAAGATATGCTATTATATACCTGTCATATGGCTGATTGCATATGTGCTGTATGTAAATCTATTCTTACAGTCTATACTTCAATTTTAAGTTCTCTGTAATGTCAAACTAATAAAAAGCAGTAATAAAACTCTTGAATTTATATCATATTTGACATCAAAGTTGGCAGATAATGCAACTACTACTCTATATTTTTGTTATACTCAAATGCAGTGGTAAGACCATCAACACGATAGCCTGTGTCTCTTAATCATTTTTCCCCATCTGGCACTCACCCAATATCATTTAAATCTACTGAACACATAAATATTTAAAAGGCCCCAAACACTTGTTTTCCCAATCAGCTTCTTACTCAGTCATCAGTCATGGGGTACAACATGAGCACACAACCTTCTGCCAGACAGTTTTGGTTATTTCACATGATATCTGAGTTTTGTCTTCACTTTTCGAACCGGCCATAAGTACGTGAGGCTATTTTGGAAAATTTGATTCCACATGAGTCAGCGGTCCAATGAGGATTTTGCAATATTTGAATTTAAATGTGATAATAGTGGTACGGTTGCTTGCTCATATTGACAGGCCAAATCTCTGGTCAAATCTGACCAAACCTCCAACCTCATTTACAGCAGTTATTATTTGATCCATTGGTAAAATAAAAACAATTGCTTAGTGCAGTTTTTAAGAGTTGATATCAAGACTCCAGGGCCTTTAAAAATAGGCCACAGAGTTAGAGTATAGTGTTATTAAGAAAACATGGTTAAGTAAACACTAATGGAACTACAGATCAGAACACATTTGCTGTTAGTAGTAGTTCAAGAAATGAGGACAGTGCATTGGTCCTGACTTAAAAAAAAAAAAAAGTGTGTTCATTGTAACCCAGTACGAGGGTGTGGCTCACTGAATTGTGTTTAATAGTTTTTGGACAGCAGAGGGGGAATAACATCTTTGGATACACGGACAATACTCAGGATCAGTTCAGCGTTGCTTTTGCTACTTTCAGGATTTATTATAATTAGAAAATATTGCCAAATAAGATATGGCCGTGCTTTGAGCCAAATTCTCTTTGTTTGAATTTCATACATTTAACATGAGAGTTGTCAGTTTTAATTTAGCCTATGCTGAGAAAAATGTCAGGCTAACCTGAAGAATTTGTTAAAACAGCTTCAGAGATTTTCAAGGGGCAAGCTGTGGATGCAACCTTTGATCAAGAAAAAAAAGATGTTTCTTCTGCATTGTTGAGTCAGTAAAGGGCTCATCATTAATTGCAAATAATGCTGCACACTATTTCTTTGTTATTCTGTCTTAATTAACTCCCTTTATCCTCAGACAACACAAGACAGTTGGGTAATATGAGATAATGCCATGTTTTATTCATACAGGAGACTTGTTTAATTCAATCCTGTCTTTATTATAATCCAAAAGGACAAATATTTGCAGTAGAAAGCTACACATGTAACCTAATGCAGCAGGGCGATAACACTGCGCACAGAAGTTGACTGAAGGAATCGCAGGCTGAAGTAAATTAACTCCAAGCTTCCAGCAACTGCAGTGTGTTAAGTGCCATTGTATGAATATCTTTTCTGACAAGTGTATTGGGGAAAAAGCAATAGACTAAGCTTTAAGACTTGCCAGTATTGCGTCACCTCCCCGACAGCTGCCCAATCCTATGCAATATGGAGAAAGTCCATACTATAGCTTGGGTATCAGAAAGTGAAAAATGACACTGGCCACGAAGATTGTCAGAATTGGACAAAAAATTTTAAGAGTGCTCACGTGTCCCTGCTTTCTAATTTCTAAAAGAAAATAGGACTGAATGCATTTATAATACTAAATATTAGTTGTAATGGAATTTAAAGAGAATTATAAAGCTTCTCTTTAAAAAAAGAAAAAAAAGGTGCTATATATACGTATATATATATATATATATATATAAGTTTTCTCTGCCACCAAACTTGGTTTCTTGCCAGGAGCAGGTGGTGGTGGTAGTGATAATGGTTGCTTGCCAGAAGTCTTGTTGCATTTACAAGACAAGAGTTTACACAACCTCTGACATGGTGTTGTGGCCCAGAGAGGGTGTAAAAAAACCTCAGGAGATGGCGTCATTTTGGCCCACAACATGTCACGTTCGAGGGAAAACTGAACCCAAATGCGGACAAACAAAGGGAGTTGGAAGAAATGGTGTTTTAATAAAGAAGAAAAAAAAAAAGAAAAAAAAGTCACTTATAAGGAGGTATCCAAAAAACAGACAGGAACAGAAAACCAGAAAAAAAAAAACAAAAAAAAAACTAGGAACACAGTAGCACGACAAACGGGAAACTTAACAAAGGCAAACTGGGAGAACGAGGGCAAGAGGCACTAAGGAAACTTATCACACAAAGTGAAGCACAACACATGAACTGAGAGACAACAGGGAGCACAGAGACTAAATACACAGGGGAGGCAGAGGTAATAGAACACAGGTGAAACACATTAGGGCGGGGCAGACAATCACAAAGGAGGGAAACAGGACAAAGACAGGGAGTGAAATAACCACAAGACAGAGTCAACATAAATAGTCCTGTCAGGGAAAACCATGACACAATATTTATTTAAGTTTTTCTTTTTTTTTTGGATGGGCAAAAATTCCATAATCACCTTTAAGCATACTGTAATTCAAATGATCTGAGAGCAAACGAGACATCTGTGCCTCTTCTTCAATTTAAGATTCCTGGCCGTAAGACACTTTCTCTTTAGAGCACTTGGGATGGAAGCTCCTGCTGTGTAGTGTATATAGTTTCTGTCTGTTGGTTTCCTCCATTTAAATGAATGCAAGGTCCCTTGATTATCATAACATCTAAAAAATGAATGCTCTCTGAATGCATCAACCCTAACATCAAGCTGTTTCTAGGTTGCAGACCTAGAAACAGCTTGATGTTAGGGTTGATGCACTTCAAAATGATATGGAAAGCTTGCAGCTCTGTCTCTGACCCAGATCAAAACATACAGTCATCAATGCACCGTCTCCGCCAGATAATGTGCATAAAAAAATATGACTACCATGGTTTAACATAAAGTCTTCTACCCTGGTAGACATGCATAATAATGTTCTATACACACACACACACACACACACACACACACGATAAAGACAGGAAAAAAACTTCAATCCTGTGTTGAAATTTTTGTTGCCCCCTCAAATAAGAGTTGGGGAGCTGCTGAGAGAAGTCCATGACCTCAGCGTTGGTCTGGAATTCATTCAAAAGAATTTTGTGATTTTTAAAGAACTCACAGCAAGGTTCAGGGCGATACCTGCAAAGAAACCAAAACTGATGTGGAAACAGTCTGCAAAAGTCTCGTCTCACTCAACAATGAACCTGAATGTATATAAAAAAAAGGTCAGTTTATCTTAATTACATTATTATTTTGCATTATAATGTAATGTTACTTTACTTTTTACTTGAGTGGACCCCAAGAAGAGAAATTGCTACCTTGGTAGTGGCTAATGGGGATGCAAAAAAAATAAATAAATAACACACCCATGTATCTGTGTTAATACATTTTCATTTAGTATTTAAAGTAGCTAGTCAAAGTCAGTAACAGTAAGAAATCATTGGGTAAGAAATCATCTGGTTTCAGATGTTCTGGCTGTTTTTCCATGGTTGTGCACAATGATTCAACATCCTTTACTGGAATGGCAGAAAAGTCTCTGCATCTATGTTTTCCAGCTGATTGATCTTGTTGAGCACATCAGTAATGTCCTGAAGAAAAGAAGGAAGTGAATGGTTTATTAAACAAGTCAATATGGGCTACTTCGACATGGGTTTAGTAAGGCTGTTATTGCCTGATATCACCGGTCTACCTGAAGGATTCTCAACACATTCAGGTATTTTCAGAAACATGTAGGAAGAAGCCATTCAGGGGATTTTTATGAATTAGCTATTTCACTTCAGAAACATATCCATTTTCTTTTGCCTCTATGAGCATCTCTCTTAGTTCTATTTTGAGAGACTTGGGTGGATTATGTGTCAGACGCTGGAAAAACTCTGTTAGTTGATGATGAGACTCTTTGACATACACATCCTTAGCCCAAACCACAACAGCACCCTCCGCCCCTGCTTTGTTGATGGAAATTTCAACATCCTTTGATAATGCTTCCATGGCACTTTTTTCTTTTACAGGATGCCTGAACCAAAGGACAAAAGGTGGATTTAGGTTTAAACTGTAGTCTAAGGTTAAGAGAAGCAGTCTGACCCGAGTCTATGGAGTTTGTAGATGCTGTGGATTTTGCTTGTAGGGGTAATTGAACGCAGGTGAAACACATTAGGGCGGGGCAGGCAATCACATTGGAGGGAAACAGGACAAAGACAGGAAGTAAAATAACCACAAGGTACACAAGGGAAGTAATTTCAAAATAAAACAGGAAATCAACCAAAAGTCCAAACATAAGAGTCAGCAGAAATAGTCCTGTCAGGGCAAACCATCACAGCTACATCACACACATATGTCGTTCATTTAAATCAGTTTTCCCCCGTGTATTCACTTGTATTTTGTCTGATAACCTTTTACTTTTTGTCATATTGCCTTATTTTGAACAAAGAAAATCAATAACAAGATACTGTGTGCCACATTTATCCGCGGAATAACGAATATCGATTACCAAGACAGCATCCTGAATATCCAGTGCAGTGTTTGTTATTATAGTCACATCAAGGTGCAGGGGATTTATCAAATAAAAAAGGCATATCTCTGTGTGTCTGCTTCACCCTCTTCTGCATGAGGTCTCATCCAAAATGCTTGCTCATTATTTCAGTCACACCCATTTATTTTACATGCTTGAGAGGCAACATTTAAAGACAGAAAATCTTTTTCATGGTTGTGTGTTTTGCCTTTAGGTAATCTGCACTCACGAATACTAATGTGCCTCATTTTAAAAACAACATAATCATTGATTGCTGTGCAGCAGACTGTGTATGTATATTTTACTGCACAGATTTCCAGCTTTTATTCTTCATTCTGAACAAATTCCTGCACAGGGAGCTTGTTATCCTCCATGAGCTGCAGCAATTGGAGGCCTTTTGTTCTTGTCTGGGCTATGACGAAAAAGTATGGTGTGCACACATTGCCAAAAAAACCCTTAAAACTATCCAAGACATGCTTCATGTGACCATTGACATTTCACTGCTGTTCCTGTGGGGTGGGGGGTGGGGGGCCTGAAAGCATTCCAGACAAAGAAAAGTTCAATATGCTCAACAAGACTCTCTCAAATTTTTAAAAGCCTTCTTCCTGAGGTCGATTGAGGTCCTCAAAGCTCTTCTGGTTCTCTGTGTGAGTTCAGAATAACAAGCTTCATCCTGCCACTGGTCTCTCTTTCTGGCTCTTATTCTGTTTTATGAGGCCTATAGGGGACAAATCAAATTTGGAACATTTGGAACAAGGTAATCCTAGGGTCAGGTTGCTGTGTGGGTCACAGGGGTGAGGAAGCAGAGAGGGAGCAGAGATTTAGTTTGAAGTCAAGTAAAAGGCAGTTTCACAAAACTTAAATATTCATTCGCAAACACCTGATCTCTGAATGTAACAGTCATTAATCAGTACATTAATACCAGTGGCTGTACATTAAAAAAAACATTCTACTCCGACTCTTTTCTAATGAGACAATTTGCTCACAGTGTCATTCATTCATTTTCTACCGCTTATCCTCTAGTAGGGTCGCAGGGGGGGCTGGAGCTTATCCCAGCATCCTTTCGGGCGAGAGGCGGGGTACACCCTGGACAGGTCGCCAGTCCATTGCAGGGCACACAGAGACAAACAACCATTCACTCTCACATTCATACCTATGGTCAATTTGGAGTAACCAATTAGCCTAGTCCCCATTTGCATGTCTTTGGACTGTGGGAGGAAGCCGGAGTACCCGGAGAGAACCCACACAGGCACGGGGAGAACATGCAAACTCCACACAGAAAGACCCCGCGTCCGAGCCGGGACTCGAACCCGGAACCTTCTTGCTGTGAGGCGACAGCGTTAACCACCACACCACTGTGCCGCCTGCTCACAGTGTAAACAAATTAAATGAAAATATGTGCATCATAAACATTTGCCTATTAAAAAAAACAGGACCAAATGTTGAGTTCTCCCAGACTCACAATCAGTGAAATAAATGCTCATGTGGGAGATAATGAGCAGCTTGTTAAGCCCATCAAATCTCACTTTATACTTCACTCTATATTGATGGACTTTTGTTGCCAGAGAGAGGTGTTGTAAATTCACTCAGTCACTCAAACTTCATTGAGTATTCCCCTCCAGATATTTTCATCCTAGTAAATTAATAGCTATGGCGGTATGCTGGACGTGAGTCTCCTAATGCCTGTGGAAAATAGAGTAAAACATGGCCCTTTAAAAGTTTTTTTTTTTTTTTTTTGCAGTGCACCAGAATGTTTGCAAAGGTCTGCTGTGCTGTTTTTATGATCAATGTAAATTGCATTTTAATGTCACAGATGAGTGCATCATGGCAAATAGAAAGAATTCAGTCATTAATTCAACTCATTCACATAATATGGAAATTTTCCATTCATGGTGAAGAATTAAAGCAATAATGTAAAACTGTGGAAGGCCAGGAAATATAAGATGCATACTGGTAGTGGCCCAGGTGCTGTGAGGAGGCAGAGGACACGCCCTGCATCGCTGCTGAGTGCCCGGTGGGGAAGTAACAGGCTTTGGACTTGGGTTTCAAAGAAGGTAGAAGAAGTTAAAAATTTTAGCATAGATGCACAAAATTCAGAGTTTATACTCACAATTACATTAATCCTTGGTATGTTTGAGAAACACACAAGAGAAATTAGGATGAAAAGTTAAATCAGACACAGTTGAGAAAGGAGACGGCGCACTTGGAATCATTTCCTGTAACTCTGTCACATGGGTTTCTCCACCTCCCCACCCTTTTAGGAGACCAGCCGCAGGTCTGAGTCTGTTCACTCCACTGGGTGAAGTCAATGTGATCACAGATTATGACTGATTCTTTAGCTCTATAGTCGCTGAAATAAATATTGGACCTGTTTCTCACTCTTTCAGAATATTCTGACTTTAAAATGGCATTTTCAGACTGACAGATCAGGAGATCTGTCTCCATCTCGGCAACAAACTTTTGCGAGATCTCGCATAACAGATCTTGTCTCTCTGTTGGTTCTGATCTTGTCATCGCCTTCATAACCAAAAGTTTAGAGGGCCTTTTATGTGAAAACCTGAATTTAAACTTAGGTAAAACTTCTGTTTCTTTGCTTAATAATACTATTACTGTTATTATTATTTAACTTTTGGAGAGAAAAAGGAGAACATTATTAGACTGATATCATCTTGTACTGGATTGATCAGATATTAAACTAGCAGATAAAAACAAGCGGCAAAATCATGCTCAGATTCATACTGTATCTGGTCTTGTATTGTTTTGTAGTGCGTTGTTGTTAAATATACTATGTCACACCTTCGGCACTGCTTGTAATGTGTCATAGAGTTATAGAGTATCTTCAGTTAAATCAAATAGTGTGACCTCACGAAAAGGTGTAAAATTCACTATATCTTGAAAGCTATGAGGTACACCATCAAGAAAAGATTCAGTGCAAGGGGAGAATAAACCTTGTCTAAGCGTCTGCTGCAGGATGAAGAGGGAAATTGGTTACAAGTCTTTTTTTTATACCTTAAGTAATAACCTTATTGTTGGATCGCTGAACAGAGTGAGGAACATGGGATGAAAACATCTGTCATGAAATTGAATTCTTGCCACTCGACCATGGATATAATGTGGAGGTGACAAACATCTAAACAGTATGAAATGAGTGCACAGATTGTAGAGATATGTACCGGTCTCAATGCTGATAGAGGCACAGAATGAGACATACAGACTCCCGGCTGTATCTGAGCTTTTTAAAGTTGATGCTGTTAGCCCAGTCCTCATGTAATGTTTGGCAGTGATTTGAGTTTAATGTAGCACAGTCTTAAGCTGGTAGTTGGAAGTGGGATCAAAGAGAACAGGAGACAAAACACTAGGAGAAGGCTGAAGAACTGACAAAAGGTACAAAGCAAACAAAAAGAACCTGACGAACTCACAATTTGGTCGTCAAAGGTCAAAGGTTACACTAATTATGATAGTGCGGCACAAATGTCCAATAGGATAAAATGATAAAATGATGACATTTTATATCCAAAGGGTCAAAGATCAGCTTCACTGTGACATCATAATGTTCTGCAGAAAAATTTCTGGCACAACCACGAGACGATCTTTCTGTTTCTTGTTTTGTTTTTTGCTTAAATCAGACAACTATTACTACACATGCCAATCACCTATCTTAGTCATGTAACAGACATTAACACAAATACAATATATAGAATGCACAGCAACATATAGCCTGATTACTGCACATACACCCATCACCCCAATCTGACAGCAGAAAATACATAAAATGTACAAAATCTAAACTTTTTTTTTTATTATTCCAAATGTTAATGTTTTCAAATATGAATATATAGAAAGTGAAAAACCTTCTCATTTTCAAAACAGAAACATACAGAACAATAAAAACAAAAATAAATAACTAAATAACTTCTACCCTGTCACATTGTAAATAACCCAAATTATAAGGCAAGTGCCCATCAACACATAAAGCTCCTTTAGTAATGTTTCCTGCTGGGCAGTGTTGGCAACTTGGGATTTGGACTTTTTTTTCATAAAAGCAGCTGGCGACATATCTAGCAACTTTTTGGACTTTATCTCCTCTGCTTCTCAGAGGAGGAGCACGTTCATTCAACCAATCAATGGCCAGACGGAGATATGAATGAGCTGTGAATGGGCTTATGTAACAACCAATCACTGGAGTAGCGAGGTGGTAGACTTGTAGTAAATTCAATATATTTCCCATCTATTTTTGTAAAATATTCCCCTGAAATAATGAGTTCTTTGTTCATTTCTTTTTGAAGGTACATTTTATGGTTATTCATTGATACTGTGATATACTGTTCAAGTGGGCTGCCAGCGATTTACCTGATGTCTTTGCAAATGCAAAGAGTTGAGATTGATGTTGATCTCATCTCATGAAATAAATAAATATTTTAAATATCAAAATGTTCTCCAAAAGAATCTCTTGAAAATGATGTAAAGGTATAGTGCACATTATGAAGCAATACGATTTTAGGTAAATATTAAATCAGAACAACATAAAAACAATTACATCATTAGATAATAAAATCACAGCAATCAAGTGAAAGACAAAAACTCAAAAGAAATAACACTGAGACTCTCCAAGTTGTCAGAAAGTGGAAACCAATAGTCCTGCAGACGTTTCATTGAGTATCATCAGAGTTTGAGTCAGTCATAGCCTGTGGAGGGGGTGGGGGGGGGCAGCAAATCAAACACCCTTGAATGGTGCATTAAAAGTGAGAAAACCTACACTGGCTTGTTTGAAGAAGTCTCGAAAAAGGTTTCGCGAACATTGCATCAGTTCTGTCTGAAGCCGGCACGCATATCCAGGTACGCACACACCAGCGTACTGTACGTGCACAGCCGATGTTCCCATCTCACATGTACAAATGCAAGTTCCCTCTCTGACTAACTCTCACTCACTGTCTGTCTGATCACAGTTCAAACAGCCGCAAAAGACCTGCCATGTTTTTCTTTTTTTTTCTTTTTTTAACTTCTTTTCATTACTGTGGTTCACACTGTGGTTACTATGGTATTGTAAACTGTATGCCTGTATTTTTTTGTCATTTATTTTCCTTTATTATGATATGGCTGAAGTGATACAGCATGATGAGCAACTCCTTTTTTCATGAGTCCATATAGTAAGACAAACAAAATGTTTAAAATAAAAATGCTCAAAATAAAAAGAGAATAAAAATGACGCCTATATCATTTTAAGTTACAGGTATATACAGTATACCAGATTTTACATTACAGGTATTAAGGGCCTTGGCTGATAAATCCTCTTGGACTGAAGTTGGGCAAAAATGTGCTGGGAATTACATGAGACCACCAAAATTCATGTACCAATAACAAAGATAAAAGTGTGAGTAGTCCAGTTCTAACAGGTGCTACGAGACTGGCAGCAGAGTGATGGAAATGTTAACCCACCCACCACACAGCACGGGAGGTGTAACTTGTGAAATAAGTGAAAAGTGGAACCTGTGTGGGTGAGCCACAGCTGTGCGTAGGAACTTTAAGTGTAAAGTGTAAAATTCATTAATTGACTTGACTATCAAATATATACTGTACGTACACACTCTCACTACTTTTACAATGTTTGCACTAAATGTCTGGACTTCACTAAAAATGAATTACTCTTAAAGCTACAGTACCTGGTGCACTTTGACACAGAGGTGAAGAGACAGCACCACTGATTACAGTGTTATTCCAGTTGAGGGAATCTGTACATTTTCCATAAAAACACATGAGGTCAAATATGTATTTGTGATTTGTCTGATCAATATCACTTTTGCAATTTAAGTTGCTTTTGTTTTACATGAATCAAATGCAGTTTCTTCAAAATAATTAGACGAAATCATTTCAATTGCTTGTTGTTAATGTCCCTTCAAAACCGTTCAGAGAAAAGTCAACTTCTTAATAAATGAACCTTTTCTCTAAAGAATAACTGACACTTTCATCTCAGTTATGGTAAATTTGACATTATACAATAAAATAATCATAAAATTATAAAGTATAGTTGTATTAACATCAGGTTTAACATGAATGACTGCCTTGGGGTACTTTCAGCTTTGAACAGCTGTGCACTGTAGCTTCTTGAGCTGATGTTGACGTTAGCTTAAAAGAATTGCAAGCCCTCAATTTGTGATGAGGTCCCAATTCAGAATCTGTGATGAGCATAAAATGATGATATGATGAGCTTTAAAGAGATACTGACAACTCTGTTCACTAGCTGTCTGTCATTTACACTCAACAACTCCCGAGCTCACTGCTATCTTCTTGTCTTAGAACAGGATTAAATCATTTATGACATATTATGATATTATGACACTGACATGCAGAGGTCATGTTAAGTCACTCACAGAATCAGGTTCATTAGCTACAGCTTGTGAGGTTTACCTGCCCAGTACCAGGACCTACAAACACCCCCACAAACTATTCACTGATTCATCCCTGGTTCGTTCCAGCATTTAGTCCTTCCTTTATCTTCAGTTTGTTTGCAGAAGTCTGCCTTAAGAGGTTATGTTTTTCTTCTTCTTTGGCTTCCTGTCACTTTTCCAGGTTTCATTCAGTGTGTAGGGTCTGTGTTGTTAAATGTTGTTGTGTAATAAGCCGACATCCTTTATAAGCTTGATTAAAATCAAATTAGGCCTTAATGAAGAAAAAGACTTCTAACAAATCTTGCCAGAATGTCATGAGAGTCACAAGCTCGATATACGCCAGTTATCATTGTTCCCTTTGATATCTCCTGTTTAAACACTGCTACAGCTTAAGATACTGTTAACACACCATGGAAATTATAATTAAAATCACCTTGCTTGCTGTTTTTTAATTCGCAATTTTGACATAAAAATCTTCCCCGCTTCTGGCCTCTTTGTTGCTTTCACTCTTCCATCCTGTTCCCAAGGTGATTCAACCACAAGCACATCTTGTCTTTAACTACAATTCAAACAGGAGAGACTCATTTGTGTTAACGAATAAACTTTTATTACCATGTGCAAAACAAGAGAGGGAAAGTGAGAGATGTGGCAATTAGACGCCATCGTGAATCATCATCATCATCATCATGTGAAAAATGGGTGAGGCTGTACAAAATATAGGATAAGACCCGGGGTCTATGGTGGTGGTCCTGGAGACAGGATGAGCTCGGCCATGCAATGGACATGAAGACTGGAGGTGGGTGGGGGTGGAGGAGGCTCGCAGCAAAACGCGCTGAAATGAAAGATTAAGATTTTTAAAGTATGACGGGGACGACGCGATCGGCTGGTCGAGATCGTGGCGAGATCTGATTGGCTTGCCGAACACCTGAAGTCAGCTGATTACAAGGAGTGGGGTGACAGAGGGAGAAACGAGAGAATTGTGAATGGAAGTGGATATAGAGATAGTCATCCTGATTCAACTTGAGCTCAAACGTATATGAAAAATTTTGGAAGTGTCCAGGAAAAACTGATGAATGAAAAGATTCGTCCTCAGATCACAGTAGCTCGTCTGGCATAGGCTAACACTAAAGCTGTGCAATCTGCATTAGGCTTGAGTTCAGCTCTACGTTGATATGATATTGATTTTAACACATAAAATGGCAGACCAGACTTCCCTTGACATTCATGCTGACCCCAGCTTCTAACTCTCTCTATAAGTTAGAGCATCTATCCGGAGTTGTAAGGCCGTCGCCTGGTGCCATGGTGGCAGATTAAACTCCCACAGCTTCCTATTATGCTCAAAATTACTTTCTGGCATTTCATTCATCTTGAAGATAATATAAATCATGTATGGACAACCTTAAGGACCCCACATGATCAGATTAGAGACACATCAATGAAACACATTTAACCTGTGCACCCAGTCTTAGATAAAGCCACAATGTGACTCATCTGTATGTAAATACAGTGCTGTGCGTCTGTCCTTCTTTTTTTTTCTTTCTTTTTTTTTTTTTTGTCACAGTGATTAATTCAATTTGGTGAATCACAACATAAATTGAGATAATTTTTGCTCTCATTACATTGCTTGACTTCTTTGATAGCAGTAATAACTTTATGTCATTACATGCCCAAATAGATATGTGAATTGAATACGGGAGGCATTCAAAGAGGGCGAGGAAAACCTATAGAGATAATTTCATTAAGTGAAGTGAACCACTGAAAGAAAGAATGATCTGAGGCACCTTCATCTCAGAGGAGCTACAAAAGAAACTCTGCTCTTCAAACAGATGCAGAGTTACATATGCTGACTTGTATCGCCACTAGATGCTAAAAAAAAACAAAAAAACAACTGACATATATGCTTCCTAACACCATTTAACCGTTTTAGAACAGGGGGGGCTTTACATCCCTATTGTCGCTTTGGAACAAAACTGTTGACCTTGGAGTGGAGAAGGATTCCTGTTAACAGCTCCCCTGTAGTGTTTTCATAGCCCAAAGAGAGGGAGAACAAAAAAATTGCCCCGGCTTGATTTGCTTCCATTATTATACATATCGCATCTCTGCAGTGCATTGTCTGTCGCCAGGCTTGGCAGTGCGTTTCATACACAGTGGAAAGTCATTCCTCCCAGGAGAGCTGTTCTCTGAAAATCCCCAGCATAACTAAATAGACCGGCCTTTCCTATTATGTTGGCTCCTACCTAACCTTCATTGTTTGGCCAAGCCCTCTTCCTCAGCCACACAGACCCCTTTGCTTTTCTCTGCTGAGAGAAAACATTTGGTCATTTTCAGACATTCCTTTGGCAGGGAACTGTATCTTTGGCATCGCCGTCTAATCTGGCTGAGGTCATCTGCTAAGCCGTTACAGTTTGAAATGACTTCAGGGATTCTTTTATCTGCAAAGGGATCACTTTCCCCCGTTAAAATAATACTTCAACATCTTTGAAATATGCTTATTCGCTTTCTTGCCAACAGTCAGATGAGATGATCAATACCACTCTCATGTCTGTCAATTAGATATTGAGCTACTGTTAGGAGACGGTTCACCTACTGCAAAGAGTGGACACCAGGGAGAACACAAAGGCTTATCAGGACTGAAACCAAAGTAAACTTCAGTGCGGTGAGATACCTGTGTAGGATACCTGTCTGGCTGCTGTAGTCTCACATCACATCAGAAATGTCATTACAAAGTGTGCAGAAAGAAAAGCAGAAAACTCCAAAAAGCTCCATTTCTGCACAGTTCAAAACAAGTCATGAAAGCCAAATCAAAGAGGGAGATCTGAGCCGTGGCCCATATGTTTTTGTTCAATCTATTCATCATCTTTAGTTGTGATGTGGAGCCTGCAGAGGTAAGACATTTCTGAAGAAAAGCAGGATGTAATTATCTGTGATATTTCACTATCATTCCACTGTTTCTGTGCACAGATTTGTATTTAACAGCATTTGAAGTCGGTGGATGTGATTTGGGCGTGTTTTTGTTATCGTTAGAAGAGGTAATGTAGAAAGAAAAGACACTGATGGTCGACTGAAAATCATAAACAAATTAGAAGATTCCAGCTTTACTGTGGCTCTGCAAGTGACAACCTATCGTTTTAAATAAAGGATATATATATATATATATATATATATGCACCCTGCTGCACCATAGTCATTTACTTTGTGAAAAGTAACTGAGGTAAACAACATTGTTTTTATACCATAAGCTTCTCATTAAAGGAGGCAGATTATGTTCTGAAACAACACATCTATACTTTCTGTTGACATTTTGTCCTGTGCTGTCATCAGTCAATATTTCAATTTGTCGAATTCACAGAAACTAATAACATTCTCATCAGCCTCTGCTGTGCTTTGTGTTTCACATCAGGATGTTAACATGAGCATGTTAGCATGCTGACGTTAGCCTTTAGCTTAACAGAGCCTGTAGTCTATATAGACTCTTGTTAAAAAGGACACATTAACAAAGACTTGTTCACTGTTGCTGTTTGTTTCCTCATGAATGCAACATAAGCATTTGCAACATTCTTCTTAGTAATTTAGTTTTCTTTAATGTTATATCTATGAACAGGAGGGTTAAACTGCTAAGCTGGGCTCCTGTGCTGCTGCACAAGGAATTGTGGCAGACTTAAAGAATTTGAGTTATTTCTCATGTGTTCTTATTTTCCTTTTTTTTTTGGAAGGTTTTTTTTCCTCTTTTGTTTTTGGAGTTTACAGTTAAATAGCTTCCTGTTTATGTCTTGACCTTTACCATACTTGCAACACTGAACATAAGCTTGAATTTCTTTTGTGTCACCAACACAACTGTTGTTGTTTAGTAAATGTCAAAATGCCAGTTTTGTTATTAACATTTCTGATTAAAAAGAGCAAAGACAATAAATGTGATGCATCTATATAAAGATCGCCACACGAACCCTGCACCGTGTGCTACAGCAAGCACCAGCATGAAACTGCTGTGCTCTTTAAAGAGATGTGATGCTCAGCTTTAGCGTTTGTCCGGGTGACAAAATTTAAATCACAAAAGAAAAAAAAGAAAAAGACAGAAAGATAACGTGATAACATATGATTTTCTACAAAATTACTACATAGCGAAGTATAATTATGCACAAGTCAGTTCAACTGCTAAAAAAACTACACATGAACTCCAGAAAGCGAACGTGCAGTGCAATGACTCTGCCCAGGATGTGATCCTATCCCAAGATTACAGTGATGATTCATGGCTAATGGACGTTTTATGTGACACTTCCCTTTAATCTCAGATTTTGAAACGAGTATTTAGCAGCTCCAAGGTCATTGTAAAATGTCACATCCTGACGTTGTGCGTGTTTTTATAGCTTCACCATTAACATCAGAAGTACAAAATCCAGCTCTCGTATTCTTATGTCATATCCACTCCCCTGTGATTCAGACTGACATATTTTCAGCTTTCAGAAACAGGATCTTCAGGGATCATCACGAGAATTTAAAACAGACTTCTGAGAGTTTGAACAAAGCTCAGCTGCAGAACCATTCACTTTAATTGGATCCAAATGACCTCTACTCTCCATGCTGATCAACAGGGAAACTTCACTGTATGTGATATTTTTATATTTTTCTCTCCGACTTCACAGGTGGATAAAAAAAAAAAAAAAAAAAAATTACATTCATGGGTATTCAGTCTTTATTCAGCTATAAATATTTTTTTTGGTAAACCTCTATGCATATGTCACGTATATTTTTAACAGTTAATTGTCACTGTTTGGAGACAATTAGATTTATACTGGTGTGTCACCGACGCAAGTGCTGAATCTAAATATGCTGTTTCAAAAAACAGTCGTTAAAAATAATCCGAGTAGGAAACCACCTCAGCATTAATCCGTTCAGAAAGGACAAATTAATTAGCTTTAAAGGTCTGCTGACTTTGATGTGGTTTTTTCCTCCTCCACCTTTCGTGCTGATGCAGAAAAATGATGCACATCATCTAAATGTCATCGCCTTATGTAACCGTTTTCAGATCTCAACATGAGATCAGGATCCGTGTGTTTTTGCTTTGATGTAGTTCATTTGACATTTTTAGCATCCAGTCATCATTAATTCATTGAAATGGTATCTTCCAAGTGCTCAGCTGTGTGGAACATTCACAGAGCTGCTCCCTGTTAATTGAAAAAGCAGACCACAGGAAGCTAAAGCGTTAGCAGCCATGTACGCTCAACGGCTAGAGAGACTAAGAGGTGAAGATGAGCAGATACGCTTGCCAATTAAACCACAGTGAATAATTGTGAATGAGGCAGTGGGAAGAAACATGGAGAAGTTAAATAAATGTGGTCAGCTGATGCTCTCAGAACACGGTTGGCTACTAATTAATGAAATTTGGATGTATGTCTTCAGATAACCTTTAAGTTTGAATTACACTCAGTCATTTTAATTACTCATAGTATCCACAGACCATGAACTAATTAAACACAGCTATTTCAGCCACTTCTCTTATTTAAACTACAACAAATTAGACTATGATAAGAAATAGAAATACATGCATTCAAAGGGGCTGAATGTGGCACAGTTATGCTGTGTCAGAGTAGTGTTAGTTAATGCTATAGTGTACACACACCTCAAAAATAAAAAAAATAGAGAAGCAGCTACAGAAGCAAACGTCTCATCTCACTGCACTGCAGAACAGAGAGATTCAGGAGATCCTTGGTCCCCACTGCCATCAGGCTATACAACAACTCAGCCAAAGGCAGTGGACTCATTTCATTATTATTATTTAATATTTGATATACACAAAATTACCAAAACGTAATGATAATTGCAACCATCTTATGGATGATCAAAGTTGCAATCTTGCAAAATTTCAGTCCTGGTTGGTTTGGAGACAGCTGTAGTTGCTGGTGCAAACAGAAAATGCTGTTTAATACTGCAGGTCACAGATTTCTGGGGACAGCAAAACAAACTATTGATGGTTTAATAAGACGATGGCTGTTTTCCATCATTCTGAGCAACCGGGATCAGATTTCATTTCATGAGTCTGCAAACTGCAGGAGTCACCATGCTAAGAAGTTGGAGGTGTGCAGCTTGTCCCCGCAGCTCTTCATCTAACAGCTCACTGTGGCTGCCCCTTCTTCTTCCATTACTCCCTGCCATAATTCTAACTGATCCACTGTCAAAATATGCTGAAAGACATTTCCTGTGATTTAATAAAGTATTTTTTCCGGGGATGTCGCCACAGACACCCTGTGCGTATATTATATGAATATTACAATACTTTCATCAGTCAGTAATAGGCTTAATCAGGCTCAATCAGCAATGTGTTACCTCATTCACTGACAGATAGTGACTTAACAGACATTTATTTAAATGAAAATCTTCGCCACCTGAAATCTTTAATTATCTCACCCAAGTTAGTATCCTTGGAAAGTCATGACAAAAAATACACAATTGTTTTTTTTTTTTCTTTTTGCTAGCAGTGTGCCTCTAGGTATTGAAATGTCTTAGGTAAAGACTGAAATACTGTATCTCAGCAAATAATACATTGATTACTATGAATCTTTGACTTCGGTGATCCTCTGGCTTCCATGCTTTTGAGTGAAATATCTCAACAAACAGTAGATTCATGGCACCCACAGAAGAAAGACATCAAGTCAAAATTACAGTTTGTCAACTTCTTTGGTTTCTGACCAAATTACCTGAGCAAAAATGCTACTGAAGTTAGCATGCTAATCAGCTAGCCCATCCGATAGCGACACGCTGTTGCCTCCAATCCGCCTTGAAGACGTAGCGCTGCTCGGAGAGTGTAATATAACCTCTCCTCTTGTAAACGCAATGATGGCTGAAGCTCTTGCCAAGAGACAATCACCACCAGCCTCTGCTGGCAAGAAGCCACGTTCAGCAGCAGAGAAAACTTACAAATAGCCTCTTTAAGGGTGCCCAGTGGAGTTTGCTTTATACTTACTCATATTCCATTTTGACAGCACTAAAGAGAAACATTTTTATTCCTTTTCTATATTCTTTTTGGTTGCACTTCACCATATGCTGACATTTTTAAAAAGTGTTTTTGAAAGATCATAATGAAGTTGTCAGATATTTTTGTTTGTTTTTATATAATTTTAAAATATACATAAAAAGTATAACCTTTGAGAGCGCCACCATAAACAGGCCACATGTCAAGAGTGAGTTTTCAACAAAGCAAACCGTTGAGAAAAACCATTAAGAGGTCTTTTCCTGCACCGCTTTTCATGCTCTGCTCTTTCAGGCATTCACTTTAATGATACAAGCTTTAAATACTTAAATGCTATATGACGCAGCCAGCGACAGGGCTACATACCGTCTCCGCCGTACTGACCATCATCTCTCCGAGGGGTCTGCTAAGCCCAAACACTGTGTACGATTCTCACTCTCAGAGTCAATGGTGAATTCTGCTGTGAGTCCTAAATCCCCTCTCTCACACAAGCTAGTGTTAATACAATGAGATTTGTGAGCCTCTTGCTACAAGCAACAGGCAGAGGCGAGGGACAGCCAGCCATCCAGATCAAATGACTCAACTCTCCTGAGTGCTATATGCTGTCAACATGAAGAATGCCATCCTGATTTGTTTTGATTAGTGAGTATAAAAAATGGGAAACAAAGCGGGGAGAGAAAGCAGAGGAGTCCCTGGTTTGCACTTGTCTGCAGACTGGCTGCAGTGTTGGATGACGTGCTTTATGTTGTTTTTCCTGCGCTGACACATCATTGACCTCTTCATTCTGGAGCACACGTGTGGGTTTAAGTAAAGCAAGTCACAGACATCCTCTTCTTTTTCATGCCGGGGATCCCTGAACAATCTTTAAACCAAATCTTTAGTACATCTTCAGAACATCAGAAATTACCTTCAACTGCCGTCACTATCAAGTCCCACCGAACCTATTACCAGACAAATCACCTATGGAAATGAGAAGTCTCTTATTTCCTCTATTCTTCCTCCCCTACAGTGAGATCCCTGGTCCCACTAGACCCCCTCTCTCCTTGAACTCTTTATCCAATATCTGAAAGCCGAGACGAATATGGATTCTGTGTAACATGGGCTTTATGTGCTTCATAAAATCATGTGGAAGTACAAATGCCCAATTCAGTCTCCTCTCTAGCATCAGTCATGACTAATGCAGGTGAGAATGCAAAGGCTGTGGAGGTTTGGCAACACCCAGCCATGTTCTATATAAATATGCAGCACGCCCCACTGTGCTTTCTTTGGGAATGTATGTCGTGTACATAACTAATCAAGTATTTCATATTGTAGCTTAAACACTTATGTATAATAATCATGCTCAGTTTCATCTTGCTAAAATATAAATCAAGACAAGGCAACATGTTCAGTACAACAACAACCACTGCACGTCGTCGCTAACATCTTCATTCTCAAGCTCTGTGATGAGCTCCCTGTAGAGTTTTAACAGTGTCAGCTCATTAATACGTTGTGTGCTATTTAAAGGACTCATGATCAATTTTTAACAGCTTGTTTTTTTTCACTTGTGACACATTTATTCTGCCTTCAGATTTAGGTCGAAGTGTTAGTCCCTGTAAAACAAGCTGTAGGTCTTTCTGAACACAGTGTTTTAAACACTGCGTGTTCCTATGTAGCACACGTCATAGCGAAGTCACCTGTGGCCTAGGATTACAGACAGTATAGGTTATACTGAGCTTCTTTAGGTGTTTAATACTCAACTTGCATTATTAACCAGCCATGACAACATGGCTGTGAGTCTGTGTGTGTGTGTGTGTGTGTGTCATGATGGAAGAATGTGTACCTGGAGACTCTGACTGTAGCAGGACCTACACAGAGGTGGTGAGTGCTGTGGCAGGTGTTGACATGTCTCTCTGTGGACAGATTTTGTCACAGCGATAGCATCACTACCATGAAAGATGAAGTCACAAAACTTTACAGGTGTAGTTGAGATCAACATAAAGTGAGTTTGTAGACGGGTGTGGTCCAACCCATGTGTCAAGTTAACCCTCAAGAACGTGCAGCTCCCTCACTCGAAGGGGACTGGTCCATTCATTCATTGCTTTTAACTGGATTTTACTCAATGATAACAGAGGTTTCCTTTTTTCTTCCTTTTATTTTGGAAGATTCAGCAGTCTGAGATACATTCTCTGGTCATTAGGTGAAAAACTGTAAAAGTAAAAAAACAGAAAAAGAGAAAACGTATACATTAATACATAATCAACAAATGATTACATCATGATGATTACATCATTTGTTTCCTCAAATTATAATTCAGCTCAATATTTTAGCATTTTAACATAAACCATTTAAGTGTTCTATAATCCATAGGTATTTTACACAACCCTTTTTTTTAAACAACTCTTTTAAAACATTTTAATATTATTTCACAGTTTTTCCTGACTAAAAAAAAAACAAACCAAAGTGACTTTAAGTCATATCAAAAATTATTTTTGCAACATCAACATAATAATAATAATAATAATCATAATCATAATCAACAGGTAAAGAACCCGAACAGACACGGGACGTTTCAATCTAACGAGCCGGCCGCGGCATGAGGCTGACACTGCCTGAGTCAGCGTTCTGTTGCCTTTGCTTTAGCTGCTCCACAGTCACCATCTTGGCAGTTCCTAACTCCGCCTAACTCCCGGCTAATCCAAAATGGGGACTGAGTCACTTTTTGAGCCAGACTTTAGTGGTCACTTGAGGAACTGCAGGTTTTTGGTACCTCTGTGTTGGTTTCATTTTTCAGGCCTGGAGGTTGCTGCTTGGATTTGAATTGAAAATTTGGAAATGAAATATGCTGCTGATATGTCAATGATTAAACACTTAAAACACTGACTGTAAATTAGAGATTTCAGTTTAAATTCTTTTATAAATTTGCAAAGAATTCCAGAAACATGGTCACTTTGTCACCATGGATCATTGAGTGTAGATTAAAGGGGAGAAATGTCAGCTCTATCCATTTAAATTTACATCAACAACTCAATAAAGCATGCACAAAGGTGGAGGGGCTGTGAATACTTTCTGAAGCCACTGTATCTGATCTCCTCACACCGACTCACACAGCAGTTATCTCTTGAAGGAACTGCCTCCTCCTTTCATGATGAAGTTATTTTTGGGTAAACCTGTCAACAGGTTCTGTGCATGGGAAGCGCCGCACTAATTGGCTGGCAGCTCAAAGCTTGAGGGAGAGTGTTGGCAGTGCGGCTCTCTTATGATCACCACGAAGACGCCTCTGAGGACACGGAGCTGCATTAGACGTCTGGACAATTCTAGTCAGTCTATATTAGAGATCATGTCCCCTTTTCTGAATGGTTAAATAAAATCATGACACATTTGTCCAGCAGTCACTGAGTTAGTGCGCTGTGTTTTGGCCGTACTCCATCTGGCCCTCTGCTGTAATAAGCCTCTCCGTTGGGACTTTATTGAGTGTGTCAAAGACAGGTCACTGTAAACTGGGCCACAGATCTATTGATGGTGTTGCAACCCACTGGTCACCAACAGAGGTCAATCAAAGTCACAGTTTATGTAATGGCTCTTTATATAATACCCAGGCAACACATGCTGCACGACAGACTGCCAGCTCCTCTCTTTGGCTATGTTCACAGACCAGAGGAAACGAGTCCAATCTGATTTCTGTGCGTCATATTAAACCTGTTTTTTTTTTTTTTTTTTATGTAGCTCTAAATGTGAATCCTGTATGCGCAGTTATATTGGTTGGTTGGTTATGTGTCCTTTACTCCAATATCACGTACATGTAGGAAAGATGAACGACAGCTGCAATGTAGATATTCAGTGGATGGGGAATAAGGTGATAGACCACATAAATATTTAGCATGTTGCTTCAGAATAAGTAGGCTGCTTGAAAGCTTTTTTAAAATGTGGGTGATCACAGCCACAGGAGACTGTGTGGGAATGCAGAGTTAAGAGCCTTAAAACTAACTTCAAAGAGATAAAAGAAGTTAATGACATGCATAATGCCACTATTTTCCAATGAGCTCAAGCATTTTTTTTATGGTGGAAAAAACATGAGCCACCAGAGCTGTTTAATGACACCTGATATGGATTTTAATTAAGAGTTGTGATAGTGTTGTAGTTGTGTTACAGTGCTGTTTGTAAGTTTAAAGCAAGTCCAGCTCAAGTCTGTCAAAGCAAGTGAGGGCTCTGTTTTAACGGTCCAAAGCGCATGGTCTAAAGTGCATAGAGCAAGGGCATTTAGTCAACTTCCACTTTTGCTTTTATAACAGTGGTTAAAATTGGCGGCATGGTTCAAAAGGGTTGTACTTATAAACCGATCAGAGTGTCATCTCCCATTCCCTCTGAAAGCCAGGCGAGCTTGCACCTTGGCATATTGCTATTATCATGGCGGAGTGTCATTATGAAACTGTGGCGGGACAAATTTAGTCTAGGTGATGAATGGGAAAAAATTGTGGCGGATTTATCAGGTCATCAGGAAGAACGCCTCTTTGCAGAGCCTCATTTAAGTCAAAGAGACATGCATGACATGACATGTTAATAAAAAAAGACAATGCATTTTGGTGAGTAACATTGAAAATGTACAGAACATTTGTTTGTTTACAAGAAAGCTCCACAAGGCTCCATTCAGTCCCTATAAGCAAGAATACAACAACAGGATAACATTTCATTCTAAAACGTAGTATGTAAAGTGAAGAGATTGGCAAACTGACTCAGAAATGTCAGTAACAAGTGTATTTAATTGAGCAGGTTGTGTTTCATAAATTATGAATTCCTAATTTGTAAGAAGAGGAATGGATTATTTGTTCTTTCAAAAGGTCAAGGTCATGGTCTTGATAAGCTAGTTGTGGTGACAGCTGACCATTAACACGAATAACAGAACATTTTCTTTCCAGAAAATAGTGTCTTAGCTTAATGCCTACAATGTTGAATACAGATAAAATCAGCTTGTGACATTAATAATTTGTTGATTTTCCTTTTACACTAACATGAGCGAATTTCATGAGATAAACATGAGCCACCTGAGGTGCCTGATGACCTTTAGGCCTCCATTTTATCGCATACTTTGAAATCAGCATTGTAAGCATTATGTCTTTGGAGCAGCATAATCACATACAGGTCACTGAAGAAATGGGTTTTGCTCATCCAGTCAGTGAATTTCAGATATTGAAAGACTAATATGAATAGAAAATGTTTAGCCTGAGCACAGTTTTTATATCATTACCAGTGAAAGACCCAAGCAGTAGGCTAATTATAAGAGTAAATAGTGTTTATGGCCACGGTTTTGTTAACATATGAATCAATTCTGAGCCTAAACTAAACATGTCTCATACCAGAGTAATTCAGGCGTGATGCATGTTCTCATAAAATTATGCTTGGGTGAGTTTATCTGCAGATTATTCAGAGGAACCAGGGGATACTTCTTTTTCTGAACGTAGTTATATAATGTAGTAATGCTTGTCTTTAAAACCAGCTGTCAGGAAAACCGAAATGTGAATAAACAGTAAATGCAATCTGCTTCATGTACAGTATGTTTTGCATTAAAATTTGTGCATGGATGTATGCATGAATTATGAATGGTACAGAGAGTATATATTCCTCAGCATAGGGATGAGTTTCTGCAGTCAGTTATAGTTCAGAGGGAACGCCGGCACTAATTCAGCGGAGTAATTGAGATACCAAGTCAAAGACTGATAGTTTGAGCAACTTAAATTGACTCATAATAAAAAGCCAAGTAGGATTGTGACAGTTGTGGTAATGTTTGGACCCAGATGCAGACACGGGACTCAGTTGGGGTGTTGGCAAGGTATTTATTAGGAAAAATAGTTGAAGGGTGTCGAAGGGTGTTGAAGGGTGGCGCAGGGTGGGGGTGGAGTAAGAGGCAGGCTGGCTGTTTGGGGATGGAGGTGAGATCGCAACCACAAGAGGACAGAGGTCTGAGATTATAGTCTGGCAGGTGAAGAGGCAGCGTGGGCTGGAATGCCGGTCTGGCACGAGGGATCATTGAGGCACAGGAGAAAACCAGGTTAACGGGGGAAAACACAAGAGACGGTTCAAGTAAATAGTGAAGGCTGAAGGCTGAGCGGGAGTACTTGAACAGTTGGTGATGAGTAGATTGCCGTCAGGTGTGTAGGCACACCAGGAGCCAGGAAGGGTAGACATGCCAACAACATACACTCACACACACACACACACATACACACATAGACAAACAGGGGAGGAGAAGACACAAGAGCGAACATGTAAGGCACATGGAAACACAAGGGAAGAGAGAAAAAAATCTAACTGCCAGAGTCAAGAATACTTGAACCTGAACCAGACATAATATAAGTCAAAGTCTAGTCTCAAGTCCTCTGCGACAGTGTTTCTGCTTTATACATTATAAAATGACACCGCTTCGGAATCCTTTGAAATGTCCATAAAGTTGCAAATACACAACTTGGCAGATGCGCAGTCCTGCTGTGGACCGCTGGTTGAGCTCAAAGTGGGTCAGACGTACTCGCTTTCCATACTGTCCCACTGCATAAGCCAGTGAAAACTGCCAGTGATTCAGCTGCTGAAAAAACAATGTGAGGAAACTCAGAGTTAGAGTTAGATTTGGTTTAGTTGAAGTCTAAATAAATTTAAGTAAGTCCAAGTAAAGTCGAACCTATTTCAAGACACGTTCAAGTCAAGTCTAAAGTCATCCGTAATGAGTCCAAGTTAAGTCTCGATTAATTCGAGATATGTTCAAATCAAGTCTCAAATCTCAGACATGTCCGAGCCCAAGTAACTAGAAGATTTCCCCTGCACAGCTTTGAGTACTTTTTACTATTATTACTTTTTTACATATCTGAGACCATGTCTATGGCGAAAAAACATGTTAATGATACAGACAGTGGAAGCACTGCCCTCTGCAGAAACTGAGCAACAGTCTGCTGTTAAAATATTTTCAACAATGACGGATGGGTACGTCCCCTTAAAGGCTATCCTGTCAGCCCGGGAAAGGTAAGCTCTTTATCTTCTAATGAGTCCATATCTGAACCCCTTGTCTTATAGCAGGGAGGTGTCCAGACACTCAGTAGTAAATGATTACTTGGATGACTGTTGACACCTTCATAAAACAGGGGATGTTGTGGGATTCAGGCGGTAGCTTTGCCGGTGGAGTCTCAAGATGACATGATCAAAGTTAACCTTTAATATTATGGCACTGCGGGAAGTATTTGGTCCACAGCTTGAAGGTGATGTAAGTTACTGTCATTTTATTTCACCATTTTTGCTGAATCACCGACTCTGCGAATAACTGCCACATAAAAAAAGTGAATAACCTTCATGAAGACGGAGAAGTGAGGAGTCTATCCTTCATAAAATCCAGGATTGGGGAGAAAGAGACATTGACAAAGACAGTGTCAGAGACTTACCAAGGTCCTTAATGGAAATGCAGCTGGACAACTGCTCACAGTCACTCTGTGATGAAGGCAAACCGACTTTTCATGAAAACAACCACATTTATGAGCAATCTCATAGGGCATCATAAATTTCTGGCAGAGGAGATGGAAAGTGAAGGAGACATTATTGTAAAAGACCGCCTCAACTCTAAATATCCATTATAGTGGGGAAGCGTGGACGGGAGGAATCTTTTTAACGTGATAAATGCTCCCTTGTCCACAGAACACAATTTAGAAATCATTTAGTCTTTTACAATAGTCCTGTGGGGGCTGAGATAATTGCATACGGGAAATCCGTTCAGTTCATGAGAAATCTATAAATAAACATTGCTATTTAGCTGTGAGACAGTAAAAATCTGCTTTTCATATTACTACATCTCTAAATCATAATAAACAAAGAGAATATTGTTGAATAAAACCCACTGAGTTAGCCAAGGTTGTGTGTAGAGCAGAATCGGAGATTACAATATTTCGATTTGCCGCCGGCTGCATGCAGTACCTTAATCATAACTTGACAGGGAAGTAGTTTTACTTTGAAATTTCACCTGTGGAGCACAGAGAGAGAGAGTGACTCTAGCTGTAACCACAGTAAGGTGGAGCAAGTTGAATTGGTTTGGACTGGCATGCTTCTGGGTTTATCGATTTCCACTCCACACAATTCGGCACTTAAAAGGGAAATTAGCATCTACATTACGTTTTCCCATCTTTCTGGAAGTGAGATGTAGGTTTTCCCGTCTGTGTATGAGTCCTGACATTGTCCAAACATTCACAAAATGGCAGGTGTTTCTTTGAGTTTCTTGCACATTATGAACGCTGCGTGTTTCGGCTTTTGCTGGAGTGTTCATGTAACACTTGGTGATGCAGCCACTGAGCAGATTGACACTTTTAATGGCCGTAATTAATTTTCAAACGACTGTCTACATGCAAAGTTAAAATGGTGTCTCAGGGAGGGCTATTCAAATTTCAAAGGGAAAATATCCAGATTGAGTCCTGTTGTTGTGACTGAGCGCCAAGAAGCTCCTACTGTTTATAATGTTTCAGTTGGAAATGCCATTTGCTGGCAAGGCTTTTTCTTTAGAACCGTCACCAATTAGTTTGACATGACTTTTCTACTGCATTGATTTGACATATTGTACAACACATGAGCTTTAAGATGACAAGATGTGAAGCAAGCAGGGTTCGGGAAAGCTTAATTTAGTTCATTAAAACATATCGTCTCCTGGGAAATGTAGTTCAATTTGAAGGTTTGCTATATGTGTTTCTATATCTTCAGTTTGTATTGTCTTTTGTGTCTCCTGTTAAACTGTGGAAAAATAAGTATTACTACATGAAGTGTCATAACTCCCCAACTCTGCCCACAGCTGTAGACAGTAACTAAGCACATTTGCTCACATTATACATTTTAGAATTTTAAGGAACTTAACTTGAGTCCTTGACTACTTTATACTTCTTCTATATACTTATTTGACAGCTATAATCACACGTAAATATTTTTGCATAAAGCATATGATAAGGATACAATACACTGCTAAAGTTTAAACCAGTGGTTCCCAATATTTTTGGGTTGTGATCCCTAACCACAAGAAAAAAAAACAGCAGCATCTTTTTGGAGCCCCTTGACACGTTTCAGGTGTCAGTCCGAGCAATTTATACAACTTTGTGTAGGACTTTATTGGATATTCCACTTCCATTAAACATCACATGAAGCAGTAGCAGTGAAGGTGCAGATACAACAGTAAAATGTAATAATGCAAGTGTTGGAGGCAGGGAAGTGACAATTTAGTCAATTCGTGGTTCATTTTAATGCATAAGGGCCCTTTTTTTTTAATCTCTTTTAGGCACAAACTATGCAACACATTTTCAAACTTTATCAATATGTCTATTAGCTATTTTGATAATCTTGTTTTACAATGAGATCAAACTCAAAATATCAAATCTCAGCAGATAACACAATCTGTATTGCAGCCTATAACTACAATTGTAATTTGATTTATAATTTTTTTTTGAAGGAATACCAACAGGGTTACAGTTAGAGGAACTACAAATGACCTTTCCCATGTGTTTTACGGCACATAAACATGGACTGTATACTGATACTGACAGAAACTCTCTGAATAATAATATCACCTATCGCATGAAGTAAGTACTGCTCTGTACTGTATGCACACAAACATGCAGATGCACACTGCGTACATGTGCACTGATGGGCTACATGTGTATTATTCAGACAACAACACAGAGACACAGGTTAAGTCCGTCGTGTCCTTCTGTGGGTTTGTGCTATGTGTTGCCAGCTGTCTGAATGTTTCATTACTCCAATGGAATATGTCTGAAAAGCTGACTACGCAGCATCAGAGAGAAACTCATAATGAATTATGGATGAATTTTGTTCTAGAAAGATGAAATTCTGCGAGAATAACATTGTTTACTGAGTTGGTTGGTCCTTGGGTTGCCTTTGCCTCATCCTTTGAGCCTCACAAATGTGTCACAATCTAACTTATTTGAATGTTATAATTGAATTAACAATGACGTAAAAGCGGGGAAAAAAAACCCCCAAAAAAACACATGGCATTAGTGGAAGCACAGTGAGGAGTCCAAATGTTGGTTTTGCGATGCTCTGCCAGTCTCACACATGACAACAAGAGGAAAAAGTAAAGTATAACGACCGCAAGATTTTGACATAAAATACAAACACATATACACTGTGTCGCTTTACAACATTACAACCACTTTGGAAACATTCATACCAGCAGAGAAATCTGGGTCCTCCTGCTCAGGGTTGTCGGTCCCACAGCTCCAACAGTACATGTAACAGTATGCATTAAGTATGAGGTTCTCAACTCTGAACCAATGTTCCAACAAAATGAAATAAGTAATTTATAACAACATACTGTAAAATCCCCCTACTCACGTCTGCCTCTAACTTAATGGCATGATCACCCTTGCTTAATGTAACTGTGTCACGCCAAACTCACTGTATATACCAGAGCTGAGTGAGGCTTCTAACAGCAGTAGCTCAGGTTTTATATGAATATTATACATAGACTGTTAACTAATAATTCATTTCTGAGGTATGGTTGAAAATAGTTTTACATGTAGCCAAGTCTTGAAGATTAGAATAAATCCGGGGCTGAATAAAGTCTTAAAGGGGGTGAGCTTAACTTCAGATTGATGTATTCAATGCATTTTTGATGAAATCAGTCCGTCTGAACAAAGAGAAAGTGGTGAAAAGTGATATTCATATTCAAATGTGATACTTTTTTTTGTAAAAAGGTAACGTGCTAAATGTTCAACCCCTTCCATTATTATTATTATTATTATCAGGAGTAGTAGAAGTAGTAGTTGTTGTTTTAGAAGTAGTAGTAGTAGTAGTAGTAGTAGTAAGCTTATGTCAACTATAGTAAATAACTTGCTAAGATGACATTTATTTTGTAAATTACATGGTTTTTATTGAAATGACTGACAGTTTAATTCCCGGTAATTTGATCAGTTTAATAGCGTAAAATGTCCTTTTATTTTTGTACAGCTGTGAGGTGGCCATGGCTCAGGTGGGAGATCAGGTTGTCCACCATTCCTTAGGCCGGAGGCCCTCCCCAAAACCCAGGGCCTCAGGCATCAAACCTACACCAAATCAAATAGTTGGACGGACATCGGCTTGGTGAGCCGTTACAAAAGCAGCCGAAAGGACAACATTTTTGTTTAAATGGGGAACTACATAATGATGTGCACATCGCCTGTGGGCTTACTTAATGCTGTAAGGGTAACTACACCCTCAAATCCTGCCAGAAGCCCCTCTGCCAGCAGAGGAGTGAGGGGGGGGGGGCTGTCAGAGGTATGACCTCGCGGCTACATAGTGAGTGACGTGGAGGGTGAGGGGAAACACAGGGGAGACGGACCTCCCCCACCAGAGTAGCACAGGCAGAGTCAGGGACGAGCAGCCATGAGACACCACTGTGGGACTTTCCTTTTCTCTGATGGGTACACAGGGAGTCTGGCGGAGCTTTGACAGTCACTAGAAGCTCATTTATGTCCCTTTTGAGAGAGTTACTGTGTGGGTACCTGTGTGTGGCTGAGCTGGTAAATCTGCTCTGAGAGGTTCTCTGGTGTCTGAGTGTCCGTGGAAGAGTGTCAGCACATAGCCATAGCCCTGCTGTTTAACGTCACCGTTGGTCAATAAGTATCTTGTTTAAACTCCAAATACAGCACAGTTATCATCGGGCCCATGTGTTGTGTTTATCGCCAGTGCAAAGATAGAATGTCATTCATAAACAATGATATTGTTTATTTGCTCTTATCGGGCTTGCTAATGTTAAAGTCACCAACAGGTATGTGTGAGAGGCACACACACTGAGACTACAGTTAGCCAGTGTTCTGCAGTTTACAGTCACAGCGGCCACTATCACAGGCGGGGGAGTCACTGTACAAAATAGACCTCGGAGTCTCGCCAATTAAGTCACGGTTAGGGAGGGGCCAGAGGATTCGCTGAACTTAACTTCCAAATCCAAGCAGATGATAAATGGCTTAATTTGGCCAGAAGTCATTTTCATACACAAAATGAATTTTTGGGGGGAAAAAAATCGCCTCTATCATCATCATATGCCAAGAACACTCTATCTGACAGAAAAATAATTCAGGGTGTAGTTAGTCTATAGGTTGGTGGAGTGATATTGCATAAGACAGTGAGGATGTATTACATCTATACATCACTAATCTGCTCTCATATGCCCTGAGATTTGAGAGACTGATTTGAGAGAGACTGGAGTGTGTTGATAACCCTGTATAATATATATGACTAAAAAATGTAAAATTACGTTACTAGATTTCAGTTTTAAGGTAATCTACAATTACATTAATGATTTTTCAAGGACTTACTAAACTAAAAACCTGTCGTTTAGAATCATGAGAAAGTTACAGAGTAAACAGACAGATAGAGTGTTCCCGTAACCATAGTAACACCTGCCTCCATGCGCACAGCGTGAGAGGAGCGGGAGAGTCACTGCCTCTGTCTGTTGTATTGTAATTTATTCCCATGCATGCAGCCGACTCCCCTGAGCAGCATGCATGTGGATAAATTACAATACCACCGATTTGTGGATTTTTCTCACTTTCCCCCCGATGGTCTGAATAACTCGCTCCTGCATGATGCTGCCGCGGCGCTGTGCTGCTCCGTCTTGTCTGTCTTTACGCTGTGTTGCAGTCAGTGGCCTTTCACATAGCAACATTATCAGTTATGAATTTGTTTTCGAGCTACGTTACACCTATACTGGACTCCAGTGGTGCTCGCACTAGTAACATCAGCCACACCCAGCAAAAATAATCCGACATAGTTCACCCTGAGTCTGCAAAGATAGATGCAGTTTTAGACTAGGTGACTTCTAGGTGAATTCAAATGTCTGTTTAAGCGACAGGGAAATTAGTTGTTAGCATCATCCCTTGTGCGTATAGCGCTCTGACAAACTGACGAACACAGCCGACATGCCTCCTGTGTAGGCAAGCCTTTAAAGCACAGCGGAAGACCTCACAACAGATGAATTCAAGCACATGTCTTCTGATTAGATGTATTCTCCACTAACTCAAACACTTTGTACTCTTGCTCTGAGCAATTACTGTCCACATCAGAACCATGACATTAAATAATATTCTGGGACCAATAAGGGGCAATTTCACCGACGGGAGGCTAATGTGACTGTAACTTTACTTCTCACACTTCATCCATTGGCCGAAAATGAAAATCTAATCATTGCAAATTAGTGGAACAGGAGCATAATTTGGACAGTTAGATGGTTTTGTGCTTGTAAACAACAACCTACAAGTTTCACATATATTCCAACTATAGGCTTTTGTACATTTTCATATGTAGATATTAACACAGGTGTTTGATGTAGATGAGAAATGATTTGAATTGAAAATCTGGTTAAACAGGCCTCCACAGTCAATAGCCAACAAACTGGGTCCTGATTACAGGAGCATGAGTAGATTCACTTTCCTCGTAGATAAGGCCGATTGGTCATTCATGTCAGCAGCCCAATAGTTTAGCGTAGGATCATGTGAACTTTGTACTATTTCACAACCAGGACGGACACGGAAGACAGAGCTAAGAGCAGATACAAAAAAGGACCTTTTTAGCACACGATGTCCTCTAAATGAACAACACTGAGCGAAACTATCACAAACTGAACACACATACAAAAAAGTCAGCTCTCCGCGATGCCAGTAAGAACCAAGAAGTAGGACCCACATACAGCAATCACAACACTTGAGAAGTGAAGCTGCATAGTTTTTTTGTCAGGCAGGACTGTCACTTCTGGAGAGACTTGAGTTTCTATCTACTGTGTTTATTGAGCTTGCAAAACTCTCCAGATTTGAGCATTCTGCTGTATGGACAAGGTTGAACATAGAATGCTTGCAGCTGTGGTTTCTGCTAAGCTTATTTAAAGTGAACTTACTATTACTCAGCTTTAAAACCTTGTCATAATATCGTCTGTGTGTGTGTGTATGTGTGTGTAGATAAAATGTCACCAGTTCGAGATTAGCAGCCTTGCTGATTAAAGCAATGTCACATTTTGAGTTTAGTAGTTGGTACCGTATTTTACATGTTCGCCTATGATTGGACAGTGTGTTTTAGTATTAGCTGTAATCATTTGTGTAAGGTGACCTGAGTTGTAGTTAATGACTTTAACACTGGTAAATTCGACCAACTCCCGATAGTGTGCATGTGAGGCGTTTAGGGAACACTGGTAAATTCTACCAACTCCCGATTACATCTGTAAATTGTATCTACAGACAATTACCTGGGTTACACTGCCCCCCTCTAAACTGCATGAGTCTCTGCATACACATCGGTCACACCAGGTGCCACCCACCACCACAATTCAATTCTCAACCCGTGGGAAACACTGAGGTAACATGACGATTATAAGGAAATAGGGTTGAAAATTGGATAAAAGTCCGTTTAAAGGTGCACTATTCAATGTTTTATACCTATGATTTTCACCTATATGCAATTTGAAAGCAGTTGCTTGCAGTGATGAACCCTGCCTTTTAGTGTACTCTGGATTATTCATTTGCTTTTCTGCCCTGGAAACTCTGATCTCATCACTCACCTTTCTGTCAAAAGCAGGCAGCTGTCTTCAGGGAAAAACTCCAAACTGTCCATCAGAATCACTGACTAGCTGGTGAATATAATGGAGCATTTAGTAGCAAAGCAGCCAGATGTTCCCCTCAGGATTTGGTGAATAGCAGAACAGCACAAAAGGAGTCAATAATGGACTTACATTGGTTGGGTGGACAGAAACATGACTCCAAATGAATGCTGGTGTTGCTTTGTATCTGCTGGAGTTTGTTTACAACAAATATAACAAGTAATAGGATAACATGGTAGACACTGAGTTTTCAGCTTGTTATGCTGCCGCCAAGTGGCTGAAAAATCAACGAATACAGCTTTAAAAAAGTAGTTTGATGTTTTTTGGGATATGTGAAGATGGATTCTTCACATATCATTGATAAATGTTTGCCTTAGCTTAGTGAAACAGCTCTGTCCTAAGTTCAGTAACAGTAGCTTTTTACTTCTGGAGCTTGTATTTAGGCTTCAAAAATCATAGAAGAGGTGTTCATTTGTGAAAATTATCATGCTCGTAACGAATCTTATTTTCTGCAATAATCCAAATGCCAATGTAAAGATCTCATTGGCTTGTTGTTGATGGAACCAGGCGATGCTAACTTCTGTGTTGGTCTGCAAAACTCCAACGACAAACTCAAAAGACATGACTTATTTTCAGCCAAAAAGAATATCAAGAAAGTTGTCTCCTTTCAACTTTATAACATTTTTACCTGTTAACATATCAGTCTGAATTTCTTCTTTTCTTTTTATGCATAAGTACATTTCCTTGCCACATTCAACTCGCACTCCACTGGTTTTGCTGGTTTTGTTAAAAAGAATATATTTTCCACTGCTGCATGAAAATTGGTGAATACATGTGGACAAAGCAAGAAAAAGAGGAAAATGAAAAAAGGTTAATAGCAGTGTGTGATATTACTGATTTAATCAGTTCAGACTTTTAATAAGAACTCAAACCATTTCACCACTTTGCTGGAGTGAAAGCGGCCTTGAAATTAAATTGATATTTGCTGCCTCACACAGCAGGATAAACCTGGCATTTGCTGTGGCGTATGCTAATTTGTTATGGTCCAAGGGTGGTTGTTCAGTTGGCCACTTATTGACGGGGATAAGATACAGTAATACCATTTTTTTTTTTTTTTAATTTTAAAAAGAAGCATAAATAAAACAGTCGGGAGCACTGATAAATATTTGAGCATATTATTAAAGGTGCTCCACCCTGATTGCAAGTCATGTAAAGAGAGAGGGCTGTCGGCAGGGTTATAGCAGTTTCATTATTCAGTTTGATTAAGTTGGCCTTATACTTTGCCTCCAATTTGTTCTATAGCTGCATATTATGTTTCTCATTCCGTTCACTCTTTTACCCTTGTTTTATTGTGAGAAAAAAAAAACTTGAATAACCTGTTTCAAGTGTTATTTTGTTAATGAAAACTATGCTGAAAAATATTTGTTGACAACCTTTTTCCACAACAAATATAAGACAAGAATAAAAAGTGACCCGTGAAAACAAGATATACAATGGATTATAATTTTCATCAAAGGATAAAAACTGAACAATCATGTAAAAGACGGTGGAATAGACAAATAAACAAACGACTTGGATGTTGCCTTGCGGTCTCTGCGTGTGATATTAGCTAACGTTAGCAGTTGTTGTGAGAGAAATTATAGTACAGTACAGAACAGCTAAAATAAACAACAAAAGGCCAGCGGTCCAACATTTAAGCTAATGATAATATGCAACATGAAGGGTTGTAACATTGCTGTCACTTAGCTAGCTTTCATGTTGACTGATAATAACATTGCTGTCACATAGCAAGCTTTCATGTTTACAGACTATACGTGTGAGTGCCCGAGTGATGTTGGCTGTCAACCAACAAAATCCCTCTGTAGTTGTTCGCTAAGGGAATATCACTGTGTAAATGTAATCAGGCATTTTAGCGGCTCATGTCAAGCTAAACCCAGAAAGTGAGTGGTAACGAGGTAAACGGTGCCTTTGAGGAATAAGCTCACCTTACACATGGTAACTGTACAAATAATGAAAGGTACTGAGAGCTGCAGAATGCTTTGAGGACATGAATGAATGCGCAGGACAAAAACTAAACTCACATTTTACTGACAAAAACTAGATTAAAACCAACTAATGAGTTAATATGACTTGATCTAATGTAGGGCATATTGTGTGTCACATGGGTAAGTTGTCACACTCACTGATCATATCTCCAACACCAGAGGGTGCTATCTAAAAAATCTAACAGTTGCATGTGTCACTCATCGCCCTGAAGTCATTTTGCTCTTGACATGCGGCATATGTTGCTGTAATCTGAGGGGAGAATAATTTTCATATTTTTCAAACAGAAAAGTTAAAAATCTAAACTGCACTATTCATGTATTAAAAGCAATAACAGTAAGGATGTTCGATGATTTCACTTTTGCACAGAATAGAGGAGAGAAAAAGTGTATTATTATCCAGTTTATAGCCCTGCAGAAGCAGAGCTGGGAACATATGGGCAAGGCACAGTTACAAGAAGGGTTCAGATCAAATCCTTCATATTTGGGTATTTGGCTTAGACAGTGGTAGTGCAACACTGCTGCTCCCTCACCTGATATTATTGGTTGAAATTGGCCGTGGCATTCTGACGTAAGCACACATGATATTTTGTTTTACAGGAATTAATCATGATTGAAGTTTGCTGTACAAATAAAAAGAAATTGATTATTTTGTCATTTTTTGGGATATATTGTTAAATCCTTGCACAATATGACCGGGGATGTGATCTAAAGTAGTTAAAAAGGTATCTTTAATTTCAGCTTTAACACTTTAAATGATGTGGCCACCAAATGGTTGAAACACACAGGAGAAAGCATAATGTGCCTTCAATTAGAAAAAAAATATATGTCTTCTTGTAGGACAAGGAAAGGAATGAAAGAAATTAAGAAGGAAGGACAAAGGAAAGAGTTACGGGGAAGAGTTCTGAGGCTACAAGCATCAGCACACGTGATGTGGTGTTTTGATGTGTTTCTTCATTTGAAAAATATAATGTGACAACTCACCCGTGATGGGGCAGCTTGTCACAAATGTACATTCTGTACTTAACTATTTCATAGTAAAGTGAGGAGTAAAACTCTAAAGAATACATTTTTACACTAGAATTTGTTATTTGATTTGATATGGATAATGAGGGACTGTGATGGACTGAAGCCAAGAAATTGAAGTGGAAGCAAAAAGAGAGTGACAGAACTTACACACAGGGGACAATTTAAAAGGCACATAGGGCAGACATTAAATAAACACAAATATACACTACAAACAACACACAAGTGTGACACAACTGTTCAATTCAATGAACAACTTAAATTATATAAAAATGAGTTGCCAAAATGAACATTGATGTGCTACCTGTCTGTTAGGTTGTTATCTGTTAATGTACAAAATAATGCATTGAATATAATAATAATAATAATAATAATAATAAACTCATGATAGAGTACAAGAGTAGAAAAAAAAAAATTGTCTTTTTTTTTTCCCTTTTAGCTCTGTCCATTATCTCCTTGTTTAAGAATTCAGAATCAGACTTACAGCGGTTCATGAACCTGCGTGATGAAAAAGTGATGTTAATGCAATCCCACAAGGAGTCGGTTTGTGCAGGCAGACATGGAGCGGCGATCTCAAGGTCACCATGCTCCCATAAATGTTTCATCAAGGCCTGCACAGAGCTGAGGTCCCTGTCACAAAGGATCGTCTCTGTGGGTCACGCATGGCTCTCACAGGAGGGAAGTGTTGCTTTGCACACATGTCATTATGCACATGCTAATACCCACTCTGACATGTTATTCTAGACACCAAGGTAACACCATGAAGGGGATCATGAATTAACAACATTAAGGATTTCAATGTGAGTTTAATGAATGGCGCCAATGACAATAAATGAAACATTTTATTGCTCTTGTGAGCTGTTCGGTTGGCAGATTTCATTATATGCCCCTGTTCTCCCATAAAGGCTTCACTTAGAGCACAGTCCACTGCAAAGGATTTCATCGGCTCTCCATATCAAACCAGAAAAGAATTGCCTTTGGCATTTCTAAGTGATGCATGACTTCTCTTGTATTTCTGTCTCTCCTTTTAATCTCTGAAAATCCCTGGCTGTCAGTCAGCATTTAGTCCTTCTTTGACATCACCAAAAAAAGTGAAATTTGCTAAAATAAAATAAAATATCAACTCTGCCCAAGGAGTTCATAAGTTCAAGGTAATCTTTGTGTCTTGACAAACCAGTGAGGTGTTCATAACAGAGCTCAAATCAATAAAAAATGTTGCGTGTGTCTTATTGTGTATTTATTTATTTGTTTGTATGGATGTCTGATAGTCTGTTCCAAAAAAGTGAAAACTAATTAGACCCTTACTGCATCTAGCATATGGCTGAATGTGAATTTTATTAACCTGCTTGCTTGTTTTCAACGTTTTATTCTCTTTGAAATAAGTTGTTCAGTCTCTGTATTTTCACACCAGGCAACAAACAGAACAGTGCTTTTTTTCTGCTAAAACAAAATAGGCACAACATGTCACTAAGTCACAACTAAATATCAACTTATTGTCTTTTTCCACAACTTTTGACATATCTTCATCAGCAGATGGAGTTTGCTCAGGTGCCACTGAGATGGATGCGTGAGCTCAGTAGCTATTAGCGGTTCAAGGTCTACTTTTGTTTGGCTTTCAACCATATCAGAGTATCTTTCTCAGCAGATGGAGTTTCTATGTTGAAATACGTAAGCTAACCTTGAGTCAGACATTTGTAAGGTCAAGAATTAACTTAGATGCTTAACTTTAAGCCAACATGGACAAGAGGTCTGTAACGTGTTATGGATGTGGTGTCCCAGTGACCTAGTGGTTAATATGAGTACCATATACTGTTATTGCAACGTCCCTGGTTTGATTCCAGCTGAGGACCTTTATTGCATGTCATTCCTCCTCTCCCTCTGCCCTCTTTGACCCCATTTTGTCACTTTATGCATCTTGGGCAGATGCTGATTGCCATCCGATCTCAAAAAGGCTACTTGTAAATGCATCTGAGAATGCATACGCAAGCTTTACTTTAAGTTTAACTGCATCAGTAAGCAATCTGCAAAAGGCAGCTGAGGTTACACTGAAATGAAATTGAAAGTTATAGTGAGACTAAATTGAGTTTGGATTTAATCAGGGTACAAGGCAACAGTACCTGTTATTCTGCTGTCCACTCCTTGAAACGAAGGTAAAAAAATGCTGTTTTTTTTTTTTGTTTTTTTTCTTTTCTTTGTGCTTTGAATATAAATATGACATTCACTGAGATTACATATCAATAACAAGCGGCAACCTCCAGGGCTGAAAAATGAAGCCAACACTGAAATGCCAAAAAACTGCAGTTCCTTGAATGGCCACTAGAGTCTGGCTCCATTGGAGTCGATCACAATAGACTCCAATGTTAAAATGTCCAACTTTACAGCAAAAATAATTTACAGCCTGGTACAAAAAAGTTTTGGTTTTGGTCTCTATAGCTAATTTACCCCTTCATGACAACTGTACAGGGAATTTTTATATAACTCACCTGTTTAAATTGTATTAAAGTTTTGCATAATTGGGGGCGTAATCGCTTTGAGCCGCACCTGATCTCACTGAACTGAACTGACCTCTCTGCCCTGTTTGTGGTGTTGGTGCCGTTTGGTGCAAATAATGTGGATTGTTGTGCATTTAACTGACTAACAGAGGAAGTCTGTGCTCCTGTGTGTTTGAGGTGAGTGAAATTCTAGTATTATTTTATTCATATGTTAGAACTACTTAGCAGGTACCGCTGTCTACACTCACCAAACCTGGCTTGTTAGCTTAGCTCGTTAACTAGCTAATTAGCCAGCAAATGAATTAGCTTGAGTCGACCTTCGAGCAAAATGCCCAGACACCCAGGAGCCCATGCTAACAATGCTAACAATGCTAACAGGAGTGTATGCTTGCCACAGTTATTAAACTCGCATGCACCAAATCTTGGCTCCACACATGCCCCACCTCTTTGCCCATTTTTGAATTAGCCAGGAGTTAGGCGGAGTCAGGCACTGCAGAGATGACAACATGAAACCTATGTGCGACGCCACGGAGGCTACGTCTATCTTATATACGTATATGATCAACAAGCAATCTCCATGATAATCAAGCAAGCTCCTTCCACTGGTAAAACTGAGTGGTACAGTTGAAAGCTTTGGAAAATGCTAATAAGTGAACCTTGAGTTTGTCAAACTACTATTTCCAAGCTCAAGAATGATACTTCCTCCTTAAAAGTATGATACCTTACAGTTTATAACTGGGGTAACCAGCTCTTTCTCTGCTCTTTGCTAATTAATTATTGGAAAGCAGAGCAGAACAGAGTGTAACTGATTTTGGATTGCACACAAAGCAGTCGGGGTTGTTGGACTATCAAACTACTGCTCTGGGCAAAACTGACACACTGACAGTATTCCCTTCCAAGTAATCGTCATGGGGAAATGTTTGGAGCTACAGCGGCACACAAGTCTGACAATTAGTACGAGAATCACACAACACACACATGCGGTAATTACAGATATATGAGCACGTCTTTGTTCTTACCAGTGGATTATAGAGCTCATATACTACAATCCCTCACTGCTGCTGGATGCAGGAGCAACTTTATTGTTGCCATACATGCTGCAAAAAATACTACTCATCTAAAAAATATGAGTGTAAAATGTTACATTACCCCCACTCCAGGATATATTGGGCAAAACATTGATTTGTACATACAGTATATTAATGTAAAAAAAATATGTTAGTTGCATTTAATTTTTTTTTTTTTTTTTTTTTTTTTTTTTTTTTACCAAAGCTCATATTTCCAGAGCAGCCAGACTCCCGTGGTCCTGGGATCTGCCTCACCATAAGCATTTAATTGATTTGTTTGTTTGCGGCTCGGCAGGGTTTTCGTCTAAACTTAGTTTTTACAAAAGACGAAATTACTTTTGGAAAAGCCTGAATCACAACACATGTCGAAACAAAACCATCGTGGTTTATTTTATGTATTTTCTCGGCGTCTTTACCGTCCATAAATGCAGTACAGCTTTTCAGTTTTAATCTGATGGCACTGTCTTTACCACCAGACCAGCCCATGATGCCTATAAATACCCAGATAAAAATAAGTAGACAGCAGTGTCTTTGTTAGTCTGAGACAGTGCATATGTTCAGGAGACAGCACCAGTCAAATGTGTAGCATTTTGAAATGCCACATTGTTTTGATATGTCTCCTGAAAAGGAAAAAAAAAAAACGCTGCATGACATGCTGGATAGGTCCAGCAACACTTACCTTTTCAAACGGCTGACTGGGGGACGTTTTGAAGCAGATTCTGCTTGATTCTGGCAGGTGGAACAAGGGAAAAAAGAACAAAGCAAGACACTCTGAATACTTCATTTATCTCCTGCAGGCAGGCCCTTATCTTAATACTGCCTTTTGGCCTTATTGTGGTCCACTTCAATCCAAGATGCAAGCAAGTGCTTATCCGCCGTGGGGATATCATGCAGCGTCATCTGCAGCTATTTCCAGCTGGATTCAAGTCAAGAATTCTGAATGACAGAGCGACTTTACAAAAGGAAGAAAAAAAAAAAAAAATCTAATGATTTCACCTTTGAAAAGAGTCACAATAGTATCAGAACCCATTAGTCTTCATGGTAATGATGTGTGTGACACATAATTTTTAGGCTGGGGAGTTATAAATGATCATAACATGTCCAAATATAGACGAACAGAGCCGGATCTGACAACCAGAGAAACCCAAGGTGAGTCTTGTTCTGTTGTACATTTCATGTTCAGGGATTAGTCGACGTGAGTCTGAAGCATAATACTAAAATATTAATTAGTGCAATACCTACTATAATACCAGGAGATGTCCTTAACAGTAAAAATAATATCCTAACAGAATGAGTTTTATTTGGCTTGTGAAATAAAGAAAGGATAAGTCCTGCCTGTTGGCCATATGGAAGCTATAATTTGGTCTAATCTTCTTAAATCCGGATTACTGTGTTTACATTAGCGTTTAATACCAGTGTCCGTGATACTTTTGCCATAAATGAGTCAATTAACAGAATAGCCCTGACTACAAATTAAAGAAAATCTTTTTAATCTGTTTATTGTGGAAGTAAACCAGGTTTCAGACCCACATGACAATCATACTCAACTGTGACATTTGAAAGCCTTTTAATTTGAGAGATGGGGTTAAAACTGAATTGCATATAACAACAGTGGTCTGTCTGTTTACTAACTGAAATGGAGGATACACTTACAGCGCATTCAGAAAATATTCAGACTCCTTCAATGTCACATTTTGTTTAGTTGCAGCCTTTTGGCAAAATGAAAAATAATCAGTCTACCCTCAATACCCCAAAATGACAAAGCGAAAACAGAATTTTAGAAATGAGGATTTATTAAAAAGGAAAAATTGAAATATCACATTGACAAACGTTTTCAGACACATTGCTGTGACACTTGAAATTTATCTCAGGTCTCTCCCACTGCTCTTGATCATGTTTGAGCTGTTTCTACACCTTGATTGGAGTGCACCTGTGGTCAATTCAACTGATTGGACGCGAGGCACACACCTGTCTATATAAGGTCTCACACGAGGTAGAGCGGGTCATCCACTAATCAGGAGGTTGGCGGTTCAATTCCTGGCTCCTCCGGTCCACATTCCGAAGTATCCGTGGACAAGATATTGAACTCCACGTTGTCCTGATGTATCGTGTGCGTCTAGGAAAGTGCTCCATGTGTAGGAAGAAATGCTGTATGAATGTGTGTGTGTGAACGTGTGAATGCGGCTGCCATATTAAAGCACTTTGAGTGGAAGATAAGACTAGAAAAGCACTTTCTAAGCACAGGCCGTTCACTATATCAAAGCAAACACCACGCCATGAGGAGGAAGGAGCTGCCCGCAGAGACAGGGTTGTGTCGAGGAAGGCTACGATGCATTGAAGGTTCCTAAGAGCACAGTGGGCCTTCACAGTTCTTAAATGGAAGAAGTTTGGAACGACCGGGAATCTTTTTGATTCTCTCAAACAAGTTATGCCTCTCATGGTCTGATAATATATTTGCCTGTGCTGTTCATCACAAGCAATAAAATGGATCAATTCAACTAAAAATGATTTATGAATAATGGTCAAAGACTGAAGGTGTTAAAACAGAGGACAGGAAATGTAATATATAGAACCTATATTTATGCTGTGGCAAAAAAAATAAAAATAAAATAAAAAATAACATTATCCAAAAGCCTAATTTAGACTCAGGCATTGAAATGTGCGGTGTGACAAAAAAAAATGTATTAAGATAAATAATTACATATCCACATTCTGTTGATTTACCTGCCACAAAATAACTTAGTCAGGACTTCTGTATTAAAAATACTGAAGGATAATTCTGAGACAGCGCCAAAACTGATGAGAGAAGCACGTTTTCATCACTTATCTAAGGATTACAGACATTTGCATGAAATATACATTTGATTTATCATCAAATTCATAAATCTAAATTACATCTGAGCGGCTCTCAACAACAGGGGTTGCGTGTGGGGCTGTGTTGTCGTAATAAGTTTGATGAAACACATATTTCTTGTATTATGCTAAATTGAAATGAGACATGGACCGTTGCAAGACAGTCCGTCGCGAATGTAAGTCATTGTGCAGAAAATGACTCAGTTCATGTGGGAACTACTTTTCCATATGTTATCTTAATGATAATATGATTTTCTGTGTTGGACTGTTAAACTGATCTGTTCTAACAGATTTATGACTTGTGCTCAAAAAGATAAAACTCCATAATCAAAGTAAATAGAAGAAAAAAAAAAAGCCTTTAACTGCTGTAAATAGAGCCATCAGCTGGCTGTGTGTCTCATGTCCTACTTTTACTGGCACTCAACAAAGTGTGAAATATGTTTTCTGCAGAATAAAGCTGAAGGTGAACACCTGCACTGTCAGTTAGAATTAGTCCTAAACTTTATCATCCTGTAACTCCAGGTCCTTGAAATAAACTGCAAATCTCCTCTACAATATAATCTTTATGGAAAACAAAAAAAGTGAAGAAGCAGAGTGGAAAAAGAGAAAATCTTCTCCATCTTTCAGAGTCGACTTGATAAGGTAATGAATCGTTCCTTCAGTTATTGTCAACTTGGTGGTGATATTCCACGACGTCAAATCGGAACATGGAACATCAGCTGCAAAATGCTCCACATAACGTCTGAATTCTGACACTGATTCTCAATAAAGCGTGAAGGCAAGTTCTCATTTCATCTCCAAGAGCACTAGGGAAAAGATGTTTTTGACACAAGGACGCAATTCAATACAGGTTTTAGTCTACTCCTCAGAGTTCTTCACAGTCTCAAAGCCACCAACCCCCACCCGGGAAAGTGTTCTCTTCGTTTTCCAGTTGTGTCCGCCTGTCAGCGGCTGAACCGTTCTCTCCTCTGTTTTGCATGGTGAGGCTGGCAGTGTCTGAGAGGGATGAGCAGTGTTGTGTGGGATGAGCTGTGTGAGGAATCCTGCATGTTACCGTGTCAGTCAGGGTAAAACTGAACCCACCAGCATGTCAAACAACCACACGCTAAGAATTTAAATCTACGAACACGGCTCCATTGGGAATCACTCTTTTGTTATCATCCCTGGTTGGAGACTGTGGAGCGCATATACTTGCTCTTGACAGACAGGTAAAGGGGAAAATACATCTAAATACATCAATTCATTGTTAGATAAATATTTTAAAATGAAATATAAAGCTTTTTACTTTCATTCACTGTCATTAATGTATGTTCCTCATGCAAATATTACTTTTCCTCTCTACTTTTCCAATTTTCCTTATACATATAGAATAAGATGGGCACGTCCATGCAGACACTGAGCAGCATGCTGGCGCCACCACTCCCCCTTGCTGCCAAATTCTCAATTGACAATTTGTTCCTATAAAAATACTGCAGAAAAAAAAAAAATTCCCTGCAGGAAAAGCGTTTCCTCCATAGACCAGCATTATAGATGAAACGTCCTGTTATCAGAAAAACTGTTGGCAAGACACCTGAACCGCAAAACAAAGCCAATTATTACTTTCTGTATTGTAAATATTTAAGCTTTTTATTATAAACCATTCCCAGAGCCGAGAAAAGTGATATGACATCATCATAGTGTAAAGTCTATAGGCTGAGCAGAGACTAGTGGCTAATGTCTGTCATTGACTGACTGAGAGATAATAGTTTCCACATGGCTGTTGTTCTTTCAAAATGAATTGGTGCAAACACTTTCTATGGAGGGGGGGGGGGGGGGGGGGGCTGATGTACCAAAGGTGTGTTAAGATTTTTGGAATGACAGAAAGAAAAATAATTCAGACCATCGGATTGAATTTAATTTTGGGCTTGCGGCCATCCTGCTTTCCGTCCAAACTCTCCATTTATGCAATTATTCTTAGATGATCACCCGCAAATCGTACACCTACCAAACGTACAATATGTTACAATGAACACACAATTTAAGACCCTGAATAACTAAGATCCCAAATAAAGAGTTCTAGAGTTTTTTTTATTTTTATTTTTTCAACTTATTGGACAAACTACTTAGCTACTTAGAAGAGAGTAACGAGTGGGACACTTCGGTGGCTCACCTGGTAGAGTGCATATCACATAGGCTTAGTCCTAACCACAGGCGCCATGGGTTGGAGTCTGACCCTGGCCCTTTGCTGCATGTCTTCCCCCCTGATTCTCCTGTTCATCCTCCAGTGTACTATCACAATAAAGGCAAAAATGTCCGAAAAATAACTAATAACTAAAAGGAAGAGCGTAATCCGTAATGCCCTCTCTGCATCCACTCTGTTCAGTGAGCGACAGAGAGGCACAGCAGTATTTTCTTACCCGGACTAAATGAGAAATTCTGTGGCTCTCTGAGTGATCACTGTACCGGTAAATCTAACCAAAATCACAGCACAGTCTTTGTCTTTGATTTATGCTTACGATGTTTCTGTCAGTCGACATCAGGATTTTAGCGGCAGCTTGGAAACGTGACTGCTGGTTAACATGTGGTCTTAATGGACCACGTTTCAGTCACTGTGTCATATTTGTTCTGTGATCTGACAACAGAATCAGAAAAAAAACATTTGAATGAGAACAGCTTTACTGGGAATTCAGCTGTATTAAAATACTGTATATATGAGCACAGAGAGGAGGAGAGAAGCGAACAGATGAAAGGCTGAAACCAGCTGACACAAGGCGATGTATGTTGCTTACAGCTGTTCCACAACGGTTCAGCTAAGGCCTCAATTTCACACATTGACCATGTGAGGTCCAGCCATTTACTCTGTTTTGAGTTGTCTTGTTTGACTGATGCGCTGGACAAGCAATTTTTCACTCAGTGGGCGTCACTTTCGATTCTAGTATCCAGTTCTCATTAAACATCCATGGCACTGCTGAAACTAACTTCAGAAAAAAGTATTGGCAGTGCACATAATGTTAGTCGTACTGTGTGTTACTATAGCATCACTGTATAAACTACTCTAATAGCAGCTAAAGCGTTTAAGACAGCAAGTTATGACATATCTTCATCATTATCTTCATTTTCAGTTGCATGGCTAATGTTGTTAGCTTTTGCTTACAACCTAAAATGCTTTAGTGTTTTCCTTTAAGCTCACTAACCACACAGATACACACAATAACTTGCACCAGCACTGCTATAGTAAATGCTCTACATAAGTGTGGTGAGGGAAAGGAGATGTGTGGTGAAAATACATGCATGTTAAGCACTTTATCAGGAACACCTGTACACTTACTTATTTATACAGTTGTCTAATCAGCCGATCATGCGGCAGCATTGCAATGCATAATACCCTGCAGATCAGGAGCCTCAGGTAATGTTCATACCAAATATATAGGGAGTAAAATATGATCTCAGTGACTCTGACAGTGGCATGACTGTTGGTTTCAGACGGGCTGGTTTGAGTATTTCTGCTGATCTGCTGTGATTCTCACGCACATCAATCTATAGTTTTTACTCAGAACGGAGTGAAAAAGAAAAAAAAAATATCCGGTGAGTGTGAGTTATATGGAGGGAAACACTGGGCAGAGACAGGCTCACCTAAAACTGAAAAGTTAAAGACTGAAGCCGGGCCTAGTGAGCCTTGATATCTGTTGAAGCAGCAGATGGTAGGGTCGGAATTTGGCATCAACAGCACAAATCCATGGACCCAACCTGCCACTGGATCCGATAGCCACAGTTTATATTCATTTCCTAATGGCCACTTCCAGCACGATAACACACCATGCCACAAAGAAAGAGTCAAACTGGTTTCAGTTCAGTCCAGCCCTCCCACAGATTCACGGCATGAATGTGGAGCTGACAAATCTGCAAAATGATGTGATGCAGTCGTGTCAGCACGGAGCAGGAAGATTTCCAACTAGCATTATGATGTTCCTAATAAAGTGCTCATTGATTATAGATACAGTAAAGGACTGCATGTCTTCCAAGACTAAAGAATCGGAAAATTAAGGAGTTACAAAAATAAAATGAGGTATCTATTAAAATTTTTATTTATTTTTTATCTTCTGCTTGATGGAAAAAACAAACAAACCTTTGTTTTCGTTTAAATGACATAACTAACACATTTTATCATCTACTGATGTATATATTCACTTATTGTTTGGTGATATCTGATGAGTGAATGATGTAGAAAGGGTCATTTTTTAAAAGTCATATGTGAGGTTTAGATCAATGCTTGATTGTATTAACATAGAACCAGCTGCCCTGCGGTCATCCTGTCACCTTAATTAAAAGAATGTAAAGAAGCAGATCCTCTTTTATCCTGCCTATCAATCGCTGTTTATTCTGCAGGGGTCATATCTGTACAAATTACATCTGATCATCATCAATACATGTGACCTGCATTTACATTCTCATGAATAGAGACTCTCCCGCAGAGATCAATTGCTCGCCTTGGCTGACCTGACCTTGTTCAGTGCTGTCAATCACTGGACATGAGCACATAAGAAGTGGAGGAGCAAACGGTTCTTTAGTGCTTCATGCATTTGTGTGTTTATGCGTATCTGTGTGTGTGTGTGTGTGTGTGTGTGTGTGTGTGTGTGTGTGTGTGTGTGTGTGTGTGTGTGTGTGTGTGTGTATCTGGAGGTCTCAAGGGTGTGAGTTTAGATGAATGCTGTTTGTTGGAGAAGGTGGGTGCTGGCAGACCTTGTATTTGTTATTCCCCGTGCTTCATATATTCTGCCAATTCTGAATTATTCAAAGCCATTAACATGCTTAATGCTGGCTAATAATACATTATTGAGGCAGCAGTGGACCATCCTTTGCCAGAATCACATTTTTAGAGGCTGATTCTGTTGTTTAAAATACACAATTAAACTTGGATGGTTTCCTCTGTGTTCTAAACAATTAGTTCGGATGATACATTTCCTAAGGTATCCAATTAAGAAAAAATATAGATACTAAGGTATCTATATTTAGATAGATAGATACTAAGGTATCTATATTTGATGGAATTTAGATAGAATAAAAAAATGCTGCTTGCATGCTTGGATATGCATTGAAGATCAATCCAAGCTTTACTGTCTGGTAAGGAAGGTTGTGTTGCAAATGAGATTTGCAGTAACGTCATAATTAAACTATAAAACTTTAGTGGAACAATAAAACTGACATAAAAGTATAATTATGTGCATAACAAATTGCTACAATATCCACTCTAGTTAATAAAATCAGACAAGGAGTCAATAGCTTGACAGAATGCATAAATGTTACTCATTAGCATAAAACACAAAGTGCTTGTACAGACAGAAGATGCTTCACTACTTCATGTGCAAATAAGGGATAGTTATTACAGAGGAGATAAGTGAGTCCCTTGTTCTTTTATTGTTCAGGTCAACCAATAGAACCCAAGGCTGGATAACCAGGCAGATAGGGCAAGTACCCTGGAGCCAAGTCCGCATTGAAGTACCATGGGCCCTGGGGCTACAAACCCAACTCACTATCTCTGATGACTCCCAGATATTCAGGAGGTTTTTAACGGAAGCTGAATTATTTGCAGAGGACTCCTCTTCTCCATAACAAATGGACCAGGGGATTAAAACTGGTAGAAACACTGAGAAAAGTAGTTTCGTTTTAAAAATCAGTGTTGTCCATGGACACAGGCGTCCGATGACTAAAATCCTTCATCCAGTTAAAATACAGAGTTGAAAACAGGCAAGATCTAAAAAAAAATGTATTGTAAAAATGTGTATTAAAGGACCCATCTAGTATAAAGGTAGATGTCCATGTGTTGTTTGATTATAAGGCTAGTCTCTATAGTAATACTGTTTAAGTGTCAAAGCGCTCAGTCCACAGAGAAATGCACACAGCCTGTATGCAGAAACTGAACCTTAAAACCAGCCGTAAGGACTTCTGGAACTTTGTGATGTCACAAAAAAGCAGTCACCGCCCAAGCCCCACCCACCTGGACCCACCATCCAACCTTGCAGGATTTGGTTTCTCTGAGTGTTTACCTGAAATCTGCTATATTTTTATTCCATCATTCAGGAAACAGTCAGACAATCAGAAGAGAGGCTCAGAGCCTCCTCTCTTCTGATTGGCTCATGTTAGATGGTTTTTGGTTCTTAAAACTACAAATATACCCCTCCACCCCCACCACCACCGGAGACATGTTTGCTTCAGGTTCCATTATGATGCTGCAACAATTACTGACCACCCAAAGTACACTGTTTTCTCTCTTTATGATACTTTCATCAGCTGAGTTTCCCCACAGACAGAGACTTTTCCGCAGTGAAAGATGAACAGCAGGTAAACACGACCGCTGTATACCTTCACAGGTAGAGGAGGGAAAACACAGATGGTCCCCACTCCTTCCTTTTTCATCTCACTCATATAGACTTTTTTCCCCCCGAGCTGATCCAACATCCAGCCGTTTCATTACTTTGAGGTGGAGATGAGGTCACTAATGTTGGACAGGCTATCAGATCTCCCCACTGGGCCAACCTATTGTGGCTGGAGGGAAAACACTATGCCTTTCTAGATACCCTGCTCGCGCACTGTCCTGACCCACCCCCTCCTTTCACTCCTTACACTGGGGACAATCCTGGCCTGAGGTCCATCCACATGTCTGTGGATGAGCCTGTGTGGCCAAAGCGGCGCCTCAGGCCACGAAAAACCAGAGGCAACCGAGCTGTGATGCAGGAGGGGCCTCTGCTGTCTTGCAACCGGCTCTAATGAAAACCCACAGAGGAATAAAAGAGGCCCAGGCATGCATGCAAATCAATATGCGCACAGTGACTCAGCAGTACAAATTTGTTTCCATTAGCAGTTGTTTCTTTTTCGCCAGTTTAATATAACGTTTTCACAGCTGCTAGCGACGCAGCGTAAAAGAGCATTTAAACAAAGTAAAAGCTCATTCCAATTAGACTGCAGTGCCACTTCTTCGTGCCATCCAACATCTGTTTGCTCTTCTTGTTGAGAAGTATTTTCCACCTGGCAAACATAGGATGAGTCATTAGTCAAAAGGCTTTGCAGCTTCTATTGAAAGCTTCTCTGTATGATCTCAGTGTTAGTGTTTAATCAACAAGGCAATTTGCGCGTTCATATTGCTCGTCTGTCTAATTTGAGACAGCTTAACCAATAGAAGTTACCAAACAACACATCATCTGACTCATTAAGGCAGCCTATGACAGCTGAAGGACTCTTATTTTTGTATTGTCTCACAAATGTGCAATGAAATCATTATATCATCTCAAACCATCATCTTGCATGTAGAGAGAATAATGCATTAAGCAGAGCACAGAGGCTACAGCTGTCCAAAGTTGAAAGAGAGTCTGTTGAAGAGCCGTGTCAGGAATAACGTGATCTCATCAAGACTTGTTTCTTTGCTATTTGCATGAGCCTTTTACATAATGAGATATTTCTTCATGACAACTAGAATTACCACCTCGTGCTTGTCTGCCTCCACTCCTCAGACTGGCTTCAGATTACATCCCTGTTTATCCAGAATTATATAAAATATTAACCATTTGTGTAAAATATTGTTATAATTGCTGTGTGAAGTCTTGAGTTATGGTTAAAAAGTGTCTCAAGATATCGCGCTCACAAGGCCAAAACCGTGTTTTGTGAGGTCACCGTGACCTTGACCTTTGACCTTTGACCTTTAGCCACCAAAATCTAATCAGTTTGTCCTTGAGTCCAGGTGAATGTCTGCACCAGATCTAAGGAAATTCCCTCAAAGCATTACGTAGATATTGCATTCACAAGCCCTAAACCGCATTTTGTGAGGCCACTGCGACCTCGACCTTTGACCACCAAAATCTAATCAGTTCACCCTTGAGTCCTCTTGGATGTTTATGCCAAATTTGAAGAAGTTCCATCAAGGCGGTACTGAGATATTGTGTCCACGAGAATGGGATGGACGGACAGCGTGAAAAAGCTGAATGCCTCCACGCCAGCATCAGCCAGGAGGCATAATGAATGAGTGGAAGTGTGAACACTGACTACGGTGGAAAACTGTCATATGATTGTTTATCTCATAATCATGAAATCACTTCATAAACAGGCCACTGTGCAGACGGCATGTGCAATCATCTTCATGGATCTGTGTCAAGGCTCAAATATTTGTCATCATTATTTGAGGGGATTTTGGCATTCACTGTAATAGAGTCGGGGTCTTAAATGTCTCCACCAGCCTTTTCTGCAAACGCTGCAGGACCATTTCATCCCATGTCTCTCCCATTCTTTCTCTCTCTGTCTATGTTCCCATTGTCCAAATACAACCTGACTGACCTCTTTCATTTCTTACGCTTCACTAGGCCAGACGTTTATATAAAAGTGCTCGTGTCATATCAGTCAAAATAACCAAGTGTGGCTGCAACACTGAGGAGCTGTTACAGCCTGGATCTTAGACTGCACAAAAAGATGGGAGACACGCGGGTATATGAAATTAATCACTAATTTATTTACAACGAAATGATCAAAATAAACACAAAAAGGAGATGGGAGGAATCTGTGAGGTCAGTCGAGTAGGGAGTGGGGGATGTGCTGCATGGATGTTGTGCTGTAAAAACAAAGGAAAAACCCAAAGAAACCCCACACTGCAGAGGGGTGTGTGTGTGTGTGTGTGTGTGTGTGTGTGTGTGTGGTAAGGAGATCTGCCCACACAACTGACTGCTGCTGCTCTGCTCATATGCATGGGACACACCGGGCCCAGGTGTGTCCCACGCTGCATATTAAGGCCTTCAATTGGTCTGCAGCCCTGAAGACAAGTGCAACCACAGCAGGAAACCACGCAGAGGGGCCGTCATGAGCACCAATCCTGTATGAAATGCTGCAAATTGTATGAAGCGCCGCTTTCTAATAAGACATCCTTTATAAATGCTTCATAAGCTGTAATTAATGTTAATTAATATTTTATTAATACTTTAAAAATCAGTTATAAGCCATGAATGAGCGCATATGTTTGGATGGCAGGTTGTTTATCCTCCTCTTGCAGGACACCTGGTTTTCCATCATAGCAGTAAACCTTTTGAACAGCTGGAAAATTGCCGCTCAGCATCTGGACCGCAATATATTTATTAACATCTTGTTAACATTACATTTAAAGGCTCAATGGATTTACTCTGCATTATTAACTCATTAACATTTATAACTAACTTGGTTAAAAGGGTCATTCCAGTGATTTACTGCATGACGTGTAGTTTATTTGTCTTGAGACGCAACACTCAGCCTGTGATAACAGCCGTATAATTTCTCATGTGGCTATGGAAGGAGCTATGGAGGAGCTTTGTGCAAGTGTTTTCTTAGGTTGCAGTGCGTTGAGCTCTCAGGGCCATCGTAGCTTTGTCATGTTTGGAAAAAAACAACCCTGATGACGTCATGGTAATGTCATCAGGGTTACTTCAGTTTTTGCTCAGGGACTAAACACTTATTCGAGAAAGCCTGGTTTGTAGAGTTTTAAAAATGTGGCCATTAACAGACAGGGAGGAACTAAACATATAAGATCAAGTGTATATGGAGCAACATCCACAGCTGAGACTAAAAGTCAACATTTTGCTTTTTATCCATCTCTTGAGAGTCTTCCAGCTTCATGGAAGTGCAATTCTAAGTTGTTATCTAAGTACTCCTTTAGTAGAAAGTGTGGTCTTTATTGTTTATAACGTGTTTTTTAATGTTTTTACCACATAGATTATTTATTATTATTATTATTGTTGACAATTGCAGACTTTATGCTTTTTTTTATTTTTTTTATATTGATGATTCATAGCTCACTAGCCAGAGAGCTGTCAACTCAAAACTTTATTAACCCATACAGCCACTTTATTAGACAGTGGTACATTGTATAAAAAATAGCCAAACAGCTGGACTTACAATTTCATTGACTTACTGAATTATTATTTCATAACTAATGAATAGAAACATATTTTGCATCAATTCTAATGAAATTCAGTTAATTAGTTAGTTTACTATAACAAAGACCTTCAAGCCTTCAAAACTCTCTTTATTCTGCAGCTAACAACACACAGTGAAGACTGAAATTTCCAGAGGATAGTCTGCAGTTCAGGAAGTTTAATGAGCAGCAGCATATACTGTTGTTATCACCAACAAAATGAATACATAGCAGCCATGCTGGAGAAGGGGGATGAATGACACCTAATGCGTCCTGCAAAGATGTAGACATCTCACCTGGTAAATACACTCCCACACATTAACTATCTTTTCAGACAGGTCCTGCTGTCAACAGAACTGGTGAGAAATAAAAGTTAAACTAATGATTCATTTTCCTGCATAAAGAAAACCTGGTTACACGAATCATCCAAGCAAAGAAACAAAAGCACATTTATGGTTATTATTACTTTCCAGATTTACATAATTGCTCTTGTTTTGACGGTTAAAACTAAATTGGCTGAAAAGCTTTGGGAAGCTCAGACTAACAAAATTAAAGTCCTTGAAAGAAATATAAGTCATTGACTGATTTATATTGATTTATATTGTTTTGACCCTCACGTGAACTGAGCAGTATGCAATGTAAAACATCCAGAATGTGTGCAATCATACAGATGTATCAAAATAAAGAGGCAAAAGTTTAGAAGTAGAGATGAAGCCGTCGCTGTCTGTGTTTACCAGGAAGGTGAGAAGCTGGGATTTATTCCACCAAAAAACTGGCTGAAGTTCTCAACTGTGGAGCGGAAGGATGAAATTTCATGCTGCAGCATTCAGACATCTGTCAGATAAATGTCTCGCTCACACACAGTAGACATCACTGTATAAGCCATTCTGTACATTGTCAACAACGCTGAATCCCATTTTCAGTCTTTTGCAGAAGCATGCATCATAACAATACACCACCACCCCCCCCCCACCACCACCACCACCTCAGCCGCAGTGCAGGCAATTTTCCACACAATGCTTCACATCATGCCATCGAGGACAACAATGGAGAAAGGGAACCTGTCTGCTCTCAGATACTGCTGTGCGGCACCAACAAGGGCAAGGGCGGACTTCTTAACAGAAAGCCTGATTCATCGTACCCTGCTTAATGTTTACAGATATGTAGGATTCTCTTCTCTTGTTTGCCCTGTGTACTGATGTCACCGAGAAGTAGGTGTCTGTGGGTTCAAATTACGATGATGATATGATATCTTATAAGTAGGACAAGGATAGTTGAAACTGTGACTTACTGTAGATTGTACTTATCAACTACTGTCCAGTCTTAAAGTTGTGAACATAAATGATGTAAAAATACTCTGCCATGATTAATATTTTGTTAGACATAATTTCCCCACATTAAAAAGTGAAAGAAAATTGAAAACTGGAAAATTCTGGACCAGGCCTTGTGCCCCCGCCCACCCCTGCTCGCTCCAGGTGGACAGGTGAAAGAGCAGAGAGCATCAAGATGGTTAGAGGAGGAAACATCAGAGAGACTCAGGCACATGTTTGAGCCTCAGTCAGACCCAGACTCAGACGAGGAGTCTGTTGAGATCAGAATCAGAGACTAGAAGATGTATCAGAGCAGTTATCGTAGTTAGCATCTTTTATTTGTTCATGTTGTTTGTTAGCTTGTAACTGGCAGTGGCTGACACATTGTTAGAGGTTGTGCTAATGTAAACTCTCTCTACTTGTACTGACAAGGTTTCAGGTTTATTTTGCCCTTGATTCCTCAGGTATGTGAGGTTTGAATCCCTGGCTGTCTGAACCTTTTTTTATGAGACTGTCATTGGTTCAATGCAGTTCCAAGGTGGAAATAAACAGTCAACGCCATGACTGAGTATGTCCTTCACGATAGGTCTTGTATTATATAAAAAACATCATATGGACATAAACAAAATTAAAAACTTGATTTTCAACAGAGTGGGGTCTTTAAAGTTTGACCTACTGTCTAACCGTCAATTTACTTCAGAAATAAGATGCATATTCATATTCATAACACAATGAGTCATAATTGTGGAAGTCACAATTATAAGATATAAAAGTTCAAATCATTAAAGCACATAGGGGATGAATCCAATTACCAGAATGGCGGCCGCTTGGCATTGCGGTGTATGAAAGTCAGTTACTCTTAAGCCTATATTTACATACATACAGCTGACATTGGGCGAGGGCGGGGTTACACGCTGAACAGGTCACCAGTCTATCACAGGACTGACGTATAGAGACAAACATGGGCACCTTGGAGTTGCCAGTTGACCTAATGTGAATACCTTTGGATTGTGGGAACATGCAGTTCCAATAATAATGAATCATTCTGTGCTAAATCAGCCTAATACACTATGACTGATACAGAAGGCCGCTCTATACAGCATAAAGAGAAGAAAGAAGCTGAAAACAGTGACATGAACAGAATGCTCTTTCACTCTGCGAGGTCACACAAGGACGGGCTGGTCAACTTGAACTTTAGGAGTCTTCCTGTTTGGAAAGGACTACTTCCTGACTGGCAGCGGGAGGTTAATGAGGCGTTATCCAGCAAATAGTGTCAGTGGCAGCACAAGGAGCCGGGGGTCGAGGAGAGAGGATTCAGAGAACTGATTGGCAACCGCCCAATGTTGACAATCTGACATTAGTGCATTGGAACATAAACGGTTTGGAAATGTGAACTTAGAAAAAGAATTACTTGGTCATATCCCTGATGATATCTCACTTAATGAAATAGCTGGTTCGGACACAACTGAACAATGCACAAAAAGGTAGGTCAAGGATCTGGGAGAATTGGTTTTCTAATTAAGAACTAATTTTTTGAGTCTTATGAAGCTCAAATAAGACAAATCATTGGAGGGGATATTAGGATTACAATATAAAAATAGGTTTTCTGGAGACTGTTTTGTTAAATTCACCTGCTAATTACCTCCAGAACGATCGACTAGTTCAACTCCTTCTCATTCCTTTTGTGGGCATTTAACGGCTCAAATGTTCAGTCTATTTGATGTGGATGCTGTTTATTTGTGTGGGGATCTGGATAATATTCCTGACAAAAAATATTTAGACAGCATCGTTAATAGCTATGGGGGAATATTAATTGAGTTTCTGAGAGATGCTTAATGTTACGCGCTCACTGGTAGAATACCTTTGGGCAAGGATGAAGTTAAAGGAAAAGTGGTCTTTGACTATATTATTGTCCCACATGAAGCTTAAATACTTGTGTTTTCTGTGTTTTCACCCCAAAATGAGTTGATTGAACGATCAGGGAAGAGAGGGTCTCTCTCTACTGGCTCATAGATGTAATTAACATCAGTAAGGAATAATCAAGTAAAAGTGCAAGTACTGTAAGACCTTATTTTGTTAAAGAGGCCTCATGTTTACCATATACTTGAAAAACTGTACCATAAAAGACTCCCTCCATTGTTGTCCTCTAGCCAGTGTAACTCCATATTGTTGGGCTTTACTAAGCAACTAGGGAGCATTAAAAATGGACAAAGGGATTTGGTCAACTGGTGAGATAAGCTGTGTGGTTGTGTCTATACAGAATTGAATATTTGTGCCAAGAGGAAATTTAATGCCCCAGAATGATTTTAGAAAATCCAACAACCCCCTATTGGAATCAAGATTTGCAGACTTTATGGGACCATTTTAGAAAAAGTGGGAAAAATTCAAAAAAGAGAAGATATCTGATGATAGAATTCAAGAAAAATCAAAACAAGCTTAAGCGGTAAAAGAGGTTACATACAGACAGTGGTATGATTCCTACACAGTGGCACAAGCCTGTTATTAAACATATTCCCAAATCTTCAAAAAACCTAATCACCCCTCAGTTACAGTGGTGTTAGTCTTATCAGATGTATTGTGTATATTCCTGACTTTTAAACTGCAGACTTGTAGATCAACTTGAGAAGACAGGTTTGTTAGTGAATGAGCAAAATGGATTTAGAAAAGCCAGAGCATGTATTGATCTGAAGCCATTTCTATTATATGTGTTAGAATTAAGGAGAATAGACCTACATATGCGTGTTTTATTGATTTCAAGAAGGCATTTGATTGGATTAACAAGGGATCCTCTGAAATATCGGTTGTTAAATTCTGGTTTTAATAGCCAAAGTTTTATTTTGCCATTAATTCTCTTTATCAAGCACAAGTTGACTGTGTTCACGTTAATGGAAATACTTATGAATGTTTTCCCAACATTTCAATGCTTTGTCTCCAATGTTGTTTTATATTGCGAACGCTAATGTTAACTCTTGTCTCTATCATGTCTTTTCTACTACTGAAGTTAGCATGCTCACCAGCTACAGCTTTAAGATTGCTTTGATGATTAAAAAAGATTAAACCAAAATTAACAACATCTGAAACTTCAGAGTTGTATTTATCCAATATTAGTTTTGTAAGGGGATTTTATTTATTCCAGACCAGTCATCTTCACAATGAACTAAAATTACTGCCGATAGTCATTAAATAAATATGTGTCCCCGGGCCATTTTCTCATCATGCAAATCGGGCTTCAGTTTTCCCAAACCACAGAGAATGACAGTGAATATACTGCTATTACCTCCCTGAGAAGGCATGAACTGGGGCCAAATGAAGTAATGCTCCCGGCAAAGGGACGCTGTGAGGAGGTCAGGTCAACCATTCAGTGGGGACAGTAATGGCCACATTGCACCCTTGCCCTGACAATGACGGTGATGATTACAAGAAGGCCCTCGAGCCACATGAATTCCCAGAGAAGTCGGAGATGGCACTATCACTTGGCTCGGGTCTTCAGGTGGATTGGAGCAGACAAACACATAACAGGATAAATGACCTGCTCACCTCTCGTGGCAGGGGTAAAAAAAAAAAAAAAAAAAAAAGCATACATTCTCACCATAACCATATCCAATACCTTTTTCTCTGCTTGGCCCCGTTGAAACAAACAGAAAGAAAATCACATGCTATTTATTGGGCATAAAACAGGTCAGTGTGAGTCTATTGCTTTCGGGAAAAAAAACTGTTGAAAAAGGATAAAAAATAAAAATCCTCATTAGTGTATCCAATAATTGAGCAAAATTTGTAGACCTACAGTTATAAACCTCAAGCTTCTCATTACATCAAACCCCATTTTGAGACCATTTTCAGCAATAGCTGTTCAGTGTGTTTTCATTTTGGTAATTTTGTCTCTTTATATAGTAATTTTATCAGTGGTGGAGTCTGCGGTCCCACAGAAATGGCATAACCCACACACATTCACAGGAAACAATGGATGCATACTGATATAAGAGGCAATGTTCAAGGAAAACAACATTGAGTCATGAGCAGGGCTCTCAGTTTTTAATGAATTCAATTTAAAAAAAAAAATACACAACCAACATTTCATTTGTTTGAATTTGAATGCCACAGGCTCATCCTAGACTTTTTTTTTTTAAAGTTGGTGTCCGTTGCAAGCTAACTTGTCACTTCCCATTCGCTGTGATGGTAATGTTAGTGTAAGGCGGTTGAGGTTTTAGAAGGTAGCAAACAACCTTCAGCTTCATTCATGATTTTTCCAGCTGTGGTGTCAGCATACATAGACAATATTTTACTATAAAGTACATCCCTCACGTCTTCATAGGCAGGACAGAAAAACAAAATATGAACCTCATTCTCAATCTCACCTACGTATAGCTCGCACAACAAACAAAGTCTGTCCTCCTCTAGAGTGGCATTAAACCTGCCGGTGTCGACGGCTAATGATAGTGTTCCTGAACATAACTGTGCACACAGTGATCTTTGTCTTTAAATTACACCTCACATAAAGTTCTGCACTGTAGCTATTCTTTATGAGGCAATAGGTTCATAATATATATCAACAGACCATTTACAAGAGAAACGTTTTACTCCTGATATCCTGAATTTCACAAAGTAACCTTTTATCAGAAATAAATGACAAATCGTTGGATAACAAAATAAGGATTTCAACTTATTATCCCATGGACAAGCGTGTGAAGTGTCCCAGAGAAATATCTTGAAGAATCTCTGGTCAGACTCTTCACAAGTCTATTCCAAAGCTGAAGAATCTGACACTTACTGTATGTCTGATGTTTGGAGGTTCCCATTACATGTCTCCACTGATAAAATCGTATAGCTCCGTGATGTACAGTGTTTCGACCTGTATGTTAACGGAAACACCAGAAGCTTGTGTGTGGAATCCCAGATTACCACATGGTTTAACTTCAATACAGATCTGAGTGCTCTACCTGCTGACTGAGCTAGAACACTAACAGCTCTTTGTCCACCTCTGGAGACAGATCTTGGCGAGTAAAGGAATGACGTTTGATGCTGAACTCGATACATTTCTTCTAGACTGGAGGTAAACAGCTGTTGCTAACGTTGGCTATGTTAATGTTGGCTATCTCGCGATAGCAAAACTCATAAATAGCCCCTTTAACTGCGAGGGGTTGCTTGCAGTGACAAATTCATGGAAAAATATTCAGACTGTAGTTCATCTCAGCGTTTTAACACCTTTTATCTCGTTTTATTTTTCCAGCTTGCTTATATGTTGCCGATGTCTCTTTGTGCTTTTAGCTGTCGCACTAGTGGCCAAAAAATAAAGTAATAGCAGAAATGTTAAACTGTAAAGAAAAAAAGACATTATTTTTACATAAAAGCAAAGAAATGTTTACAGTTGAATTATAAAACAAGGATAAATGCAATTAAATAGAATAACGTTGAAATAAAAAGATAAGGCAAAAATAAGAAATAATTGTTCAGTAAAAACACTTTAGGGGAAAGCAGTGTTAAAAAGATCCAACCAGAGGATCTAAGTTATGTCACAAGCATGTGCTTCTTAACCACATGACACCAATTAAAGAATCTTAAAATGAATTCTGTGTTCTTAAATGCACCTGACCTCATGTATTAACCTTTCAGTACCGGCCTTGGAGAATGCAATGCTGTTCTGGAAAAACTGTGGCTGGGTGGTAAATTATAAAGTACATGAGCTCATTACATAAGTGTGATTCAAGGCAAACAGTTCTTAAGACTGAACAAGTGCTGATATTATAGAGTAAATCTGATTCATGCTGTGAGGCTCCGTAAGAGACGAGCCCTCAGTTTTGTAGCCATGAAATGCTTCATGTGCTACCTGGAAAAGGATCAACTCTCAGACTTAGCTCTGTTTCATTTCCACTTTTGAACGGGCGACTGATCTCACTGCTACATTCAGCTGCTCAGAATTCATTAATGTTTATTGCTGTTCTTCACATCTTACATTTGGTGCCACATATTGTGGAAGTGTCACTGTGTGTCCTCACATTGCTCCCACATTTACACACAGAGGAAGCCGGCTGTGCACACTGCAAAGTTTGTCCTTTCAGAAGGAGCTCAGAGCGCAGGATTTCCTGCAGTGCTCCCAAAACAGCCCGGGCTCAGCACCTGTCACAGTGATCGTCATGTGAATCGTGGATCAAGATTATGGTAGAAAAATAAAGCTGGGATTAAAAGTAAGGAATATTGTCATAAAATCAATAAAATTGATTAATATAAACATAAAATTCATAAAATGAGGGGTTTCATTACTGGAGAGAATCAAATCAAATCTAAGATGTCATTGGCTCACTCAAAAGTGGGTGTGACTTAGTGACTACAGCAACATGATACAGTGTTGCCAAGTTTGCAACAATTATTGTATCTGTAAAATAATTTATCCCCTTGTAATTCCAGCACTTGCTAAATATATAATAACTCCTACATGTCTCATCATTTCTTCCATAAGAGTGACATGGTATAGAGCTGATCTGGAACCAGCCTGATTATTCATCATGCACTTACCATGTCATTAACATATAATGGAAAACCGACCCTTCGTTAATGATGAAATCACATCATCTTATAAGCTCTTTGTTACTGTATTTGTGGTTACACCATGATGTGGTCATCCTAATGTTTTGTTTGTTATGGTTTATGGTACAAAGAAATATTTAGCTGCAAGATTTGCTGGCACAGACCTTCAGACACCCCTTGCTGCGGTTCATGCACCTCTGTGTACACTGTTCGACCAGGAGGAGGGGGATAAGGGTTAAATAAACAAGTTCGACCTCAACCACTGCTTTCACAGGCTCACCTCCTGAAATCCAAACACACACCTCCTGCTATGATGTTGCTCTGCTATAGCTTCACACTAACCAGCGGTCAAGTGCAGTTTTATATGTTGGCGGGCTTAACTGGTCGCTGCAAATGACATTTGATAGGATGAAAATCGCCTCTGATGAGTCATCAGAAATATGTTTTATTTTACAGAAAGAAGCATTTTCTTTTTTTTTTTTTTTTTAGCAATTTTATGCCTTTATTTGATCGAATCAAAGGAGAGAGTGTGAGAATGACATGCACCAAATGGTCTGGTTGGCCAGGACTCGAAGCGGGAACTCGCTGATCCCATGTGGTATGTGCCCTAACCCTTCAGCTATCAGGTCGCCCTGGTTGCAGAGGGATTTATAACACTTGCTATAGATAAATTGTTGAGTTGTCGAACTCTCACACTGAGCCGAAATGATAGTGCACATAATATGGTAAATAACAAATAAAATATTTTGTTTTTTTAATTTCTTTTTTTTTTTTATCTTTGGTTTCTTGTGGGGTGGGGGGACACCCAGGGAAAACCGATAGGGGAAACATTGCATTGTGTCTTTTAAAGTTGAATCCAAGGCTGAACTATAATATCAGATAGAGCTACATCAAATTTCCAACTCACTTGAAGATGCTCTCTGCCTATGGCATGGATCTAGCAGATTTTCATCATTTGTTTGCAGTTACCTCAACCCAGAAAGAATTCAAAGCTGGCCAGGGCTCTGAGTTTTACTAGATCCTATCCACCCAACCACAAAACGTACCCGCTCAGAACACTTCAGGTTCACCATCAAGACTACATCAGCCAACGATAACACCCAACTTCTTAGGTATATTCAGTGTGTGTGTAAGGAGAGCGAGAAAGGTCATGAGACTACAATTCAGCCTTGAAATATATAAATGTTTGAAGAGCAAACACAGCAAAGCTCCTACTTGAGGGGAAGAGTGAGGAACTTGACTGCTCTCCACTTGAATTAAGGCAAATAAATACAGCATGTCCTAACCACTGCTGTTGCGGGTCATCTGTCACTTTTATTTTTTATTTCTCCTTCCACAAGGCCACTCAAAGAGGCTGAGTGGACCAGAAGTGGCTCTATCAGAACTAGGGAAATGATGAGGAAAAAAAAGGTGATATAGACCAAACCTATCTGAGGAGAAATTCTGAGAGAAGAAAATTCATATCTCCATAAATACATGGAGCAGAAGCATCATATGCCATGTGATCAAATATATGAACTGAGTGGGTAATGGTTTGTGCAGACTGCTCTAATCAAGTGTCTGGATCCTTTTTTACATTTGGTCCAGCATCTGATTTATTTTTGTAGCATATGTTTGCTTTTTGTCACAGTAGAAGCAAGCCCTATAGTGGGTACTGTCAGTCACTTTTGCCTAGACTAAAACTAATCAACTACTTTATTGATTGCCATGAAAAATGAACAGACATTTGTTGTTCCCAGAGGATGAATCCTAATGATTTAGTTAATCTCTTGACTATTTTCTGGTGTCACTATTAGCTTGACATTTGTGTTATCTAAATAAATGTTTCATCAGTTATTGGATGGACTACTGTGACAATTAGCACACCTATTCATGGTCCCCAGAGGATGAATCCTAAGGACTCTTGGAACCTACTGATTTTTCCTTTAACACTATCATGGCGACTCTTAGCAAAACTATTGGATCAATTGCTAAGAAATTCAGTACAGACATCCATGTCCCTGTCAGGATGAATTGTGATAACTTTGGTGATCCTGTGACTCAAGTGTCTTCATAGACAACCAAAACAAATATGGATGCATCACATCAACCAAAGACTTGTGTTCAATGTAATTAAACGTACGGCGAGAGTCAGACAAAAGATCCACACACTGTGCTAACAGTCTAATAGTATTTTTCAGGCACTGCTCACCATCATTAAGCAGGACAGACAATATATAGACACAAATGCATTCATCACTCAGCTGATTGTGATCTGCATGATTGATTGTCACACTGCTGGACAACACTGTCTGATACTCCCACATGGGGAATCGGGCATGACTCTATGGAGAGATGAAAAACTTGAAACATTAAGGTCAATGTCATATGAACACAAATATTAATACAACACTTCAAAAGTCAAGCCAAATATAAATCACAAGTCACATAAATTCTTTTTGGATGTGTGTGCTCTACACCCTGTTTTTCAGTGTAATTAAACCCAAATTAAATGGATATTAAATTGTCAGCGCACAGTATTTTAATTCTCACATAACAAACTCTGTAATCATACCATGTCATAAACTTATTAAAAACCGTACCCTGTATCAGATATAGATTGACAACATTATCAAACTGAGTTTTTAAAAATGAAAGTTGGAAAATTGAGGAACAGAAAAAAGGTCCCATTTAAACAAAAAACTGGCAAATTACCTCCATCCATTCAGAATGAAGCCATATTGATATATATGCTCAGAGGAGTTCTGTATAGACTCTCATTCTATGCCTGAACTTCCTCTGTGTGCTTTCTTGGTCACCCAATTACAAGGTGAATTAATTTGCTTGTGTTGTGCCCAAAATCCCGGTTAGCAGGGCCCTCTAGCTCTGCACACCTGCTTTTCTCATCATTGGCTTTAGTTCCTCAAGATGTTGTAATTAGTTGGAGACATGGTTCAGGCTATAGGGACCTGGATGAAGCAGATGTTGAGGGGATTGCAGATCCATGAGGTTAAAGGAAAATGAATACAGATGTAGTCCCCAGGCTAATTCTCCTTATTCATGCATCTCTTTCCCTCAGTGTAGCAGGTGGGGGATGAGAATATCATGACAGCTCGGGCTACTTTGCCAGTTTGAAGTGCCAAAATGTCAAACTGTCATCTTTAAATGTATCTCATTTCTGGAAGGAAGGTTTGAGATTTCAAGAAACACAGTTGGTGTATTTGCCAGATACTTTAAACATCCTATCTGATGGTCTTAAAATAGACTACCTCTTTAAAAATCAGAGAAATATATTCTTCCCATTCAGCCTAAAAAAAAAAAAAAAAATCCATGAGGCTGCATGGGACCTTTCAGTGCCACAGAATTCATTATGAAACTGTAGCAGAAACGACATTTTGCATGTTCCAACAACTTAAAGTGTACAGTTACTGAAATCCCATTTTCCCTAAGTAGCTCAGGATAATCCTCAGCTGAAATGACAGAATAAGTAAGTCTGGACATGGATAGATGGATATAATCTTCTTATGTGGCAGCACAATAGCTGCGACTGGAAGTTCCATGGCTGACCAATCACCTCTGCTGACCTCTGTCAAACAGCATCACAGTGCTTAACAAGATGTGGGATCAGAGAGTTTTACCTTCCCGGAGGGATGGTCTCAGACATAGTCGGCAAGATGTCACAGCATTATTTTAGCTGCATCGTGGAATAAGTAGCTTGTTCATTATTCTGATTCTTAAAATAAACAACACTCTTGTGCAGTCTGTTTTTAATGTTCCTTGAAGATGTCTCCCCCTGTAAAAAGTTAGACTTTTTGTCATTGTTCATGTCCACAAATAACGCAGGTTGTAGGGTTTAAGGACCAAAAACCATCTCAATGTAGATTTACATGTCCTCTCTCAGGCTTCTCTCTGGAGCTCTAGTAACAACAGGTCGGTCAGCCAATCGGAAGAAAGGAGGCTCTGAGCCTCTCTTCTGATTGGCTGACTGTTTTCTGAGTGATTGAATAAAATATATAGCAGATTTCAGGTAAACATTCAGAGAAACCAAATCCTATAAGGTTGGATTGTTGGGCAAGGTGGGCGGGGCTTGGGGCGTGGGTGAGAGCGGTGATTGCGTTGTTGTGACATCACAAGCTTACAGAAGTCCTGAAGGCTGGTTTTAAGGCTCAGTTTCTGAATACAGGCTGTGTGCACTTCTCTGTGGACTGAGGCTTTGATACTTTCACAGTAATAATACAGAACCTAGACCTGCTTTATAATCAAACAACACATGGACATCTACCTTTATACTAGATGGGACCTTTAAGAATTAACAAAGAAATATTCAAAAATGACGTTACAGATTCATGATGTACAGAAATCTGTTTACAGGAACAATTTTCATAAAAGCCTGAAATGAACCTGAGTACACTGGTGGGAAGGAAATTCAGATTTTGTACCAACAGCCAAAAATACAGTGGTTTTTCCTGTCATGTGGGTGCTTGGCACTCTACTGAAGATGTTAGTCACTGGTAGATGTGAACATCCAGGCATCTGTATAATGCACTGAAGTCCCCTCTGAACAATACTGCAAAGCGATCCCACAGCAGCATGAGTGGTGTGGGAATGTGGTTTTCCATCGTTCTTTACTTACCTCTGTCCAACACGTTCTCACTCGCAATTCTTCACATACATTCGCTTGGTCAGTGTGTGAGGGGTCAAATGAACGAAACTTTACATTTATTAATGTCAGCACAGTCCACAGGAGGTGGTTGAGGTGGATGGCAGGCATACAATGTGCATGACCCCAGAGTCTTTTCATTGAGGCAAGAAAAGCACTTTGGTTGAGGTTAGGGAAACATTGTACTTTTGGTTATGTTTAGGCACTCACAGTGTTTACTTCAAAGCAGATAAATGTCAATATAATTTCATTTTTTAGTGACTGCTGAGGCCACCGTTCAACAGGTACAGTGAGTCCATAGCACTAAGGATACCCTACACACACACACACACACACACACACACACACCCACACACACACACACACACACACACACCCACACACACACACACACACACACACACCCACACACACACACACACACACACACACAAACACACAAACACATACACACACACAAGCACACACACGGACACACACGGACGGACACACACACACACACACACACACATATGCTGATTCCTCTTATTTTCCCAGAAAAAATATTTGATAAATATATGAATTAATGAATAAATACATGAAAAAATTGATTAATTAATAAAATAAATAAACTATGAATAAATATACACATACTCATAAAAGTTAGACATAAATTTGCATGAGTTTACATACACCATCATGATAGTGAATAATATTTGCGTGATTAAAAATACTTGTGTTCCTATTTTATATATGTGTACACTTGCATACCCATACATCAATAAATATACTTACATATACACACATATAAATATATGCATTTACACACCTACAAATAGATGCACTGGTCAACAGAAAATTAGAGGCAGGTTCAGGTTATCTGCAGATGAGTAAAAAAAGATGCGTTGAAGGACATTTTCATATGCTTGTTTTATTTTTGTTCAGCACATTGAATCACCTCTGTGTATGATAATGTGCTGCACAAAGGGATTCAATAACGCACTGTTGATTCCATTCCTTGAACTTTTGAGCTTGTGTCTCTGGTTGCTAAAAAAGACACCACTCTCCAGACTCTCTTACTACAGCTCCACGCTCATCACTTCAACATGTAGAGAAATCCGAAGCCTGAAACCCTCAAATGCCTAGTTACAGTTGATAAGCTTTGACAGTTTGGCCTGAGGGTTTAGTAATCTTTGATCCACTTTGAATTATATACTAACTCCATTAAATTAGTACCACTTCTTGTTTAGGCTGTATTAATTGGCTTGGAGAATCATCCTTCGCCGTGCAGATGAATTATGTGCGAACATGTACGTTTTTGCTGCAGTGAGTTGTTGTTGTTGTGTAATTGTCCTCAGTGTACGTCCATGTCTGCTGGAAACAGTGGGTGTAGGTTTTTGGAAAAGCAGCCACAGCAGAGACAGAGTGAGGCGAGTGCCAGATACTGCATCGATAAACTGAATATTCACCGTCAATGGCAACAGTTATGAATGCATGCGTGTGTGTGTGTGTGTGTGTGTGTGTGTGTGTGTGTGTGTGTGGTGTGGTGTGTGTGTGTGTGTGTGTGTGTGTGTGTGTGTGTGTGTGTGTGTGTGTGTGTACGGGCACGTGTGTGTCCCTGTTTAGAAAAAGATGAAAAAGTGGTAGCTCTGACTGCAAGGACAGATGTCAGCTTCCTCTTTGCAATTCATTTCATCCTTTTTTCATTCTATTGGCAACTCGCTCATGAACTCACGTTTTCTCTGTGGGCAAGAAAATGGAAATTTAATGTTAACATCAAAAGTTAATGTTGTGGATTCATGCATTTTTCATCATGTCATGTCAAGACTCTGGGGGAAACGTTTATTTTTCGGCAAATTTTTTTTGTCTTTCCTTCACACATCTGCTTTGCTTTGTTTCATCAAAGGAACTACAGAACTGTGAACAACTGTTAGAATACAACTGAGCGGGTCTTTGTGAGGTCCGACCACAAAGACCTTTTCCTTATACCTTGAACACATTCCCAACTCATCAGTGGAGCCTTGAAAGAGACAGATTGCTCCAATGCATTTATGATGATCCTCAAAAAGACTGCTCGCCCAGCAATCTTAAAGTTAATTGTCTTGTCATACACACACTTCCACAAGGCTGTACTCGCTCAACAGCGCACCAATCAATTGTGTATAATGTCTCCAGAATAATCCAACTGGCTCAAGGACCCGTGATGAACCTGAAGATAAAGGAGGATAATGCCTTTCCGGTTCCCGCACCTCTGCCGCTGCTGGGTGCTGTGTTCTGTTTTTGACCGAGTATCTGTCAGGCTAAAGCCCTCCGAGCATAATCATTAGTGTTATTATTTATTATTAATCATTAACCTACGGTCAGCAGTCGGGCAGATAAACAGGAAAAGTGAATGTCCGCGCTAATGAGAGCAATAACTCTGGATAGATGAGATGACTCTGTCACGGGGTGACGTGAGGGAGGAATTCATTTGTAGGATGGTGAGAGCTGAGTCACACTTTTCATGTGGCATCAATACCTGTGAGTTGTGAACTGACAGGACGAGCACCTTGACAGATACTCCTGACTTCCGCCTTCTATTTTTGATCATAATGGTATATCATTTTCAATGATAGGGACAGTTTGAAGCCTGACATTCGCTGAATAAGTCCTAATGCAACAACTTGTACCTGCCATGCAAGAGTATGTTTCAGATTTGAACACGTTTTCTGATGCGTGAAGTACAGGTTGGTTTATAATGCTCTTCAGCCATTCAGTGAGAATTAACATAGCAAAAGACTCAAATTATTGTTTCAGGTTACATCCCTGTTTATCCAGAATCATGTAAAGTATGAACCATTTGTGTGAAAGTTTTTCATAATTGCTGTGTGCAGTCTTGATTAATGGCTAAAAAGTGTTTTGTGAGGTCACACTGATCTTGACCTTTAACCTTTGACCACCAAAATCGAATCCAAGTTGAATCCAAGTGAAGTTTGTGCCAAATTTGAAGGGATTCCCTTGAGCAGTTCTCGAGATCACAAGGCCAAAACCTTGTTTCTGTGAGGTCACTGTGACCTTGACCTTTGCTCTCTGACCACTAAAAAAGTCCAAGATTTTATGCCACATTGTAATGCACCTTCATTTGTGATATCACACAATTAAATCTGTAAAATCTGACACACTGAACTGGCCACAATGACTTTATAAAGTCCATCATTCATTAAATATCAAGCTACAATGAGCTGTGAATTGTTATGGAGTGTGGTCTTAAGGGAGTAGAGAGTAGTACAAGTCTGGTGCTCTACAACACAGCACATCCCCAGAGTGCAATCTGGGTGAAAATGTAATCTAGAGTGCTTGTAGCCTCATAATCAGACTGAATTGCTGTTAACTTTTGAAAATTGAATGGTAATAAAGGTGACACTGAATATGTCATTTTAAAGGGAAACAGTGCAAGAAATGGTTTCTTTTTCTTTTTTTTTTATCTCTGGCAATTGGTGCCAGAGATGTGTCATGATAACACTGTAAGGAGGAAAGTACCTGCTGAGATCACAGGATGTGAGCAGATGATTTACTTAGAGGTTGTAAAGAAAGAAGGTTAATCAAGGAGATCTGGAAAAGAAAGTGTAAAATCAAAACACAAACTGTTAACATCTGTCACCATGGATGTATTACAGTGGCTATAATCGATACGTGTATAATAACAAACTTATATAACAATATGAAGGGGGCTCTTCAGTATGTAGAGAAGAACCTACAGAGAATTATCACCTGAATCTGCAACTCCTCAACTGTCTTCACGGAGTGAGTCTCAACTCTTCATCTGTCCAGCCCTCAGCTTTACTGTCTTCAGCTGCAGCAGGCAGCTGTTCTTAGTGAAAGAGCTCTAAAAACCCCTCTCAACGCTGCCTGTTAAGCACCAACCAGCAAACAATGACGGAATTAGTGCCTAAATAGTAGAGCCTATAGCAGTGAAAGAGCCAGACATCTCCCTCAGGAGTTGGTGGAAACAAAAACAGAGCTAAAACAGAGTGAATATTGAACTTGGATTCATCAGGTGGACAGAAAAACAACTCCAAACTGATGATTTTGCTCCATAACTGCTGGATGGGTAAATAAGCAACTGTTTATGAACAAGTTTGCCATATACAGTAAATGTTGATAATATGTCAGTGTTGTGTTCACAAGTTGTTACCACTGCCCCAAGTGGTAAAAAGAAATCAGTTATTGCAGGTATAAGGAGAACTGGATACTGTATACAATGATAGTGCCCAGTTAATTCCATTGCTTTCCAAGCTGCTCACTGGACACAGCCCCCGGGACTGTGAGGTGCCTCATACATGCACCACGTTTAGACAAACAGTGCTATCAGCAAGTAAGCTGTAAGAGATATGGGCTCAGTGAACATTTTTAAACGACAGCTGAAAACCTTTAACTTTGCTTTTAATGAATTCTCTCATATTTTACTATTCTTACTGGTTTCTGTTTTAATTTTCATATACATATTTTATCATCTACTGTCTTTCTACTGACTATTTTCATTGTCCTTCAATCCAGCCTTAATTTAGATTTTTTTTGTAAAGCACTTTGAGCTACATCTCTCATATGAGAAAGTGCTCTATAAATAAAGGTTATTATTACTATTATTATTATTATTATTATTATTATTATTATTTTCATCATTATTAATGTATTATATACACACACACATATATATATATATATATATATATGTGTGTGTATATAATACATTAATAATGATATATATATATATATATATATTTGTATCTGTGTATTGTTACCAGTAATGTTTTTTTGTGCTATGTCTGCCTGCTGAGGGACTACCGATGTAAATTAGCATTTTTGCTACAATCAGTCATGTTTACATTGTGGATTTTATACTGATGTTCATTAACATGCATTGTCCGCATCTAATAAACAAATAAATAATCTAAACCTTCTGTGAGTTTTTGGACTCACTGAACAGCATGAGAATTTTCCTGACCACGCCAGCTGACTTCCTGTTGGCTCCCACACAAACAGCATGGGGTAATTTACTGAGTTAATCATACGACTCTTCTAGACTTTCCAAATGTTATTAAACTGAATGGACGAAATTCTGTGATGCTCAGAAAAATGTTTTCATTGTTTTACAGCTGATTTCCAATGATCTTATATGGGAAATATGTGACAGCCCAGAACTGTTCCTCTGGGCTTACAATTTACAGACCCACTTCCTGGTTAAACTCTGACATACTGTTATTGGAGTAGTTTTGCACACTCATGATTTCTCTGTATAATGAGTTGCTATTATAAGCGACATTGCAGGCGTGCCCACTTTTGGTTCCATCTCTAAATAAATTGGTCGCAACACTGTCAGCTTGTTTACACCCTGTATGATGCCTGACTGCTTGTGTTTCTTTCCTCATTGAATCGTGTTCCAAGATCTCAGCCATTAGTCTGAGAGACTAAAGTCTAGTAATCATTTTTGTAATTCAATTTACAACAACCTGTATACCTCCTTCGGTCTCATCCAGGCTTGCAGCCATTTCTGTGGCCAATTTGCCGTTTGTTTGGATGTTGGCAAGAAGGCGACATCCTCGTTTTTAACCCTACATGTAAAGCTCTGATTGGCTCAGTTTTTTCTCCAACAGGGGAAACAGCTGTCAGTGAGCACAACACCATACCTACTTTATTCACTGAAAGAATCTGAAATATGAGCAGTGATGCTGAGGTCTGGGACCAGGCTAGAGAGCTTGGCAGGTGGAGCTGGAAATCCAAAATATCGAGTTCAATTTTCCTCCAGCTATGATGGTGTGTAACTGTGAGAGTGGGCAGAGCATTTCAGGAAAAAGAAAGCCCTGGTCTCCATGTGTCTACCATAAATAAAGGTTAAAAGAAACTGAAGTTGTTGATTTAGTTAAACCAATCCAATAAAAGTCTTATTCTACCCTGACAGGTTTTTGGTCTCAGGCAATTATAGCCAGCTCTTTTCTTTCTTCAGTTTATATCTGAACCTTGTAAACAGCTCTAGGTGAAAATCCCTGCCGGATTTTAAATTTATTGACTTAAACTATATGATTCTATGCTCAGAGGAGCCACTGTGCAGAGTCTACATGTGGCAAACTGCTTTCTTTTCATATTTGCAATAAATTATCTGTGTCAGTGTTTGTTGCCCGGTCTGATCCTGGCTAATCCCTTGCTGATGCTCCTGTGCCTGTAGTTGTTTTGTGTTCTAATCTCAAATTGCACCTGTTTTACAGAATCTGAAAATGTTCAGATGTTTACCTGTTACTATAAAGGCCTAATCTGTCATTTTTTTTAATGTACAGGAGATTTGTATATCAAAAGACTACGACTTGTGTTTCTGCTCTGATCTAATCTGATCAGAACTAAACATCATCCACCAGGGATACTCTGCTCATTTTACACATCAGTTTACTCAACATGGTTTCTACAACTTAGCTTGTGTAAACATTTGTCATGTCTGAGAAAACACCCTTTCCCCTAAGCCCTAAACCTGGTCTGGGCTAATTGCATACACTGTAAATAAAGATGGACATAGTGTTATTGAAGCTCAGAGTGGGCTGCTCCACCGTTGCTATCTTGGCAGTGCCTGACTCTGCCTAACTCCCAGCCAATCGAAAAATGGTCAAAGAGGTAGGGCTTGTGTGGAGCCGAGACTACATTGCATGCCGGTTTAATAACTGTGACAAGCATAGGGAACTGTTCGCACAGCTGGGCATCTTGCTCGAAGGCTAACAAGAAGCTAATTCATTTGCTGGCTAATTAGCTAGTTAACAAGCTTAGCTAACAAGCCAGAAACCAATACCTGCAAATTAGTGCTGACATATAAATAAAACTCACTGACCTCATGTTCTGTTAGTCAATTAACTGCACAGTAAGCCATATTATTGGTCCGATATTTGCATTAAAAATACTCCAAAAGGCACCAACACCACAAACAAGGCAGAAAGTTCACATTCGGTGATTTAGCGGAGGTGAGGCCGATCAGACAGCCAGTGGACTGTGATGGCACCCACGTCACTCAAAGCAAGGATTGACTCTGTTTTGAAGCCAGCCTCAAGTGGCCATTCAAGGAACTGCAGTTTTTGACCCTTTCGAGTTAGCTTCATTTTTCAGCCCAGGAGGTTGCTGCTTGGCTGACTGTCACAGCTCGACAGGAGAGGAGAATCAATGAGCAAGTCATCTAGCGCAGACGTGTCTGTAGTAACAGCAGGACAGAGAGGCCTGAAGGGCTGCAGAGATTACAACTACAAAGTTTAACACGTTTGAATGATGACGGAAGTCCATGTGCTGTCACGCTATCGTTGCTAATGATGGTTTAACCTTGTTAAAATCATTATGGTTTCATTTTCTTATTACAACTGCTGTAGAGGAGAATATGGAATTTAAACAATGTTGAAACACATGTTCAGCAAGAGATCAGACTGAGTTATAGAAGCTTGTGCAGCAGCAGCTTATGATAAGATTTTGGGATGCAGCTACTGTTTGTGGTGCATTATGGGAAGTGTAGGATCCACCGTTTTCCGACTTTGACCCACACTACTGATTAAAAATCAAAACGTCTCACCCCATGCTGCACCTATTTTACCCATTTCTTATAATCCATCTGCCAAACATCCACTGTTGTTATGGACGTGCAATACTAAATCATTAGAGAAGCTCTTTGAATTAAAGAATTAGACTATAGATTATGTTTATTATTACAGCATTTATAAGACCTGTTATTCAATCTATGGGTAAGAACAAGTTCCATTCCTATGTACCTTCAAAGGCTCATGGTTAACACACATTAGCCATGTTCATGTTGCATCACATCATATGACAGACATGAACTGACACCTGTAGCACACTCTGGTCGTGCCATGTGCACAGAAGTAGTCAGTGGCAGGTATGTGCTGGTCCTTCTTTTCTGGAGAGTTGACAGACACTCATGCTGAGTCAAAGGACGGTGGTGTAAACTTACCATGATGCACATGAACACACCACCAGTGCGCCAGTTTACAGAAACAATAGATGTGTCTTAAATGCCCTTCAAAGCCACAGACACAAAGAGAGACATAACAGAAGAACCATTAATGAATAAAAGGTACTGGTGCACTGTGAGTGTATGCCACAGAATTTAAAAGGTAATTCATTATATTAGTCATTCATCCACTCATATAAACAGGATGGGGCTCATAAGGCTGGGCCAGGTGTTTTAAAATGCTGACAGACTTTAAATCCGGAGAGAAAGGGTTATTTTACAGATCCCCTCAGACCTGCAGGCAGCCAGTTTCCCCGTCGCTAACATCACTCCAAACTCCTCTGTTTCCTCCTTTTTTTATGACATATACTAAAAAGCCTCTCACTGAGAAGCTATTTATATTTTTTAGTTATTGTTGGTTCCACGGATAACACTAGAATTTTCAGTAGTCAGGGTATATATTATCATATTCATGTTGAATTATCATTTTCATATAGTAGCAAACATATCCATCTTATTCTGTTTGTTCTCCACTGTTCATTCTTCTTTCCGCATCTAGCTGTTCATTCCCTGATTTCATGGTCTGCATATAATTCATCCACTGCAGAGAATAGATTTTTGAATACTGTGCGCGTTCCAGGATCTTGTTTTACACTTATTTTATATGAATAAAGGAATTTCGCAGTATACACACATAGAGATGATTTTTTCATCTTGGAAACAACTCACACATATACCTGTCACAGTGTCCTTACCTGATCACTGAGCCGTGAAATTACCACTGATTTTTATCAGATTTTTGATCTGCAACTGAAGTTTCATTTCAATCCTTAAACCACATTAGTTGACAGTTGCTTACAACAACAGGAAAACTGAGCCAATATTAAAATTGATGACATTTACACATTACCTCAACACAAAGTGTCAACAATTGACAAACAGCCCACGTGTGTTTCACTTCTTTTATTTTGGTGGAGCGGCAGCATAGAACCCTCCAACTATGACCAAAGGACTGTTCTATGAAACAAATTCAACAAACCAAGGATATATTTTCATTATCTGGCTTAACTGAACCTAACATTGGCCTTTCTGGATAACCTGTACTACGTAGCTACTAGTTGCTTCAGTTAACGCTGGTTTTTCCTAGTTGTTAATTATAAGCAACATTGTCAGAACCATGAATAGTAATTGATTAATAATTCACTCCTGGCAGACAAAAAAGATCTCCTCAATAAGAGACAAAATGAAGGAGTATTTCACTAAATGTGGATTCAGTATTATCCAATGAAAAACAATGTACTCGAGGAATATATTGCAGATCAAGAAATAAAATCAGATACAAAATATTTGTCTAATGGTAAAACAGCTGGAGAAGATGGATTCAGTATTGAGTACAGTTCTACAAAGGTTTATAATATAAACCTTTGTAGAACTTTATTATATAGTTGATATATAATGTCGCAATCAAGCTGCTTCACTTCAGAAGTCAGTGGTAATGCTATCATAAGACGGTGAAAAGCATTTGACAGGATTGAATAGTTATATTTATGTTATACCTCAGAGAGACATGGCTTTGGACCTGTATGTGTGCAATGGATTAAAGAGCTTTACCATAAGACACTTGTCTGTGTCAAGACAAATTGAATTGTTTTCTCCCTTTAGGCAAACTAGATCATCAAGGCAAAGATGCTCAGTCTCCTCTATCATTTTCATTTTAGCATTAGAACCCTCAGCGTATTCTGTCTGAGGTAATCAACGAATAAGTGGTATATGATTTCAAAATAAAGCTCTATGCAGATGATTTACTGTAAACTCCTTCAAACCCAGCATGCCACATCTACTTAGGTTCCTAAATGAGTTTGGCAACTTTTTGGGATATAAAGTAAATTGGAATAAGACTGAAGTAATCCTACTCAACATGACTTTTCTAGCATACCTTGCACAGGCCAGTTATTTAGAACAAAAGGGGAATGAAACATTCTGGTACTGAATCAACTTTCCTTATTGGGAAGATATTTGAGAAAAATGTTACTAAACTGATAAAAGCTGTTAAAGAAGATCTTCCACTGTCTTTGTGGGGCAGAGCAGAGATAATAAAAATGAATGTTTTAACCAGGCTGTCTTTTATGATATAATCTAGTCCACTTAAATGACCTGAATATTGGTTCAAATAAATTAAAAACCTTTTTACAACATTTCTCAATAAACCTACAAATCAAGGAGGCTCAGGGATGGTGGAAATATATAAACATTATTTGGATTGTAATGGCAAACACCTCATGCACTAGGTCTATCTCACAGACAGTGTAGTTGGCAGCTGGATATGGCTGGGAGAGAGAATTGCTGATGAGAATAAATAAATTCAAATTTTGCTGCAGGAATGAGAACTCTTATTATTGAGTGGGAAACTTGTAATCTTTGTAATTCGAGCCAAACTGTAAAACAGGAGAGAATAATGAGATTTAATGAGCTTAAAACTCATTTTCACCTTAATGATTTATGGTTTCTGCATTTACAGCTGGAGCCTATATTACAGAAACTCCTACCTCAAGGTATTACACTGGCTTCAGATAATGACACAGATAATAAACTGAAAGAGAGTGTAACAGATAGAGGCACAGTATCTAAACTTTATAGACTTATCTCTCTCCTCCTGTGGTGGGATGAAGTTCAGTTACAATGGCACAGTGACCTGGGAAAAAAAGCCTACCACCAGAGCAGTGGGACACTATGATACAACACACAAACGACTTATTAAATGCAGTATATATATAAACATACATACATACATATATATATAATGATACACTCACATTTAATACTGAATATAACATACTTTTCATATATATTTATATATATATGATATATTCAGTATTCATATTTAATACTGAATATAACATACTTTTCACATATATACGTATATATATATATATATATATAAATATAATTTAGTATATTTAATACTGTATTAGTATTTTATTAGTATGTATTAGTATACTATTAAATGTGAATGTATCATTATGCTCAGAAGTGTGTTTGTTGGGGGGCGACTCGATCGCCTAGTGGTTATGGTGAATATCACATGGACATAAAAAGCCCTAAGCAGCAGGTTCCCAGTTTGACTCTTGTTTACTGCATATCACTCCTCTACTCTCTGCCTCTGTACTTGTACCTGTACATGTGCTACTCCACTGTTGCTGACTTTTAAAGGCATAAAAATGCCCATAAAAATAACTTTAAAGGGTAAAAGCAGATGCAATGAAATCTGCAGTAACACAACATCTGATAGCATGGCTTTCCTGTCTGAGAAAAGGATCATTCTTATGAACTGGAGTATGGAAATCAAATTGTTTCCTATCAGGGATTTTATAGAGATATAGATGAACCGTGGACACTTTAAATAAGAGACATTTAGTTTGAGAGAAGATTTTGCACTGTCAGAGACGCAAAGCCAGTGTAATGAATAGAAATCTGAATCTTCAATATAGAACGCATAACTCCTGCCAAGAAGGATAGTTTATGATGCAATGATATGTATTTTCTTTTTCCCAGCCACTTCGGGCTTTTGTGTATAAAATGTAAACATACAATAGGATCTCTGCTTACATGAAAGGATTAATTAACTGGGTGACACATATCTCCTTTCATGTATCCACTAAATCGTCTTCATGACGAGTGTTTTTCATTGCAGTAGAACAGCAATTAACATTTGTTTAATTTGTTAGTCCATATTTAAATAAACCTTGTTTGCTTGCATGTAAATGTGTCGTGAAATAATCAGATGCAAAATCTAAGACAGATGTGAAATAAACCTATACTCAGGGCACAGAGCTGCATCAACAGGCTATATTCAATCATTTAATGTTATTATTTTGATTATATGTTGATTAAATAAAGAGTTATACTCATTGGGCCTCAGGCAAGAACATTTTCATATTGATATCCCAAAACCTCCCTCACATACCAATGCTCCAAGTCTGATTCTCCAAACTCTCCTAACTTTACAGTCATGTCAGAGATAGTTTGTTTTGACTTGACGAATACCACTGGTTCAGGAGTAAGTGAACATTCCTGTAATTTTCCACCAGGAGCATGATGAGAAATGATCTCAAAGAAATCTAGTCTTGCAAATAGTGATAAAATCTTATAATGTGAGACTAAAAACTCTGTGACTTATAACACATTGTCTTGTCATCTCGCAGTCTTAGATCCCCTGGTCGGGCCCCTCTGGCTGTAATAAGGGCCCCTCGGCTTTGGAACGACCTGCCAGAGGAGATAAGGTCAGCAGAATCAGTATCAGAATCTTCTCTTAAATCACTTCTTAAAACCCATTTTTTATACACTTGCTTTTATGTGATATCATCTTTTTTTATCATCCTCATACTGTTTTTTTTATTTTATATTTCTGCTCTCATCTTTTACCTTTCCCTCATTTGCGTTCCACTTTTGTTTGCCCTTATTGTCCGGCTTTCTGTTGTTATAACATTAATGAAGGCTCAGTTCTGTTCAGGCGTCCCAGTGAGCTGCAAGTGTGACAGTGAGCCAGCATGTACAATAGCAGGACCCTGAGGCAGCTTCATGGAATTTAAACATCATTTACACACGTTCACTTCCTCCTGTTTTTATGCACATTCTCAAATTGTGCATAATAACCAGAGTGGAAGGGTAAAAAAAACAAAACAAAATGCGACAAAGTGCAATGGAAACAGACTTAGTGAATTACTCATCACATACATGAGACGTGTGAGTTAAATGCCCACTGAAGCTCCACTTGACTGAGAAGACTAAAAACATTTGCAGACAAAACCATCAGATCTGTGGGCAGTGAGGAGTCTTCCTCTAATTATTACATAAATATCACATTTCCTGCATTGGTTTCCCCCATTTGAGAATTGACTGGTGCTCATTTAATTATGCCATCCTGTTCTTTTCTTCTGCAGAGCATTAATAGCACCCAACTGATTTGAACACACAATAAATCTCATTCTCTTTTGTCTTTTTTCCTTCAAATTCAGTTAAAATTCGCTCTAAATTTGAGCGTGAATCTGGCTTGTGATATGTCAAATTGTCTTCAGTGAAAAACGCCTTAAAAAGAAAATGAAACACTCTTTTTCTGAGATTTTCCACTGTGACGGTTTATCATGCAGTTCAGCAACAGACAAATGGTGATGTACACAGCCTGATGTAATTTTCCACACTTAAGCAGATATATTAATATGTATTCCTTCACATTTTTATCATTACGTTCTTACAGAGAGTATGTCTTCCTCTTTACTCTGCTGCTGGGGAGTTGGCTCTTCTCTTCACCCCACTGATTTTAAAGATGTAACATCTGATCAGGGTTGGGTTTTTGTAGGGTTTGTTTCTGTTGTATTCCCTCCAAGCTCATTATATGCCCATTATATATTCAACAGTGGTAATTTGGGTCCTAATGCTAACCAGTTTGAAAATAGGCAACAGGGTAGTGCATCCAAATTCTGTGTCCATGTCACTGGCATAGCCACGCAGAAAGCAATAATTGGGTAACGTGTTCCTAATGCCTCTAATGAACTCTGCTCATTTGCATGCCTTTCTGAGCCTGATACGCCAAGTAATTATCATCCATAAACCGCCATGAAAATTAATGCACAGTAACTAATCTGCAGCTATGATGTGTAAAATTATTGCACAATATTTGTGTGAGCACTGAAACCGAAGCCCAAACACCAACAATGGCAACACTTAGACATGACCGATGGCATTTCATTTGAGGTTCGAGTGTCAAGGACGCGCAAAACAGAGGCTGGAGAAGTGCTTTTGGATTAGACGCTGCAACATTATAATGAAAGCCTCGCTTCATTGTGCTGTGCTGTCTGTCAGTTTACTGAGCTGAGACCTGAGGTTGCAAGACACAGAGTCATAATGTGTCTTTGTGTCAAGTTTCAAATGTCACGACATCTGCAGCTTTTTTCAGATGACGAAAACAGCTTCACTGTTCCAAAAAAGAGCATCTGTTGTCAGAGAACATCCATTTTTATCACCAGTGCGACGTGAACTCGAACTCTGCCAGCACCTTCAGCTTCCCCGCCGAGCTGCACACAAACACACAATCCTCTCCGCTGCGGTGACTGATGATCAGCGCCACCGGCTTCATGACTTTAAGCTCAGCTGTGGATGACACATAAAAAAATAACTTTAACATAGCCTTGTGTAATCCTAAATGACCTTTCTCTTTTGCTGCTGATATCATGAAGACCTGGGCTCAGACAACCTTTAAATTTATACTGTTACTTTAACAGATATGAACAGACAACTACTTTTTGTCCTTTTCAAAGAGAAAAAAATAGACCAAAAGACTGACGCACAGCTAGTGGCCGTTATCCCTACACCGTTAATAAAAACTCAAAATGAAATGAAACAATTTACTGTTGGATTTGCTGTTCTGAAAGCCTTATGTAGGAGAGCTCAAAATGAGGTGTGTGTCCTGACAGTGGAACTAGGGAAAGGATTGGGGAGTAATTGAAATCAATAGTTTTTATGCCTTTGGAACCAGAAAATCTCACAGCAAGATCTGAACATTTCTCGTGTTCAAGTGCAAATTTAAGCCCAGTGAAGGTGTTAAAGCGAAGGTCACTGGGCAACATGTTTGGGCAGCATGGTTGTCAGGAAAACTTATAAAGTTTCCTGACAACCTTGCAAGACTTATATCAGAATATTGCTCTGGACCAAAGTGTCGGATGCACGGTGTGATGAGTGTTAATTCTGGAGCTGGAGCGCTTGAGCAGGTTGCATGGACTCCTTCTGGTGGGGACCGATGTTCCACATTTCTTCACCTGTTCAACTCACTGTTCTCCATATCCTGTATCTTGTTGTTCCAAACCTTGCTGAGTTTTGGAGGAAAGCAAGGTTTGATCCAACAAGTCTTCAACCTTAAACGGCTTGGAAACACTGTCCAGAACTACACATGAGAGTGTTGGCTGGAGACTGTCCTCCCAAGAAAAATGACAGCATAATATGACATATTTACTAGTAAAAAGTACAAAGCCTTCCAGTGGACAAGGGAATTATGATTCTTGTCAGGAGCAAAGGAGGAAAAAGTCTGTCAATGAGCCAGAAAATGAACCAAAGGAGGATGGAAGAAATGCAGTAGACTTTAGACACATGAAGCCGCTGTTTGCATCCCCATTTCAACCATAAACTGTTTATAAAGATGGATTTAGCCTCCGTGACGTCACCCATAGGTTTCTGAAGAGCGGTTGTGAAGCTCAGAGTGAGCTGCTCCACACGTCGCCGCCTTGGCAGTGCCTGATCCCGCCCCTAACGCTGAGCTGAGACTTCGGTGCATGCCGGTTGGTAGTAAGCTTGTTTAGGTTCATTTCTGTCCTTCATGGAAGTAATCTTTAATGTTTTTGTATTTGCTTCTTAAAAACCTTTTTCAAATTCTGTGATGTGTTCGGTTCAGCACCACAGATGGATTTTCCTCACAGAATGACCTGACAGAAACATTTTACATCCTCCATATGACTGTTGTCTGATAATTGTTTTAGACATGATGACATCGTCTGATGATGGGTTACAGTTGAATCTTTTTGAAGTAAAGCACTTTAGGAGCTTCAGCTTCAGTTTGACATTGACTTGAAATGTCAAAATTTAAATAATGTGATCTTAGTGACTTTGACTGTGGCATGATTGTTGACGGGCTGGTTTGAGTATTTCTAAAACTGCTGATCCCTCTAGAGCTTTTACTCAGAATGGAGCCAAAAAATAAATAAAAAAAAACATCCAGTGAAGCAGCAGCTCTGCAGAAGGAAACACCTTGTTGATGAGAGAGATGAGAGTAGACTGGCCTGACTGGTTGTAGCTGACAGAAAGGCTACAGTAACTCAGATCACCACTCTTTACAACTGTGGTGAGCAGAAAGGCATCTCAGAATAAATATGTCCAGACTTGAGGTGAATTGGCTACAAGAGCAGAAAACTGAGGCTGCTCATCAAAACTGGACAGTTGAAGACTGGATTTCTGGATCTGGATTTCTGCTGAGGCAGCAGATGGTGGGGTCAGAATTTGGCAACAACAGCACGGATCGATGGACCCAACCTGCCTTGTGTCAACTGTCCAGGCTGGTGATGGTGGTGTGATGGCGTGGAGAGTGTTTTCTTGGCACACTTAATACCAATCAATCATCATGTGAATGCCACAGCCACAGTTTTATGGCTGACCATGTGTCCTTTATGGCCAATTTACTATCCTCTAATGGCTATTTCCTGAATAATAATGCACCATGTCACAAAGCAAAAGTCTCAAACTGGTTCCATGAACATGACAATCCAACAGAACATGTTTAAGATGTGGTAGAACAGGAGATTCGCACCTGACAAATCAGAAATGAATTATGTCAACATGGAGCAGAATCTGATAGGGATGCTTCCAACCTCTCGTGGATTCGACTCCAGGAGGAACTGAGGCTGTTCTGAGAGCAAAGTATCAGTATGATGTTCCTAATAAAGTGCTCAGTGAGTGTATGCCTGTAGATTTGCATTGCCAGAGTTTACTCAGTTCAGCATCACATGCTGCCTCGACGCTGTGAGTCTGAACATGTGCTGTAAATTACATGCTTCACACTGCTAGAGTGCAACTCAACTGAGAGCTAAACAACTTGGCTGGAGGACTCAGTTACATCTACAAAATAAGGGAAACTTGACACATTCTCAAAGCACACTCGACATTTTTTACATGATTATAGAGGCGCACAGTCCCTCACTCTGGCTTTCTCTTGTGGTTAATATTGAGTGATTAGGATGGGGATTAGTGTGGGCACAGTGAGCAATCTGGCATTTTGAAGAGGCTTTATCGCTCAGGCCGCACCGGGAAGCGTTTTGGCTGTTTTATGTCATTGCTGACACAGTCCTCCCACTCGCCGCAATTCACTCCCATTGTGTTTATGGGCACTAGTGTTTCCTACAGACACTTATCTTGGCAGTGTGGAACAGCCTCTGAAACAATATTTAGACCAAGTGCTGATACACTCTTCATCATGGACTGAACTTCAGTAGGTCACTGACATTACATAAATGTTTACCGGATGCAGTGTTTCAGACACATAGGTCCACCTCAGTCTAAAAATAAAATAAATAAAATAACAACACGCAGGACAATAACACAAAAAAAAACAAAAAAAACACAAAATCATCGCAAGTTTCAAATTCACAGTGATTATAGCACATGCAGACATTTGTTCCATTGTTTTCAGAAACAAAGAGGAGGAAGTGTGTCACTCAGTGCAGGCTCAGTTCATGATCACATTTTTAGAGTCACTAGGAAGGGTGCAGATGTCCTCTTACCCAATCTAACCTGCATGGTTTTGCAGTGGACAAAGTACATTTACTTGAGATCTGTACTTAAATATATTTTTCGAGTATATGTACTCTACTTCAGGATCATTTTATGAATGTGATAGACCATACGCTGTGTTGATCACAGGAGAAGAAACCAATCACAGCCAACTCCTCTACTGTCAGTCATGTCGTGCTGCTGCATGTTTGAACAGCTCAGTTTGAACTTACCTGAAGTTGTAGGTAAATTCCCTTTAGCTAAACAGGTCTGTGTTATCAGCCATTGACAGACTTGGTTGTCTGCTGGTCCTTAAATTCCACACATCAAACCTCAGTCTATGACTCGTGCTTTCAACGTTGTGAACTAAAGTTGCTTCAGTCCTTTGTTGCTGAAATTAAATTTGCCCCTTTAATGACATTGATGAAGAATGACTAATCATGCTACGCAGACTGATAAGGTGAGATGATGCACGCTGTCAAACTGCTTGAATTTATTCACAAGCTGTAATTATTCATCTCTACATTCTGACTTTATGTGACAATCAGTCTTTAGAAATGAATTGTCAGCCCTTCAAACAGGCAACGCAAGGGCACTTTGCAAAAAAAAAGAAAACAAGAAGATGGCTGGTGATTTATGAATTCAGTGAATGGCTCCAAATCAACAGAGAAATAACTGAAGAGATGCACTTTATGTGATGTTTCTAAATAAAGCTGGTGAGCTTCTGTTCAATCATAATATATCTGAGGTGACTCAGATATCAATTTTAACTTTGGAACAGAGGAAAAAAATCTGAAAGCAGTGGTTTCACATTTATTTTTGTTTCCACTGTGTAGACTGATGTTTGAATTCCATCATTAAAATTTCATGTTCTTCACACAGAATGCAAGAGACAAATGTTGACATTACAATCTACTAAAGGAAGAGGCCTGCTGGAAATGGCTCTCCGCATGAGTGACGGGCCAGAATTGATTTTTTGACAATGAGATAGTAAAGAAACACAATCAGAGGGCATTTGAGCTGAGACCTGGCCAGAAACCCTACACACTCACACACACATATACCTTTACCAGCAATCGTGCTTTTCTGCAATCATGCTTTGATGGTCTTTACCAGCTTGGCTTTCCCCACCAGGCGTGAAGGTCACTCGCCTTTTCTCCTCATAAAAGCACAGGCCATGTTTCAAGTTGTCAGTCTCACTGGTTGATTGGCACAAGAGATCCTCAGTAGGGGACCTTTGAAAGACATAAACACAGAGAAGTTTAAATAAATATGACACTGACATGAAATGTCTGAAATAATTCAGAGAAGTGAAGGCAGTTATAACTGTGATGAGTTTTATTGCTATATACTGTACTTACTGTACATACACTGGTTAAATGTCCCAGATTTTACACTTCTCCTGTGTTTTATTTGAAGTGTTGATCCATAAGAATTTGTGGTTTTAAGAACCAAAAACCATCTCAAAGCAGTTCTACATTTCCTCTTTCAGGCCAATCAGAGGAGAGGAGGCTCTTAGCCTCTCTTCTGATTGGCTGACTGCTTTCTGAGTGTTTGACTAAAAATACAGTATAGCAGATTTCAAGTAAACACTGAGAGAAACCAAATCTCGAAAGGTTTGATGGTGGGTCCAGGTGGGTGGGGCATGGAGCCAGAGATGTCATTGTGACATCACAAAGTTACAAAGTACTGACGGCTGGTTTTAAGGCTCAGTTTCTGAATACAGGCTGTGTGCATTTCTCTGTGGACTGAGCGCTTTGATACTTTCACAGTATTAATATAGAACCTAGACCTGCTTTACAATCAATGAAGACATGGAAATATCAATTTATACAATATGGGACCTTTAATAATATCAGTTTATAAGTGTAAAGTATAAACTGTGATTATCTTTTAGGTCAAAAAGTTAATTTACTCTGCTCTTTTGTACTAAAAGCAGGGGTGACAAGGTTTAACTAAGTCATATTGGAAAATCGATACAGCAGATCCAAACCTAATTCTGTGTGATTAAATTGTTTAAAACCAGTCTTACCAAGTAACTCTTCCTCTCTATACTTATTTACCTCCATCAGTAATGGCTTTTTGTTGTGTCTCTTGCAAGGTAGTTACATTCTCCAATCACACACTTGCACTTCTGGCTAAATGTCTAGCTGCATTTTGTTGTCTCAGTGCTTGTACTCACACAACACACAATTTATAATGGACATTCTGAATGAAATTCAAGTGTATTTAGTGGGAGTTGTTTGACACTGTGCACACAAAAGTATTTAAGTACGCCATTGGCACCACAAACCTTTCTATTAACTTAAGAACGCGATGTGGGTGCTGACGAAAATGGACAGTAGGAAAACAGGAGCAGTCAACCCAGGCCCAGTAACGTTAAGGTTAGCAGCTGAACTTTCAAAGCACACTGGGCTCTACCACCTCCTGTTTCAAGGCAACTGCTGAAGGAAGAAACTGGTTTATTTACAAGAACATGTCTTAGTTGAACAAATCAAATTCAGATGGTTGATACAGGCCCATTTGACAGCACTCCAGTGAAAAATTCAGCCTTCTTAGCCAATAAAATTTCCAAGTATTACCGCCCATGTTGAGGCTACTCGTGTCATCTGGGACATTTCTGATTCAGTACCTGATGTACAAATTGAGAAAATATATTACATTTTTATTTAGTTACTTACTTAAACAAATAAAATTATAAAAATCCCATTGAATGTGGCCTCAATCATATCATATGGAACCTACTGTATTTGTATCACCTTTGTACTGTATTGCAGATCATGTGTCTGGAGTCCTCTGAGAGACAAAGATACACATCCCTACCTAAAAGTAAGGTGTGTACACCTGTGACTTTCAAAATATGCTCCCCTATCCAGATTGCAAATTCAATACGAATAAATTATCTGAGAAGGTTGAACAGATTTTTACAGGAAGTATTTCATTTTGATTCTTGAAGGGCAAATGATAGATTTTTAGGATCTACACCTCAAACGGTGATTAAAGCCCTTAAACAGACATCATGTTATTTCAAAGAGCAGCCTGGTCCATGCCCCGTCTGTGTACTGAGTGAGACCACTATCTAGATGGGAATTGGCACTGTTTTAGCTTGCAGAGTAACCCCCGGCTAAGGAAGGTCGGCATTATTATAATACAGGCGCAGCCACCTGGTAGCACTGACCTGAGCGGAGCCGATTAATCTGGTTCATCAGCACAGGTCATGGAAGCTGTGTGTAATGAGCCGATAATTGGAGAGAAGGAAGAGTATCGTTCTCTGGGACTAATCCTAAGCTATTGGGGAGAATATTGAAAATAGATCCCTCTATTACAACCAGGGGCAACTGTGGCTTTTGGCAAGAATCTGTTTAAAATGCATTTGGTATATAACCCACTGAAGAGCTGAAGACTAATGAATGTTAATCCTATGAAAATTTTTCAACTCTTTCTTTTTCTTTTGCTTCTATTTCTGTGGCATCACCCCTCTTTCTCTCTCTCTCTCTCTCTCTCTCTCTGTCTCTCCTCCACTCTATCCCCATAGTGGATTGATCCAAGGATTACTGATGGTAAGGAATCCTCCTCAGTTACCTGGAGCACAATACAGGCTCTACATTACTTGATGCAGCAGACTCTGAAAAGCGGTTTTAAAACGTTGCTGAGCTATCTGTTGCAAATGACTGAAATGTGATCCAAGGACACTTGAAAAAAACTGAGCTCATGGCAAAACTAAATATATTTGCTGTGTGTTATATAACTTGGTGTTAATGAATTAATCGAGTGAAAAAATTAATGATCCGGTGAATTTCTGGATGCATGAGTTGTTTTTAATCTTAAAATATGTTTTGTTATTTGCAATACTGTGACTGAGCACGTGTGTAAAATCTGAGTTAACAGTACAAGTACAAGAACAAGCTGCAATATTTTCATATAATTACAGTGGCTCAACTTCAACCACTCCTCCAACCTGAACCATTTAGCTTTTTTCAACCCTCTGATACGACCCATAGGAGTGTCCCCTGAAACAGCGTCCCTACGGCAGCAGGCATACCGGACCTTGGCTGTCATGGTTACATTAATGAACACGCTGCTGTACCGACAGTGGCATACCTACCATCGTCGATATGGTTACTATAATAACTGTCGTGGCTTGGTTAGGTTCACGCGCAAAAACTTCTTGGTTAGGTTAAGGAAAAGATCGTGATTTGGGTTAAAATAAGTACTTCTTCAACATTAAATGCTCTTTGTTGTCATGGCTACAATAAAAACAACATGGTTAACTTTGTCAAACGGTCATGAATAATAGAAACAACATAAACTGCTTCTTTCATATGGAAATCAAACACCGCTCTCCTGTGTGATATTCCTGTGTTTTGTTGACCCATGCATCCACCACAACCTCCTCCGGATGCAGACTTTATACTACATCACCGTAGTCACCACTTTTCCCTTTGCTTCTGTCATAATTATTACGGCCAATAGATGTCGCCTAACAACAAAACACACCTATGGGTCATAATAACCTGCCTCACAGACGACCACCGTCTCCACAACTTATATCCTGGTATCCTCAGGAAGCCTTTAAATTTGCTGCATGTCTTCAATAATTCATAATAAAGAGAATTATCACTTTAGACAGCCCACGCTTTGCTTCTCTTCTCTATATTGAAGTAGTACTGTATATCTTTGACTGCAGTATAGGATACAGTATATGGTTACATTCAGAGCTGTTTCTTTCCATTTGGTTCCTTTAGCCAGACATCCACTGGCTATTGATTGATTTAGTTTTAACTACTTGTCATAAATAACACATAGCCAAGTCTGTAGTCAATAAATACATTTAAATACATTACTATCTTCATTTTACAAGCCTTATCCTGGTTAAAATCACTTTGGAAGTATAATGTGGAGCATAAGAAACCTTGGCATTTACAGTACATGCTTTATCCAGGCGACTGACCTTCTGTGCAGGGGTGAGTTAGTGAGTGTGTTATTTTTGTATGAGCTGCAGGTAGTATTACTACCTCACTGCCATTTGTCAACGTCCTGACCACGGTTTATGGTCCAGTATTTATCTTAATTTGATTTACATTGCCCAGTTTACAGTACACACTTAATCTGAAATAGGCCTGAATTAAAATTAATAAAGCAATTTGATATGTTTGACAGATGATTAGCTCCGCATTTTAAAAAAACAAAAAACACACAACCTGCCCAGCAGCCTTTCCTTAAAAGGTTTCCCTTTCATTTTCTGATGTCACCTCTGTTGTGGACAAGATTTAGATTTTTTTATAACTCAGCATCAAGAAAATACTTAAATTTTCAAGCAACAGCTCAGTACTTTAAAGGAGCAATTTGTAAGTTTGTTTTTGCTTCGTAGCCAGCATTAGCATTAAGAGCTATTTACTTACCAGTCTAGAAGATACATTGCAAATTCAACATCAAACTTCCTTTATTCCAGAGGTGGAAACCCTCTTGTTTTGCTTCTATTTCTATCACGTCTTTTTTTCTACAGAAGTTAGTATTCTAACCAGCAAGCCCCAGTCTTACTACCGTAAACTACTATTTACATTACATGTAGTATTTACTAAATGTTATACAAGTGGCCTGGCTCCTTTATAATAAGGTGTTTGTGGTGGAGCGAGAGAGATGGCTGGTAATGACCACAATAAGGTAGCAAGTAGCACTTCACAAATACTGAATAAGAATGTAAACTACTCAACATATGAATGCCTGTCACTGTTACAGTCACTACTTAACAAGCCTTCACTGTTAACAGAAAATACAGGCCACATTGTGCAGAAAAAGTAGCTTTCAGAATACAGTAACACACAGTCACGTGCTATTACAAGCTAGCTGCTAGTTCTGAATCACATCATGCAAGAAACAACATTAACTCAGAAATAACACATGTGACTAAATACACACATTTCAATGGATGCACACCGCGGAGAGAAAGACACCGTGGTCCGTCAGCCGCTCATCTCACTCACTGATGCGTTCAGTTCACATATGCAGAGCATGGTCAGGTACAGGAGATATGGGAAGAAAACACACACAGAGGCATGGCCTTTTTCACAAGTAGTATAATCTGGTTATGCATGTCTGTATGATTAATGCTATGCGAGCAAGTGTCAGCCCCCAGCAGAGCGTCCCCTCTTAATATCAGGTTTATATTGCAGTGCGACTATTGGGTTTATTTAACAATGTAGTGCATGCATAGCCTACACCAAAGTGGGACAGACTTTTAAAATTATTTATTATTGACTTTCTTCCCCCCTCTTTCCTTGTCACATCAGCTGGTAAAAGTATAGGTGATGGAAAGTTATCAGTTTGTGAAGGATGAGGTGCTGGTGATTGAAATTTCAAGTATTTCCTATTTCACATGGATTATACAGTTTCCCCTGCTGTTCATCTGCTGGGACAAAGAAAACAACATCTTGAAGAACTTGAATAATTTGTGAGCAGAACAATTTATGTCCCTCACACTGTCATGACAACTGAGGACAAAAACAGACAGAGACATATCTAAAATCAAACCACTGACTTCTCTTTTCCCTCTGCACTTCCAGTCAGCGAGAACCAGTTGAATTGTAATGCATGTTGTACACAGCAGATACAGCAGATGCGAGCCTGCCTCAGACAATGTTGTAGATGTGTAGCAGCTTGGTTTCTGAGAGTTTTTTTTTTTCATGTTTCCCAAAATGCATTGTTGAAAAGCACTGAGGATGGATAAAGGTGATAGATGCAGCCATTCAACCATAAACAGCCCATGAGCTGCTCTGAGATCTGCCCTCTTGTCAGAAATCTAACACCTCAATTTGTTCTCAGAATTTCCTCTTATGCTTCAATGATTCACTTTACCATTGACCTCTAATTTCAAAGTCAAAATATGGCTCAGGGCTATAATAATGTCTAATTCTGTGCAACATAGTATTTGATTTTACAAGTTTTGCTCTGAGATAGAGAACGACGAAGAAGCATTTAGTACAAGAGGAAATACCAAGGAAACAAAGAATGAAAAATCATGCTCATCATTACATAAAAGCCTAAATGAAATGCTTTGATAGCATAGACAGTTTATAAAGATGGATGTAGCCTCCATGATGTTTATAAAGATGGACATAGAGAGTTGAGACTTCATTTGCATTGCCGTTTTAAAGCATACACTCCTGTTGGCTTACCCAAGGCTAAAAATGTCTTGGCTATTCAATGAGCTAAGCAAACAAGCCAGGTGTGGTGAGCGCAGACACCGATACCTGCTAATTAGTGCTAACGTGAATAGAATAATAATAGAATTTCACTCACCTTAAAAAAGAGGAGCACAGACCTCCTCACATTCTGTTAGTCAGTTAACCGCACAGTAAAACATATTATTAGTCCAACACTTGCATAAAATATCCTCTAAAAGTTACCGACACCACTTGGCCGAGAGGTCACATTCAGACAGCACCCACCTGTCACTCAAAGCAGCAACGCCCTCAATTATGCATAACTTTAGATAGATAGATAGATAGATAGATAGATAGATAGATAGATAGATAGATAGATAGATAGATAGATAGATACTTTATTTACCCCTCTAGGGGAAATTCAGCTAAACCTTATCAAAATTTTAATGAGTGAATTATATAAAAATTCACCCTCTTTACAGGTGTCATGAAGTGGGGAATTAGCTATAGATACCAAAACTGTTTTTTGTACCAGGCTGTAAACTGGTTTATTTCTGCTGTAAAAAGGAAGTATATGAGGATTGACTCACTTTTGGAGCCAGCCTCAAGTGGTCATTCGATGAAGTGCAGTTTTTGCCACTTCCATGAATGGCTTCATTTTTCAGCCTTGGAGGTTGCCATTTGTTTGACAGTGACATTAAGCCTCCTGAAGAGACAGATGCCTTAGTCCTTTTTGTTAAAGTGGCTTTTAAATCCCATGGAGAACAATATGACACACAGTAAAGCATCTGTTGTGGTTTCATTAACCAACACACACTGCAGTGTGTCTGTGTTCTCTTTTCCTGTTGTAATTTACCTTGTATTATTTACACCTTTGTCATTTCATGCAGTTCTAATTCCGAGGCTATTTCCTGGACATATTTCTTAAACAGATGTCAGGCCTGTGGTACGGCCATCCATTCTGCTTTCGGGAGCAAGAATTGGACATTGAATCCAACTCTGTCAATACAGGGGACAGCAAAAGGGGGAGGAAGAAATAAGGAAACAGGAGCTCCATCCTCCTGCCTAAAATTGCTGAACAACAAATGGAAACATGAGCACCTTTTTTTTTTCATCCCCCCTCTCTCCTGTTTTATTTACCGTAGGAAAGTAGAGACAGTAATAAGTATCAATTTGAATAATGCATAGCCATGCCCACGTCTTTTAGTGGCAATCAATTATTCAATGTTGTTTTGCTCCCACTCAGCATGTTCCATAATAGTACAACTAACTACTGTCATAGAAAAAACTGACACCACCCCAAAATATTCCTTTTATTCAGGTTTCATGCATAAGCAATGAAAAGAATACTGTAAACTCAAGAGAAGATGATGGGAAGGTAACAGTGTTCTTTTCTTCCCCTCCTCACCATCTGCATAGAGATTGTAGATGGAGGTTATGGAGGTTGTTTTTTTTTCATCTCTGCCTCAGTGCAGAGTTGTGTATGAAGGCTAAAGAGGAAAAATGAGTATTTCTGTTTGTTTTTGCAGTCTGATTAGGATGTGGTTTGTGCAGTTTATACCACACTGTTAACAAAGGGAAAATTAAATCCAAGGCATGTACAGTATGTGGGCCTACAGCAAAATCAGCTCACATAATTTCTCAACACTAGAGTACAATTTATTAGTGTCCTTTGTTAACTATACAGCTATTGCCTCCATTATAAGACTGTAAGAAGTTAACATGGTGGTATAATGATGTCAAAACAACACTAATAATAAAATAAAACTAATAATAATACTAAGAAACTTTTGTTGATGTTTGTTTCATTAGGGACAGAGTTTTACCATTAGCCCTATAATACCCTTTTTACACCAAAATAAGCAGGTATAAGCCATTTTTTTAAAGGTTCAATATTGATCCATAAGAAGGTATATTTGTGGTTTTAAGAACCAAAAACCATCTCAATGTAGTTTTAGATCTCCTCTCTCAGGCTTCTCTCCGGAACTCTAGTAACAACAGGTCAGTGAGCCGATCAGAAGAGAGGAGGCTCTGAGCATCTCTTTTTATTGGCTGACTGTTTTCCCAGTGATTGAATAAGCAGACTTGATGTAAACACTCAGAAAAGCCAAATCATTCAAGGTTGGAAGGTGGGATGGCATGGTGGCGTGGCTGAGAGCGGTGACTGCTTTGTTGTGACATAACAAAGTGACAGAAGTCCTGACGGCTGGTTTTAATGCTCAGTATCTCAATACACACTGTGTGCGTTTCTCTGTGGACTAGGCACTTTGATACTTTCACAGTATAAATATAGAACCTAGACCTGCTTTATAATCAAAAAAACACATGGAAATCTCACTTTATGCAATTCGGGACCTTTAAATGTGGGTAAACCCACAAAAAAAAAAGCAATTGACTTTTACACTGCCAGCCCAGTTTATCTTTCTGTTTGGAGAGGACACACACAACCTTTCATCAAATGCACTTGCAGAGCACACACACAGACGCAGGGGAGAAAGAGCGAATTGGTAAAACTGATCTGTAGCGTCTCATCCCCAGGTTGAATCTCTTGTAAAAGTGTCAGAACCTCCGTGTGAGACTCTTCGATCAGTGATTGTGTGTTTTTGAAACTTATTTCAGGGCTGCAGCTCACTCTTTCATCCCTGAGCAAAGTGTAGCTGCAGTGTTTCTGGTTAAGCACCATGCTGGCCAGGTGACAGATGTGTTTACAGTCTCTGTGCTCTGACAGACAATTAATTAGTGAAAATTAGCGAGTTCACCTGGATGTTGTATTTACATCACTGCAAATTGGACCCAGAGCCAATAAATACCCACATCTACTGCAGAGTAATTCGACCCAGGAGTGAAAGCTGATTGTTCCTTTTTCTGTTGCTGACAAAAGCCTGATCTTAGCGGGTCCTTGCAGGTTTTTTGATTAGCGTAACATGGGCTTTGTGCCACAGTTAAAACTCAGTTCAACTCAAACTTGTCCTGCTAACACTGTTAGCACTGTTGATCTTTGTATTTCAACTGTCCATCTTGAGTCCAAAACTGTTAACCGGAGTGCACTGCTAAGCTGATTAATGAAGATTCACATCAAAACCAGAAATTTCACTCCCCCAGAATTTTTTTTCCAAAACTCTCAATCATCCCCAGGTGTGTTTTGATCAAAGCTCAAGTGAAAGTTTTATGCTGAATAAAATAAAATAAAATAGTTTTTGATGAATACTGAAAGAGGGTAAGCAGTAAAAGTTGGTGGAGACTTCAACAGAAATATCCAGTGTGCTCAGCAGTGGTTTGTGGCCAGATGAGTGAAGGAAGCCGAGCAGGGCAGCATAGGAAAGCAGAATATCACACCAGTTTCTTTGTTGTTGTTTCTACCAGGCCATTTGAAGTACTGGTACGATGAGCAGCCGTATTGATGGCAGCACTCTGAGCTCAGGATAGAGGCATCTGTATGTGCCCTTGCTATGGAAGCACTCTGTACCTTTTAGCACTGTGAAGATTTGTGAACCACCGTACATAGTAAACCACACCGTATCATAAGGCAGCAGCACATCAGGCCAAAGTAAATCGCTGCCTTCCATGCTCCTCAACACAGAGTCACGGTCAAAGGTCACGGCTATCTGCATTTTAAAAGGTGATTGAATCAAATATTCATGACTATCTCGCGGGCAGCTTAAGCCTCACACGTTTTGTTTATTTATTTAAGAACATTGTGAACGTAGTGCGAGATGTGCATGCAGATCATGAGCGAATCCGCGCAGAGGCATTTGCAATGTTAATGCAGGCGTACAGCTTCTCTTCTCCCAGTTCCCAGAGGAGAGTGAATAAACGATTGAATTCATGTTGACTTAAGATTTGTTTCAACTTCATCCAACTAGGATAAAAAGAAAGAGAAAGAAAGAACTACAGATGTGAACAGCTTACAAAGTAGAAGAAATATTATAGTCTCTACTCTTCTCTTTGTTTAAGGAGCCATGTGTTCCAGCTCCCTGTTGTGTTTCTGGAATGACTTCAAAGATTGCTTCTTATACAAATATTCACTGCTTGAATCTTCTTCCACATTTAATATTCATAGACCATGTGCTAAAAGATGCTGTCCAATAGTTCGAAACAGGACAGCTTCTTTTATATCATAAATGACTCAGCAGCAGCAATTAACATTAAATAATGCAGCTCGTCAAGCAAACAGTTTATAGTGTTTGGTTCATTTGAGCAGCACATTTGAACACATGGATGTCGTGATCTCTACCGTGCTAACTAGCAACAGGAACATGAATCAGATGTAAGTTTGTGTGTCTGTTTGCAGCAACATCGGCTTTCTCTCTCCAGCCAAAGAGTCAAGCTAATGGCCTGATGCCCGGGATAACAATATGTCCACCCTATTCATCCTCCTCCACTTCCTTGTGAAGTGCAGGTGAGAGGAGTTGAGTGATCCTTCACAGCACCATCAGCGCCCATTTTGCAGTCTCACCTATTTTTGAACCCTCCAGTCAAGTAAGTCCTGACTTAATGTGCCACATCCTGTCAGAAACCACAGTCTCTGAGCTATTTCTGAGGAACCAGTGAAGATGATCGCGTTGAAATGGACCACAATTGGCACATTTTGGTCATTTAAAGTTCTTGTACTCCACTGTAAATATGCTAGTTTCCATTGGTACTAGTGGTTTCACTAGCCTGATTATCAAATTTCAAATTCTAACATGATATTCATGTTGGCTGATTTCTGTTTGGAAGGCGGTAAAGATTGATTTGCTTTTCCCTAACCTGTTAGTACCAATTAAATATCCATCCAATTTTAACAGTTACCCTTTTTACTGAAAATCAGGATCACTGCTCAATGTATTCCCGCTCCACAGTTTTCATGAGGATGACGAGGAGAGCGTTTTCTTTTTGTAAATGGAAACACATTGTTAGTGCTAAAATGAACCAGAATTCCCTCCTCACGGTTGTACGCCTCTTCCAACCAGCCAAGTCGCAGGAAATATTGTCACAATCTCCCCTTCCTGAGCTACAGTGTTGAATAATAGCCAGATGGGGTTCTGCAGAACATTATGATGTCACAGGGAAGCTGACCTTTGACCTTTGACCACCAAATTGTAATCAGTTCATCTTTGAGTCCAAGTTGATATATAACAATATGTAGGTGTGATTTCACTCTGTATGATATTTTTATCTTGATATTTTAAATCTTCCATATATCTGGCGATGCTGTCATTAAAGCTTTGAATGGAAACCATGTGATTATCGCTGCATCATACAACTAGGAACTTTGGCTCGACCGCAGAGTGTCATTGACATTGACATTCAAGATTCATATTCAACATTAAAACTCAAAACGGATACTCTGAATAGAATTAAAGTCTGTTTAAAACCATTCAGTTTGAATTCTTAATTACAGAGATATTCTGAACTATCCTCTGCCCCTTCAGCAGTTCAACTCATCACAGACACCTTTTGCTTTATAACTGATTCATGCTCGCTTGTCACAGTTTGTATGTATGCAACAGGAAGGTTGGACCCAGATGCAGACACAGACCAGGCAGGAAGGAACAGTTCAGTGATTTGAATGGAAGAGATGGTGATAGTGCACACTTGCAGAGCAGGCAGCCACATGGAGAAAACAGGTCACAGGGTGGCAAGAACAAAGTCCGCAACATGCAGAACATGAATGATACAACAATCTGGCAAATGACTGTGTGAAGCTGGGATGAGTGGGGAATGAGAGACAGGTGGGTGACGGTCTGGCCAGGCATCGGCAGAGAAGGCTCAGCTCTCTCTTGATTTCGGTTGCACCACCTGATTAAATTAATGTCATCATTTCCAAAAATGTCAACTCACAACAACCTATACGGCTGCATTGATCTCTCTCACTCTTTTTACCATTACTTATATCCACATTGTTTATCCTGCCTATAAAGCTTGACTTGGTCAATTTTCTCCAACTGGCAGAAACTGTAATTAGTAACACCAGACTTATCTGAATCGTTAAAGACATCAAAGAAGTGGATGGTGATCCAGAAGTCTTCAATTAGGCTGGGCATCAAAACAAATTGATAAATTTAATGTAAAAGAGCTAGCTAACCCTAACGCTATGTGTAGACAATTTACACAGAAAACAAATCAGCCAACTCTATAAAGCATGCTAGTTGCTTTAGAAGTTTTAACTCTCCCAACAGGATCGGAATCAATGTCAAGGTCAGGGTAAATTGTTAAGTCCGATACCAGCTGACACACAAATAAAGTGCTTTTGAGTTTTTCAGATAATTTCATTGGGTTGTATTGCCCGCAGTGACCTCTGTTGTGAATGGAGCACTTAGCGTTCCCCAGTGACATTTAGATTTCCTAAGGTCAAATCTCTCCTAATGGCTCTAAAACTAGTTTAGATGTCAGCAAGAGCAATTCCCTGTAGTGTGCATTTAGACATAGTGTAGGGCCATGGCTTGTGCAGTGGAGCAGTGGAAAAGCTAGCCCACCGGCTTTTTACAGATTTCCCCTCGATCGCATCGACAGCATCACACCTCTGGCACTGATGCCATGACACCATGCGTTCTGGAGAGGAAGAAATTCACAGAGATATTCTGTGACGTGAGCATTTTTCGAACGCACAGTATAGGCTTATCTTCCACAAAACCTTTCGCTGACTTATTCATGAACTTATGGTAAGTGGAACGTTAAGTCGTGTGTTTGTAAATTCTAAAATAGCCACCGAAGACCTAGTGACTGAGAGGAAACCAGCATCATGCCTCAAAGGATTTGCACGGCATAGGTTTTCACAACATTTACACAGTTTCTCTTGGCTAAAAGAAATAATTTCATTTTTACTTTTACGAGCGATATTTATCAGAACTTCCTGTTATTGCTGTCACAAAGGCCACACACTATGTTGGACTCTTGAGTGCACAGGCTCGCTCACTTCTATAACCCATCTGTTAGTATCATCCAGAAGAGAATAATAACTCATTGCCCTCCTCTGTTGCAACTGTCAGTGTCTCAGGAGTGAGTTCTTCCATTAATGGTTTGTTTTTGTCCAAGAATATCAATTTGCCACTTCATTCCTGGTTGGGGACACATTTCAGGGAATCAAAACCAGTTCTGGGGAAAACAATTCCCTCTGACTGCCTGTGTGGTGGAAACTGTTGTACAATTCTAATATGAAAGCATTTTCAAAGAGGTGAGAAAAAAGGTGCAGAAAGCAATTAAATTTTCAACTTAAGCTTGTTTTTTTTTGTTTTAAGAAAAAGGATAAAGAAAAGAGCAACATGAAAGAGCATCATTAAAATAAAAAACAAAGTTCATAGCTGTGCAATCAACACAAAGGCATCAAACATCATTCTGGCAGCACATTGTTACTGTTAACAGCAACTGACAATAATGTACAACATGAATGAGTGTAAATGAATAGAATAAACAGTTATCTCTTTTTTACTTTGAAGCTGACTGTTTGATTGACTCTCCTCTCCTTAGATTCTTTCTTTTGCTTTGTTTAATGAAATTTGATGCAGAAGTTGTGGTTAATTTGAACTGAAAGTTGTTTTACGTGGAGGGGAATGTAACAGGGAAACTAGGGAGGCTACAACCCATGGCTGAAAACTCACTTTAGACACCTGAGAGACAGCAGCTGAGCCCAGCCTCTTTTTAATGTATGTTTTGCTAGGCAGATACGTTGAAAAGTGTGATTTTAAGACTTCATTTGAATGGAGCATTTTTAAGACGCATGATATTTGGTGAGTGACTAAAACATTTTGTTTCATATGCATAGTCATTCCCACCGGACAAATCCAGTGACTTTGGTGATCCGCTGACGTTTCCTATGGCGCCACCGGCATGTAAAGAGTTTTCATTTGTCCTGTGATTTATCTCAACATCTAATTGAATGAATTGCTACAACATTTTGAACATTCTTGGTTGCCAGAGGATGAATCCTACTGGCTGTGATGACCCCCTCACTTCTCCTACAGAGCTATCATGAGATTGAAATTAGAAGTTTTTCGTGAAGTCATTGGATGGATTGTCAAGAAATTTGCTAAACACATTCATGTTCACCTCAGGTTGAATTCTGTTGGCTTTGGTGATCCTATAACTTGTCATCTAGCACCATCAACAGATCAGCCATTTTGCTTTGGCACTGCATTTTCTCAACCGTTGAATTTCAATTTTCCTAGCATAGGCACACTTACTCCGCGTACTCTTTTACGTCGCAGATCTGCTGTTTGAGTCGTAAAGGGCTTTTTGACAGCAAGATAAAGCAGTGAAAATATTCAAATTATAGCGTACCATTAAACTGATATGGCAAATTAGTTCAATTTAGGTTTCTTTAGCAATGGGTGGGGAACGGCATGTTAAAAACTGTAAGGCTAGTGAATTGTTAAAAAGCTCCTTTAAAGACAATGAAAAAGTAAATCTATACTTGAGAACAAAAGACGTGGGTAGGATTGTTTGGCCTTGGCAGAGGTCTGCGCTCTACTGAGGGCCGTTCTAGGCATGGTGTTTTTTGTATTTTAATGTGCTTGTTTAAAAGTTTTCTATTTTGATTGAATGCTTTATTGTGCCTTCTGAGTCACCCTCGCTTGCTGAGTGTGCAGTGGTGCGGAGCAGTTTTTGTGTAGTGACAGCGTGTATTCATTAATCTACATTTTATAAGAAAATACCTCCTTTTGGAATTTCTCCATACTAACCCCACAGTGAAACCTTCCACGCTTCAGCAGGTATCAAGTGAAGATTTAGCACTTCCTGAAGAAACGACAAACAGTCAAAACTTACACACTCTACCCTCAGTAACACACCCGTGTTACTGAGGGTGGAGAAGTGGCAGAAATGCCTGTTAGTCTGATTTACAGATACGCTTATTGAAACATTTGTAGATTTAAACTGGAGACCATCTTGCAATGGGGTGCTCACCGACTGTGCCATCAGTCTGATCTATACTACACACACGTTAAGTTTTGTGACGCTATCGCAGTGACAAAATCTACCCACACAGTTATATGAACACCTGCCAAAGTATTCAAAACCATGCCGATATAGGGCCAAAAACCTCTCAATACCTTCAGCACCGCCTACTCTGGGCTTAAGTTAAGTCATGAGGTCTGGCTGCATTTCATTAAACCGAATCTGCTGCCAGCCTGCATATTTCTCACCAGCTATTGTTATTGATTTGTCTGTTTATTGTGTTTGTTTAATGCATTTTCTTTCTTTTTGAGCCTTCCATTGGACTCCTCTGGGCACTACATAATCAAAGGATAAAAGTTATATTTTAAGCATTACAAATAACCTCTTTATTTTTGATATCTCTGGGTCTTGTTTATATGGATAATTGGCCACATTTAGAACAAAAAGCCACAGTGTTTATAATGAAAAAAAAGGTTTTGTTGGTGGTGAGTAATCAGCTGTGGGGGCATGACTAAAAACACTATTGTAGTAATTTAATTAGATCTGTTCACTGTTTCAAATGGAAATAATCTGTATAATTTATTCATTCTTGGTTCAGTGGTTTCGCCGTTCTAGCAGCAGCCCACAGTGTCATTGTTAGGTACAGGAAATATATATTTCATTACCTACTGGGTGTTCTATTAATTCCAAGTTCATAGGTGCACCAAGGGGTTCTCCATTTTTCCTCATCAGAGAATGGACTGTATCCCTCGGTTTTTGTGACACTTTGTATACTCAATGCTAATGGCAGTCATGCGATGGTACAGTAAACCATCTCATTACATTCCTGTCTCCAGGATGGGAGTCAGCTGTTGTCTCTGCTGAGCTGGTGGTTCGAGTTCACAGGCGTCCCCCAAATCCCAGCTGACGCTGCTCCGCAAGGACGTGGATAGAAAGCGGGTAGTCTTCCCCAAAGCCTGGCTGCTTCACGGGTTTCCAATGGTAATGACTTCCCTGACATGTGGATGGATGCACAGACATATTGACTTCAACCAGCAATGCTTGCCTCCTCCTCCTACTCCTCCTGAGCTGTGCAGCTCTCAGCAGAGAGACAGAGGGAGGGAGACGTGAGAAGACAGGCATCAAAAGGAGTGCAACTCACCGCACTGTTTGCTGATCGCGGTATACACAACAGCATGCCAAATCATACTGCAGTGAATCAGTGTGCAGGCCTCAGTATGGAGTGGTTTAAAGCAAAGAAACACCACTTGCCTCTAGCAGAGACTGCCTGCGGCTATGTACACCTGGGATGAGCGCCAGCAGCGCTGCTCTGTGTCCACAGTTTCCTGCAGCTATATTCAAATGTCTACTCCTCGGAGTGAATTGACATGCAGATATTAGCATTTGTTGTCAGGGCTGCCGGAATTGTGTGCTCAGTAATGACAAGACGAGCTTAGCTGATTAGAGAGCGTACATATGGCAAGTCATCTTCAAAGCACTGGAAGCCAAAAGGATGTTGATTTCATTGACTGGTATGCACAACTATCCTTGAGGGTTTCAGAATAAGGTAAGCCCCTGTCTTAGCCCAGTGCAAGTAAGAATTGGACCATTCCATATTTCATGAGGCTGACAGGTACATACCGATCTAATTTTGTCCTTGGAGACATTCACAAGGCTCCACACGCGATTTATCTGCAGGTCACCTGCGGGGCTCCATAGAGGAGATGGATTAAGTGGTAACAGATTACAGCCCGTGAAGCACCAGCAACCTGAGTTATGAGTGTACTTGTCCATAAAGTCCTCCATAGGCTATACTACAGAATGTAGTAGCAGCGGGTTAGTGACCATAAACAGGCACAACTGACCATGAGTGTCGGCATCAAAATGGAGGAAGCCCCCTGTTTGAAGACAGATACAGACGGGGGCAGATTTATTCCCCTCTGTAGTGGATTGGGTGGTCATATTTGAACCACTTGTCAAGAAGATTGGATGCGATGACAAGGAAATGTGGGATGCATATTTACTTGTGAGGGACGGTTGCAATTTCTTTTGCATTAGCAAGGCCTTGTAAAAATGATGCAATTTTGTGTCACGACTCTGCGGAACAAGCACTCTTTGAAATAAAGGTATACATTTCAGCTGGCGATGACAGAGGATGAGACACTTCAATCTGTTTTGCCTCATGCAAAATGTACTCAGACATATGCCAAGTGAGAATGTCATCCGGAGTGAGCTGGCTCCTGATGACTTCAGTATTATCTTTTCATGCGCCTTTTGGAGTGCTCAAGCTTTAGCAGCAGTCAGATGGAGATTTCCTCTTACAGACGGACGTTCTGTGTTAATATAAGAATCGACGGCGTGAGATTACCCCCTGGTTACCGATCACTTTGATTTCCTTGAGACCTCCAACAAAATTGTGGTCAATCAATACAGTGTAATGCAAGGTGAGGAAAATGAATTTGTTCTCAATTACATTGCAATCAGCACCATCAAAGCATCCATCCCCGTCCATCCTCAGCGTGTGAGTACCAGGGAGAAGTGGATTATAGTAATTAAATCATTTGGACAAAAGTGGCTCTCTTGCTCCAAAACTGACACGTCCTTAAAAAAAAAAAAAAAAAAAAAAAAACCACTATTATACATGTTCCCAAAGGTGGAGGCACCTATAGTTTCAGCAGGTTCCCAAAGGCAGTGAGACTTTAAGGTTCTCTAATCAAATTAGATGTGCATCAGTCTCATGAGACATGAACTCAGTGGAGACGGATACTCCTAAATAAAAGATAATAAGGCCTGTTAAATCAGGATTATCCCCCTAATCTGGTTTGTACTGGCCAGGGAGAGCAGTGTCCTCTCAGCTGAACAGGCTGCACACTCACACACACACACACACACACACACACACACACACACACACACATACACAGGCAGGACCCGTGCTGCACTGCCACCTAGCAGCCAAATGAAATATATATTTTCAGGTTAGTGCGGGCAATTGTGCTCTTAGTCTAAAGGGTAGCTGCAGAATGTGTGAAAAATCTGTTCATTTAGGATGTAAAAACAGCATCTCACTGCTGAAGAATAGAAGAATGAAGATCCCTTTTCTGTCTCTTTCTACCTTTTTCCTTTAGCTTCTGTGGCTCTGTATTTAGCAGACACACACACACACACACACACACACACACACACACACACACACACACATACACACACATAATCAGTGGAAATCCCCGGCAGGGATTACACTGCTATGCTAATTAAGTATCCTGAAAAGATCAAGTGGGCAACGTGGCAACTGACGTGACGCCCACTTTGTGTGAGCCCCGCTCTGACTCACCAGTCATGCTGTGTGACCAAAGGCAGTGGGTGGGTTGGAATACGAGGGCTTTGGACCTGGGTCGTTCTCCCTGGAGGACGACACTGTTACCTTTTTCAGTCCATCAGCGGCGGCTGCCCTGGGGAAACAGTCGATACCAAATGTTTGAGCACTTAGTCACCGTTGTCAGCTGTCCGATACAGCAGATTAGATCTCACTTGGCCGCGCATGGCTGACAAATCGTCAGAATTGGTTACGGGTGAGAATGCTGCATGTGTACCGCTGCAGGTGGGTGGCAGGGTGGATGGGAGGAGGGTGGTGAGATAATAAATAAAAATGATGTTGCTGATCTTTAGCATCCCCCTGGTTTCAAAGCTTTACTGCAGGGAAACAGTAAGCATGAAAAGTATTAACCCAACACCCTGTCAGCCATTCTTCATACTGCTAAAATAATTAACGAGACACAAAACGCTGATGCTGATGTCATCTGTAATACACATGTGCTTTGACCCACTTAGTCACAGAAAAAGGTTGAATGCGAGGAGGAAAAAAGAGCCCGTCCATTGTTTTGATCCTAATTATTTTTTCCTATATAGCTTTATATCAAAGCTGCATTTATCTGCTGTATATTTATCTATTATATTACCACTGCATGAAATGACTGTGTTTATGAAACTTTAAACACTCACTCATATTCACTCACAGTGACATCTTTGGTAATCGATGCAGTTCCCCTCGGCTCTACAAAGCTTTTTAGCATCTTTCAGATCATTGTTTTGCTTTTCTGGCTCACAGCACTTCACTGTGGTTCTCTCTCATTTCATTAAATGATGAATAATTATGCCTTCAGTTAGCTTATGTTTTTTTTTTCTGGACAGTTTGAGGTTCTCATACAAATGCTGCCAAAGTTAGATTTTAGTGTATGATTAAAAAAATTATAATACAAGAGAAAATAGAATTGTATTTCCCCCTTCTTAACTTTCTTGTTCTTTATTTTTTTAGCTTTAAACAATGTGATGTTTTATGGATGTTGAAGCTTTTTGCTTTTACTTTTACATACCGGTGTTTGTTGCGTACTGGACCATGATATAGTTGTGATGTACATGGTACATGTCAAACTCAGATTTAAGGTGAGAACAGAGAAACTTTCTACTTTAGCAGATGAATGTGAAAATAGCCTTCTAGAGTCATACTCTGCACACACTTTCATTCTGCTCAGAGAAGGTCAAACACCCAAGTGACGTGACAAGCAAAACACATTTTTGAGTGGACGGGGGCTTTAGAAAACCTGAATGGCCATTTCTGTTTCTTTAAGGACCTCTAAATATAAGGAAACTTGCACATTTTGCCTATGTATCATATAAAGTATTGCACACATCAGCAGTCTGACAGAGTGCAGTGTGTTTTTCACTTTTATTAAAGGTCCATATTTTATACTTTTCTACATCTCAATTAGGGTTGTCACAATACTAGAATTTCAAACTCAATACCGATACCCAGGAAAATACTCTATACTCGATACCATTTTGGATACCACAGCGAGAAAAAATGACGCTAACGCTTTTTTAGACAAAGATTAGAACAATACAAACAATAACATCAATGACAACACTATTTTTAGGTTTTCTGAGGTACTGCAAAAAAAACAACAACATTAACCTTACTGTTAATGTTAGTTGTTTTATAATTAGCCATAGCAGCTAGCTGCTAGCTTAATGATAACTTAACAGATGACTAATGTGGCTATGGGCTAATTGCTTATAGTTAAACAGCTAACGTTAATGTGTGCTGCCGGCCAGGCAAAATAATAATGCAAAAAAATGGCTAAGGTTGTGACATCAGAAAGTTACAGAAATCCTGACAGCTAATTTTAAAGCTCAATTTCTGAATACAGGCTGTGTGCATTTCTCCATGGATTCAGCACTTTGATACTTTCACAGTATTAATATAGAACCTAGACCTGCTTTATAATAATGAAAAAATGACATGGAAATCTAATAACCTTCAACATGGGACCTTCACACGTACAGCATCCCAAGCGAGTTCTCTTCCCGGGCCCTATAGTTGGTTTGCAGCGTTAGTCAGCTGGTGCTGCTCCATAGGGTCAACTACATGCAAAATTGAACGCTGGCCGTCCAGATAGCAGAAGACCCAACTCACCGCTAGGCCTTCTTGAAACCAGCAGAGGGGTTAATAAAATGTTGGACTCACAGTTGGCACCCAGCTCAGCGAGGCATGGTTGTGCTTTTCAGAAAGAGCTCACTTCTTCAAGGTCCTGCTCTGCTTTCAGAGCAGCTCCGAGCTCCTGATGGCAGATAATTGCAATAGCTTTTAGAAGTTCAGTCAACGTGGGTGTGACAGTTGGTTATAATGTGTATGTCCTTGTATGAGTGTCAGTTAAGCGTGTGTTTTTAGGTTTGTCAGTGTCTGCGAGAAAGAGGTGAATGTGAATCAGGGAGAGGAAAACAAAATTTGACAGGAATCCCAAGCTGTGGACAGTTTCTCTGGATAATGTGATGCTGGAATGTTTACATTAGGTATTTGGGGCACATCTGTGTCTGTATAGAGCAGGGCCAGGTGCATTATTCAGCCCCTCTGTTTGATTCATCCCTTCATTTTTGTCCAGACTGGAACAGCTGAATTTGACATGTGGATACTTTGCACTGTGTGTACAAAATAAAAATACCAAAACCAGGGGGCAGACGTCGCAATTTACATGTCCTACTTACGTCAGGTAGCCAACACTCCTGTGGAGCATGAGTAATATTTAAAGGTGAATTGCATGGTGCACAATTGCACATATCTCCTCCCAATTCTTTCCCTTTCCACTCTTAAATATGTGAGGCCATCTGTTTCTTTAGTGCCTGAAAAGCGGCATCATTTTATGTCTCGTGATCAAACTAGTCCCACATTTGTTTACCACATTCAATTTTTAGTATGCTTATTAACATCGTCATTCCCACTCATTTAAGTAATTAGGCTTGCAATCATATTATACTGCTTTCTATGATCCAGCACAGACACTAACTGAAAGACAAGATGAATCATATTTACAATAATGTAATTTACAATTAGCTGCCAGTTTATTAAGTACACCCAATACAACAGTCCTCATCAACTGTATGGCCATTTTTGGAGGATATAGTTTGTAATGCATTTTTAGTTTGGCCACCATCAACTAACTAGTTGGAGTAAACATTTATAGAGTAAATTGATAAATCTCAATGATTTAAGCAAAAATGTTTCACTCATGCTGCAACATTTCAAACTGCTGGATATCCTATTCATGTCTGTGGAGACACATTGCAGATAGCCTGAGTAAGTTAGGCAGCCCTATGTGATGGTCACACTACAGAGTGACATTCACTGGCTCATGTGAAATATTTGAGAATGGCAGCTTGGTAAGATAGTTATTACTTGCAGGACTAGTTGGCAAACTAAATGCTGCTGTAGATGGCAAGCTAATCGTCAACTCACTCACAGTAGCTTCAAAAGCATTTCTTTTTTGTCTCCCTATTGTTCAGTTTACAGTTTATTCAATAGATGTATTTGTGCCATCAGCTCCACTCTCATAACTGACTCCAAACCATTGCTTTTTGTGGAACAAACACTGTGACAGAGGAGGCTAAATAAAAGTGAACGGTGCAACATACTGTAGCTAATAAGCTACAATAGTTCTATCCATTGGGGACTGTCTGGCTCTCCGTCCCCTCAAAGGTCAACACTCTCGAGACAGCTTGATATTAATCAATGCTGCAAATTTGCAGGTCAAAGTTCAACCAAGCTGAACTTTATGTGGAATAATTCACACAGATTTATTTCACCTCCTCGAGCGGCTCCTCTGATCGCAGTGATTCCATTAGAATTAATTAAAATCCCACCTACATTTGGGCTGAGGATGTAAATATATGTAGTTTATGGTAGAACGGTACAGAATAAATCAGTTTGGTGTATTGGAGAGGCTTCCAGAGAAATTTCATATATAACAACAAAATACCGCTTTACCTGTTGTCCTATATTATGCAACATCGCCAGTCAGTGTCTTCACAGATGCTTGTTTTGAAATGTTGAAATGTTGAACTGCTAATGCAAATGTGCGAAGCTGCCCGTTTGTGCCTGCTTTTTAAAACTATGCAGTATACAGTAAAAAAGCAAATGAATTTCTCATCTCCTGCCTCTCTCGCCTTTTTCAGTCCAACAGACTTTCTGCTGTTTCTTTCATTCTTTGATTTCCCCTCACAGCCTTTCAAGCTCCCCGTTGCCGACTTGCTACATGTACCGGGGGTATGATTGAGCAATGTTCTCTCCCCATACACACACACACACAAACCAGCCCAACTTATTCCCTGTAATGTTCAGCTCATGCATCACCTGCATACCAATTAGAGTTCAGGTCCCTCTGGCTCATATTCAGGACTAAAAACCAGCAGGGCTTCAGGCACATCAGCTTCCTGGAGTTGAGATCTACCTTCACTCCTTCACTGGAGAGAGCACTTAACAGCCAATAGAGGGGTTCTCTGCAGCCCCCAGTTGGTGCCCAACGTGGGGCACTGATTTCCACCACAGCTTAGTCATCCAGGAAGCTGTGCTCTAAAGCCTGCTCTCAGTTTTTTTGACGAGTGCGCTGTTACCCCAGACCTAGGAGACCGTCCCACTGGCCCTTCAGAATGAAAGCCCGGTGATTGGAGTGGCTAGAGTGAAGAGGATAGCCTGACGTTAAGGCTGTTGAGGTAATCATCACCGGCACTCGTGCACCTGGCCTCGAAATCAGGTTTGGCTGAGGTCATTCTTGCTGTTGCTTAACTGTATTGAGCTCTAATCTGCTAAAGGTGCTCTTATTTTAAGGCAAGTGAAACATGGAGTGTGTGTTGTATGAAAATAAAATGATTAATACCAATAGACTGTATATGCAGAAGTGCCTTCACCCCGCATTTTTCTAATGGCCAGCAGGGGGCAACCACTCTCAGTGTAAAAATAAGTCTGATTGTATATCCTGTTTCTAATTTGATTTATTAACTTGGTTAATGTTTTCCTAATAACTTTATGGCCTCAATTGCTTGTGTCAAGTCTTCTTCAATACAGCATGATGTTAATTTCTTTTAAATTAAGGGCCCATTAGAGTAAAATAGACAATAAAGTGGGGTATGCTTAAGGGCAGGGTGACCGTGGGACAGATAGTACCACACACAGTAACCTGCCAATTAATCAGGATAGAGGATAGAGCGACGTGTCAGAGCTTTGATGTCTTTCTGTGTTTGCGGTACATAAAAGTTAATGGTAACGTTTTGTTTGTCAGTAGTGCTAGCATTTGCTATGCTAACAGTACCTGGCCCGGCTGAGCTGGTAAAATGTATAAAGCATAGACTGTTGGGGGTGTTCAGTCAAAGCCCAATAACCAACGTTCGGCTAGTTAGGTTTGTTTTGTGTTTCTGTCACAGTCTAAGTGTAGTGAATAAGTGTATACGTTGTATTAATATAGGTTAAGAAAATTGTCCATCACAACATCTTGATTGGTCAGGTTAACACAATGTTGATGTAACTCAAATATGGTTAAAAGAGTAATCTTAACTTTCAACGTTGTCATTAGGCCTGAATATCTGCTGTACCTCTTAAGTTAAACAGGTGATGTAGTTTCTTCCGTAGCGATGATGTGATGATGATGAAGGAATCTCCGCAGACTCCGGTTCAGTTGTATATAAAAAGGTTTATTACAAGAAAGCACAGCATCTTTTGACAAGCATCAAAACTGCCTGTGAGAGGATCCAAAGCCAAAAAGAATCTCCTCTCGTTTTTCCCCAAAACCGTACAATTTATAGGCTGGGTAACCTCTAGATACATATTCATGACATAGCTAATTCCTAATAACCTATAGAGGAACAGAGCCAACATTTATGCCCAAACACGATCATTCTATATGAAGATAAAAGATATACCATACCATAAATCCTTTATCTAAACAGATGTCAGCTTTTAGGAATGTCTGAAAGAAAGGAAAGGAAGGGGTGCTCACCCTCTTCTGGTGCCAGACCTTTCTCTAGGGTCTCCTCCTAAAAACACTCCTATCCTGAAATCACATAGCAGCTAGGACACAACAGTGAAAAAAATGTTATGTAACTCTCACACACTCAAATGAATGAAATCATCAGTCATCATTCATGATAAAAAGGGTGTAGGTATAAGGACTGTGTGGGAGTGGTTTGATCAGATTTGATTGACAGCGAGCAAACATCCTAACGACTGTTATCAGTTTTTTATTTGAATATTTCCAAATGCCACATGGAGATGTATGACATCACCTTCTTCAAAATGACTAATGCTCCTCTCTAACATCAGCATTCATCCCACATGTCATTTCAAAACACAACTGAATTGACTCTGAGATGTCCAAAAAGATCTACAGAGGATAAACCCCTCTGATGTACTTAGTGTCGCACAAACCAGTGGTCAAACTTGACATGTTTTTGCTGAGTAGTAAGTATCTAAGAATTACAATATTTCTTTATTTCTTTTTTTCAATCATATTGGTATAATCTTCTAGTGCATAATCAGCATTACAGTCTCACAGAGCTGCTCCCACAGCCAAATAGCCAAACAACTTCAGTCTCAATTACCTTCATTAACCATCTGTGAGACAACTACATACAACATATTTGTCTTAGTCCCATCAGCACTATGTGTTTATAACTTGAGTTCATCCTATTTTTCACATCTTCAATTATACTAAAAGTTTATTTTCTACATAAGACAATTTCACATTTCTCATACTAAAAACACTTTTTTTTGTTATTTAGAAATTTTCAATTGGTGTGCTCTTACAGGTTTCCTACAGATTAAGGCAAATTAGATTTAAGACTACTTAAGACTTTTTTAATGCCACTCAAATGCCATTTGATTGAAATTTAAGACCTACTTCACAACAACCAAAACTGAAGAAAAAGGGCGTCATCAATTACTTAAGGTTACGGACAATTTTGCCCAAATGTTTATTGTGACAAAAAAAATGACTTTTTTTGGTCCAGTGATAAAGTAAAAAAGTTAGATCATCTACTTCAAATGTTGAGAAAACAACACTTTCTAGAGTGGAACACATAACATAAAACAACATCAACATCATGACTCATCAGTAAAGACACAGCCTGTGTATAAAGATGGATCTAGCCTCCATGACGTCACCCATAGGTTTCTGAAGCGAGCTGCTCCGCCATCGCCATCTTGCAGTTCCCGCTGAAGTTCTGGCTAATCCTAAAATGAGCAAAGAGGTGGGGCATGTGTGCATGCCGGTTTGTGGCAAGCATACGCTCACCCACTCAAAGTGGTCATGTTTTCAATTATTCAGAACTTTAAGCCTCATTATTATTTAAACGAGTGAGTTATATAAAAATGCACCCCCGAGTAAATTAGCTATAGAGACCAGGCTTCTCTGTACCAGAATGTAAACATGTATATGTCTGCTGTAAAGTTGGACATATTAACACGGGAGTCTTAGAAGATTGACTTGCTTTTGGGGCCAGCCTCAAGTGGCCATTCGAGGCACTGCAGTTTTTGGCTGCTTCCTTTTTCAACCCTGGAGGGTGGCCAGGCACAATTGGCTGAGAACTAAAAGTCTGAATAGCTATTTTCATCAAGTATGAAATAATGAGATGTGGGCGGAACAGAACTGGGAAATATCTGGCATCTGTTGGCAGGTTGACTTGGCAGTTCTTTGTGGTTCACTTTGTTTGAAACAATTGTGCACAACAAACTCTGTGCCTCATACATTGCCTGGTACCAAATTCAGTGATGCCCCAAAATTTTGGTTGAAAAGCCACTTCCCTGAATTTTCCCATATCTTCTCTGAGCAAGTCATGGTCTCAGCCTGGAGGCTCCAGGGTTTTGGTTTTTTGGACTTTTTTGGACTTTCTTGATTTAGTTTTCTGTGTTTTGGGTATTTCTAGTGTCTAGTTTAGTCTTCCCTGTCTTGTGCTCTGTTTCCCTGTGCACATCCTGTTTTATTTTGTAACTGGTTTCCTTGTGTGTCTCAGTGTTTTGCTTCCTGTCTTGGTCCTGTTTTCGGTGATTGTCTGCCCCGCCCTAATGTATTTCACCTGTGTTCAATCACCCTTGCCTCCCTTGTCTATATAGTCTTTGTGCTTCCCTTTGTCTGTGTCGGTTTGTCTGTTGTCTCTCTGTTTAGTTCTGGGTTTGTCCTCATCAGTTCACGTCGTCTGTTCATGTCTGCCTTTTTAGTTTAATAAACCTGTCTGCACCGTCTCCCATGCGTTGGCTGCATTTGGGTCCAGCCCTTTACCCCTCAAACCCTTACACCTGTGACAGAGCATCCCAGTGGCAAACAAAAAATAAGTGTTGTTGGTTCCAGTATCCTGATCTGTGTGACAATTATTTTAAGGTTTTAAATAGCAATGATTCATAAAATCCTACTTGAAGACGTTTGACTAATTGATTTAAGACATAATACCAATAAAGGCCTTATTTCTGGATTAATGAAATCAGTGGCTTCTCAGACTTTTGAAGGGCCTGCGGGAACCCCGCCTCAGATACTAATCAGAATCAGAGTCTTAATTAGTGCTTGATCAAAAGCAGGTGCACTGGGAAGGTCAATCAGTAAAAAATGCAGAGAATGCTAATAAGTTGTTGGCTACAGGTGCCTCGTTAGACTGATTACACTCCAGGGGGCAATTTTCCAATTAAGTGCTTCTTAGCTCTAACAAAATAAAACATCTGACTGTAAGTGTATCAATAATGAATTCACAACTCCATTATGTAATATTGTAATTATGTAACCAACATCTGAAGTAAGAAACACTGTTACTGTTTGAGATAGAGAGCTCCAGCTAATCTGAACTAATTGTTTTACTGTTCAAAGCAAATATAGCAAAGTACAATTCATTTTGAATTTTCTTGCATTGTCTGATATTGCAACAAGCTTCATGCTTCATCTGTTTGCCTTGCCAAACAAACTGAACCTGATAAAATACAACAGTCAGACTCATAACAGCTGGTCTTTTCATTTTGGGTCAAACTAGCTTTGACTGGCAGGTTGTAGCACATAAACAGCATCATTTCATTGACCTCTTCATTGACTTTCTTGTCTACCACAGCTCTAAGCCACATCCATTGTGTCTGCAAACTAATAACATTGGTGTCTTTGAAGGTGATCAGAAACTGACAGTAATTAATAACTTAATAATAGTTGTTCCTATATATACTAGTCTCTAGAGAACAGATTTCTATATATGGCTTTGCAATAAATCAAAAATGTACCAAAAGTGACATTATGAATCTCTTACTGGCCAAATAGCTGTTAGCTATGTTGGCATGTTTGGTAAATTATGTCCTCTAATGAGGCTGTTGTGTGTAGAGAACCCACTTGTCACAATTGCTGAACAGCACCACAGGCAGAGGACCCAGAGGCGGACACACACAGGCAGGTTGATGCAGTGAAGTAACTTTTAATGAAAAGATGACAGACCTTACAGGTGGATGGAAGAACAAGCAGGACAGATGGATGGAAAAACAGGCGAACACACAGGGACAGACAGAAGAAACACACTAGGAAACATTACCAGGAACAAAAACACAAACTGACGCAAAGGACTGGAATAAGTTAGTGCAGAGTGATGAGGGGAACAGAAAAGCCCCCCCCCCCTCAGGAGACCTCAGGCGGACAGCCCGAAGGCAAGACAGAGGTGGAGCAGGACATCTCGTGCAGAAAGCCTGGGGGTTGGAGAGCCGATGAGCAGGACACCTTGGGCAGATGGCTCAGAGGCAGCACAGACGGCCGGGCAGACAGCCCAGGGGCAGAACAGACAGATGATATTGGTGGGTGTCAGCGAAGACTGGACTGCTCTTGTAGGCAGCGGTGAAGGCGGGATCCCTCTGGAGGTCGAACACAGGGCCGATGGGATCTCTGCGGAGGTTGAACAGGAAGCTGACGGTTAAGGTGGGATCTCTCTGGAGGTCCAGAGGGGTACTGGTGTCCAGCAGAGGCAGCCAGTGAATGGTGGCCCGGAGTGACTGACGGGTGAAGCAGAGACTCCCGGCTCAGAAACAGACAGGACGTCATGTGTAGGTGCGTTCACTGTCACGTTCACCTGGGTGTTGTGTTTATATCACTGCTGTTCGGAGCTGATAAATACTACTAGTAGTATTACTAGTATTACTACTACTATAGAGTCGTTTGAGTGAATACCCAATGTACACTTTCACATCTCACTTCCGACAAAAGTGAGATGTTAGCAAGTCTGAGTGGGTTTTTTTGGCAGTGTAAAAGGACTTTATTCAAACACACACACACACATACACACACACACACACACACACACACACACGCACACACATTCTCTCTCTCTCTCTCTCTGTCTCACTCAACCGCCTCTAAAGTCTGCTTGAGGATTTTGTCCTTCCTCTGTTAGATATCTTTTTTTATTTCATGTTTACTGCCGTATTTTGAAACTTATATTTATAACTTACTTTAACAGACTCAGACTCAGAGTCTATTGAGACCAGAATCAGAGACCAGCAGACAAATCAGAGCGGTTAGCGTAGTTAGCATCTTTTATTTATTTACCTTGTTTGTTAGTTGACACAATGTTAGTGGCTGTGCTAATGCTAACTCTCTCTCTCTGTATTGACAAGGGTTTGGGTTTATTTAGCCCCGCCCCCTGTCCCCACAAGTTGACAGGATTGGTTCCTTAGGTTTGTGACGTATGAAACCCTGGCTGTCTGAATCTGTTTTTATGAGACCGTCATTGGTTCACTGCAGTTCAAGGTGGAAATACTTAGTCGTGGTGTTGACTGATTATTTTGCTCATGATATGTCTTGTTTTAAATAAAAAACACCTCGTGGACATGTTATCAAAACACTGGTGATAATAACTAGATTTATAGTTTTCACATATTTTCCTGTAGGTTTAAACAGTGGGTGGTGAACATGAAATGGGAGGATTGAAATGCTTTGTGTGTCTTCATCAAGGACTCACAGCTGAAAAATTGTGTTGGATAATGGTCAGTGTTTTTTCATCATAACTGCTGTCAACAACATGTGGCTAGACATCTCAAAGTCATTTTAATTACAATCTGTATTCTTCTTCACATTCATAGAAGAATGAGAACAGGTTTAAATAAACATTTTTAAGTTCTCTCTTTCTTCCTGTCTTTCTTTAGGGGTCTGTCATCTGAAGAGCACAGAAATCTCTACCATTTTCTTTTTTCATCAGATGAGACGTTCTCTGACAGGGGTAAGATTTTGGGAGGTAACAACACAGGAGAAAGTGGCTCCTCACTTTTATCCTGTGAAGTGTCAGGGGACAATAAAGAGGATTCGCCAGTTGACAAATGCCACCTTAGCGTGACATCTGCTGCCGATTACAGCAGCGCAACTTAACTGAAAATGCCAATGGGAACATCCCACTTAGTAATGACATCTGTCAGGCTGACACTTCTGTAACAGTGGATATCAATAATGAGGATCATGGTTATGCAGCATCAACATGTATGCAAAACCTAAGCTGCATTCAGGAGGATCACTGCCACAACCTGGAGTCTCTGACACGGAAAAAATCAAGCCACAGAGGAAATCCTAAAAAAAAGTACAGAGGAAAGCTGAGAAAGGCAATGCCAAAACTTCAGGCATTTAAAGAAGAAAAAAAAAGTCTGCACCTTAAAGGATATCACCAAAGAACTCAAGAAGAAGCCGTTGATATCAAGTCAGTGTGCCTCTTTGCCTGAGTCAATTGATGAAGTGCCAAAACACATCTTCAGGAAGAAAGATACAAGAGGGGGGAAATATCATCTAAGTACTCAGAGAGTTTGCCATCACGCTGCACTTTTACTCCCCAAAGGCATATGAGGACGTGTGTGACAATTTTCATAAAGCTCTGCCACAAAGTAACACCATCCGCATTGGGTACAGCATCGTCTCAGTCGATCCTGGATTTGCTGTGGCATCTTTCACAGCACTAAAAAGTCATGCAGAGGCAGACAGAGAGAAGGGAACAGAAATTATCTCTGTGCATTGTATAGTTTCTCATAACAGGGATGGATGGATCAGAAAAGGCCGACATCACTTACATGCGATGCCCCAACAAGCAACTTGGTGGCCATGATAAGGGAACTTTGTGGCTGACCTAAATCTGTGCATTTTCTTTGAGCACATTTTTTAAATTTAATCTGAATTAATGTCCTCTCTGAGTTTGTCTTCTTTTTCTTATCCTGTGTCCCCCACCACTGTAAATAATTCCTCCGTGATGTCACCCACAGGTTTCTGAAGAGTGGTTTTGAAGCTCAGAGTGGGCTGCTCCCAGTGGGCAGTGTCTGACTCCACCCACCTCCCAGCTAATGAAAAACTGGGTGAGCCGGGGTGCCCATAGAGCTGAGCCTTCGGTGAATGCCGGTTTGTGGCAAGCATGCACTCCTGTCACTCAAAGTGGCCAAGCCTTCAATTATGCAGAGCTTCAAGCTTTAAAATAATTTAAACGGGGGAGTTATATAGAAATGAACCTCCCATACAGTTGTCGTGAAGGAGGATATTAGCTGGACAGACCAAAACTGCTTTTGTTATTACCAGGCTTTAAACATATTTGTAAAGTTGGACATCTTAACATGGGAGTCTATAGGGATTGACACACTTTCGGAGTCGGTCTCTAATGGTCATCACAGGAACTGCAGTTTATGGCACTTCTGTGCCGGCTTCATTTTCCAGCCTCGGAGGTCTCCGCTGGGTTCCCACTCATGGTCTGCACCTTGTTGTGGTGCGTGAGCTTTAAAATGTGATGGGCTGCCTGTGTTGAAATGTTGACTAACTCCTTTCATTAGCCTCTTCTTTGTGTAAAGGAGCTATTTATAAGGTTTGTCATTGCTACATAGCCAATGTTAGCATTATCAGCCGTTTACTTACCAGTCTAGAAGAAACGTTGTGAGTTCAGCATCAAACCAGCTGTCTCTAGTGGTGGAAAGTAACACCAGTGTTATCTCTTGTCTTTATCATGTCTTTTCATCTACTGCCAAGCTAACCTGTCTTGTCACTTTTCAATAGCATCTCACTGTAGCCTCCAGTCTGCCCTGAAGATGTACTGCTGCTCAAAGAGCTATTGTAACCTTTGGTATTATGAGGACACCAATGATTGAAGCTCAGGTCAAGCGACAATCACCACCACTGGAAGAAGAAGAAGAAAGAAACCACGTTTGGCAGCTTCGCTAAATCAAACCCCAATTTTTTTAATTACATTTTCATCAGGGGCCAAACAGGAATACTGGGTTGAAAACCACATTTTACACATTTTCAAACAACACAAGGGATCCTATAGGACAATTTGGTGGTCAAACCATCATCAGTGTCACCTGTGCTGTTACCTGTGTTTGCTTCACACATTATGGCACCATCTTCACGTTAAATTCAAACACTCAATCCAATCAATCCAACCAAAAGCACAAAGCCAAAAAACCAAGTTCAACACAATTCCCCACAAATTGTATCAAAGCTAATAATAACAGTCAAACAGAAACACCTTAAGTCAAGCTCTTCATTCAGTCTGCGTTGCAATGTTGTGTTTCATTTATGTTTCCTAGATGCTTCAGATTTCAAAAGCAGCAGGTCCAGATTGCCACCTCGCTCAATGTAATTTACTTTTCTGAAGTCGAGAAAGAAACTGTGTAGCTGTGTTGTAGAAAATATTTTTGCCACAGGAGAAATAACATCCTGTCTCCTCCCTGTGCTTTCGGGTTTCAAACCCAAATTTTCAGTCGTCGTTTTGTCTTTCCCACATACATCAAGCCGAAAGGACATTTCAGCATTTCAAACATTGGGCTTTGATTCACCACAATGCTGTTGCAATAAAAAAAAAAAAAAATGGATGAAAAGAGCATGTCTGTGTGCAGTCCTCCTCCTTCAACTAATTAAGAGTTCCAAGACTCCAACCAGCAGCATAAATTTGATGGGATTGTTTCTTCATACATTGATACATCTGTTATGTAAAAAACACAAGGCTGTCTGTCCCTGTCTCAGGCCTACTGCAGATGCTGAAGAGAGAGGACACTCGGCTTCCTCTTACAAGTTACACAAGTTTTTATTCTTTTCATCCGTTCACATGGTGTCATAGCTTATGTACGTATCCTTTACTAGTTCTTGTATGCTCTTTGTGTATGTCAAGGTCAGACAATCGATCCCTCTGAGCTCCTAATCTAGCATTATATTGACGCTGGATGGTTGTTGTTTGGCATGTGCATTGAAACTGCATTTTCCTGACAACCTCATAGCAGAGATATGTTCAAAGATATGAAAGATGTGCTGCCAGCATCTTGTGGCCTCTGACATTTTCATGAGCATAGATGAGAATGCTAGAGTAAATACAGACCTTTATAACATGAAAGCTGTAATGTTTTGATGTTTTAGCATGTACTGTATTTACTGATTTTTTAAAGATATCGCAGCATCTCTCTTTCTCTTTTTCAAGTTTATCTTTATAAAATATATATATATTTACATATATTGACCTGTAAAGAGGGAGAGTCAGGACCTTATCATACTGTGGCAGGAAAAAAAAGGAGCTACAAAAAGACCTCAGCCCAAAGCTGATGATGATACAATGATCCTGAAGCAAAACACAAACCTTAGGGGGAAAATATGCAAGCGAAGCAGCTGCGGAGTAAACTGCCGTGATTTATTGCTGATCATATCTACACTCCATTTACTTTAGGCTGGAAGAATATGTTATTTGCATTAACTGAATATGACAAATTCATTTTTCAGAATCAAAATGTACAAGCGGGAAGCCACACTGTACTGCACTGATTATCAGTATCAAGCAAAACATTTTATCTGTAGCTGAATGTACTGACAACAGACAAAGATGTAAAACATGCACATATCATCAATGTTTTTTTTGTTTGTTTTTTGTTTACTTTTGATGTCTAAATCTACTTTTTAATGATGTTAAACAGCCTTCTACTTTTATTCTGCATTTATGCAAATGCTTATTAACTGACCTGATCTGTCCATGTTTGATAGATTGAAGACAGCTGAAAACCCGACTGTAGATTTTGTTATACAAAGAACTAAAATGAGTGCTGAAAACGGTTCTTGCTACTGAATATGTTCAATGTCGTAATCCAAAACTCACCTGAGAGAGAAGTGAAGAGCTTTAAATGCTATTCAACGATGAAGACTATGTCAGACCTACGTTTGTGTGGATGTGGAGGGAGAGGATCTTTAATCCGTCTGTTATGGCATTGCCCAGAAATAAGACAAGTTTGGGTCAGAGTCCAAAATATGTTATGTTTGATATTAAAAGCTGATGTATCATTATCACCAAAAGTGTGTTTTTTGTTAAAATGGATGGAGTGAAATCAGCTGTGACACTTGCTTTCCTTTCTGTGAAAAGCAGCATCCTCATGAGCTGGAAAGTAAGGAAACCAAATAGTTTTTGTTTGAATCACTGGTTAAAGGACTTTCTAGATCTGATAATGATAGAACGTGCGGCATCAGACCTGCAGGGGCTTTATAAAGATTACGGCTTAGATGGACCATGGATACTTGGATGAGATTATAGAAATAAGAGGCATTTTATTTAAGAAATGATTTGACTGTTCAAGAAACAAAGCCAGTTCAATGACTACAAAGCTGAACCTTGTATGTTGAAAGTTGAAGTCCTGACAAAGAGGATTGATGCAACGATTTAGTATATTATATCTTTTTGATCTTTGTAACCTCTGGTGTACTGTCGTTATGTTATGTATTTGTGTTGTTTGTTTTTGGTCTCTTCTTTTTTTGACTTTTGTAATCAAAATATGAAGAATAATAAAAAAAAAAATAAAAATACAAAATCTATTCAAAGCACCAGTCTGGGTGATCGACAGAGTGTCTTTCTCAGAGCCTGTTGGCGGCTTGCTCTTCTGGTTCTGTGGACCAAGGGGAAGCTTCATGTGCACTGGGACTGGATGTCAGCTGAGGATGCAGTTCACATACTCTCTTCTTCTAAAAAAGTAACATAACACAAAGTAACCAAGCCATGCTGGAAAATCCTCCATGCTGTTCACGTCAGAGCTGCATCTGAACTCATGGGGGTAATCCTCCCTGATCTTCATGGGTGTGCATTTTAGAAAGAGCCTCATCACCAAACCTCTTTTTGGTTTATTAAATTGATATTTCTTAGTGAATATATTGTATTTCTGATATTAAATTATTGGCTCTGCTAATTATGATTGCTATGATACGATTGATAAATACAGTTTAGCGTGTATTGTCCTATATTCATATCAAAGTATTACTGATAAATCTTTTCTGCTATCTACTAACATCCCATGAATTGTATCAAAGTGGATTTTTTTAACTCACAATTTAAAAAAAAAAAGTGTCAAATGCATAGAGTTTCAGGCACCAGGGAGTTGACAGCAAGAGCAAAGGAAACCAAGGGAAGTCATCCACAGACCTCCTATGGAGACACTGGCTCAAAAAGAGGAGGCAACAGTTCCCTCCAATGTTTTGATATCGAGTTCAAAGCATGCACAGGCTGTTTGCTATAAGTTAACCTCTTAATATTCAGTATTCCCCTTTATTTACGTACAAACGTTGACAAATGAGAAACCTGAATTCATGAGTGCAGATGCTTCCACACAGATGCACTGCATGGTGCAATTAAGCATTTAACATCCAGTCGTGCTCTGTGGCCTGTACGAAAGGAGCAGAGCCAGTTATAGATACATAAAACAAAACCATGACCAGACACTTCTAATAGAGCGTTACCAAAACATTTGAACCCAAACCTAACTCCATTCAAACCCTACGACTGAAAATTAGGGGAGACTGAGGGACAGTTGCAACGAGTCTTCTTCGTCCAATCGGAAACATGATAGAGTGATGACACTCATGCTCTACATGTGGTTTTGTTGACCTCATACTCGACAGGGTTAGAATGTGTCAAGGTCAGTGTGTCTCGCGGGCACATGACGTTCTGTCATGGCTGACAGGGTGGGGGACGGTTGCAACTGTCCCTAAGCTAAGCAGCTAGATCAAAACAGACCATATAACAATTAATATATTTATTTATTTTTTACTTTTTTGTTCAAAAATTAGCTGCAAAATATGAAGCTAATTGTGTCCCATAGCACAACAGATGCAAGAATAATTGCTCATTGTAATGTATAATAAAATACAAACAAGTTATTTTGGGAATAGTTTTGTCAGCCTCTCGTGGCCTTATAATGTATTTGTCTGTTTTGTTCACATAAGCAATAAAATAGATCATTTTTGCTTATTTTGACTCCAGGTAGGCCTTTGCTCTGTGCAAAACAAAACTCCATTACTGTTCTTTAATATTACTAAATAACCAAACAAAACAATAATATAATTGTAAACCGATACATATTTTCAGAATATTATGTTTACTGAAACAAAATGCAAAAGTTAACGTATTTGTAATGTGTTGCAACCATCCCTGATCGGTGTTGCAACTGTCCCCAGGGTTGCAACATCTACATTCGCCCATTCAAATAAATATTATGAATGATACATCACATGTAATCATCTTCAAATGGCATGGGTAAACAGCAGACAGATGTCAGCTTAATATATAACACTTTGGTTGGTCCAGTCCAAGTAGTCTCTGAGTAATTGAGAGAAATGCAAACCATTGCAACTGTCTCCCCACAGACATGGCAGCATGTCAGTGGTAATTTGGTGGGAACCTAAAGAATTAAAACATTTGAATTACTACAAAAACACTTTGTTGCATAAGCTTGAGCTGCTGCTCACTGTTGGGGAGCGACGTTCTTCCCATCAAACAGGCCGGGGGTCTGGCAGTCTGGTAGTTCGTAGAGCCACCTATCGATGTCCTTAGATTACGGTGTACAGCTTTTTTTTCTATATGTGTCCAATGTTGGGATGGGACTGTGTTTTTAGCCAAAAAATATGACTGTTAGGCAAATGCAATATGGTGGTGGTGGTGGTGGTGGCTCAAATAACCTGCAGCACACCGATCAGCACAACAACTTAGTCGTGCGGGGGCTCAGGGAAGCCCTGATCTCTGTCATCAATGAAATCAAATCACTGAAGGGGGAAAATAAAGCTTTTAAAGACGTTGGCTTCCTGGAAAACAAGCAGACTGAGGTGAGCCAGCTCCAAGAGGAGCTCAAAGACAACCTCCTCCGGGGGGGTTTCACAGAGGAAAGGCGGGCTCAAAAAAAGCCCGCATGGAGACCTCGACCTGCTGGCTCAGAAAGAGAGGGAGCTGAAGAAGAGAAACCAGTGGAGGAATAGCTTTGGAGTCTCAGAGAGGAGCTGGCTCAAAGAAAGGTGAGCTGGAAGAAGACAGTGCGGGAAATGAAAAGAGATAAGGATCCACTCTATGACTCAAAAGGAAGGTGGGATGGCTTAAGGAGGCGATCCAGAGAGATCAGGAGATCAAACACACCTGTAAGGACGAACACCTGTAAGGACGAACACCTTCAGGTACGCTGTCTCAGCTCCTTGTTTTGACTTGGTGGATTATTATTTGTTTTAGATCCAGAATTAGTGTTTGGGGAATGAAATATAAAACAGGAGCGGTTGAGAAAACTTTTAAAAAGGAGCAAGAGGAGAAGAAAATAAGATAACAAAGGAGGAAAATGAGAAGAGACAGGAATGACCTTCAACCACTCCCTAATTCCTCCGTCTCCCCCCCCAAACCAATATTGCAAATATGCTGTCAATAATTAAATACTATTCACTTCAAATGACTTTCATCTCCCTGGATAGCCAGGAAATCAAGGTGTGTAAACGTCTGTATGAGTCCCAAGATACGTGAACATGATATGAGCCGAACACAAGTTATAACATAGTTTGCATTTCACTGTAGTCAGCTAAACTGTCAAACAGCAACGATAGCTCAGTGGTGCTTCCCCTCGGCCAGCAGCACCAAACTAGCTTATAGTCTTGTGGTCTGTCGCCAAAAAGGTTTCATATTTCTGGGCTAACTAAGTAGAATCAATGCATTTACAGATCAGTCATAGCAACAATAATAATAACAATAACAATATTGAAAAAATTTTGACATTTTAAGATAGGTTTAGCCCTTATAAGAATTTTAAAAAATGCATGAACACAGTCTATTTAGAAGTACATTTTTAAAAGGTTGTTGATGAACAGTCCAGCTGATGCCCCTGTAATGATACAAGATTAGACATGATGATCTGTCCTCTAGTGTATATACTAGACTGCAACATTACCATCAGACAAGAATGATGATTTTTATTTATTTGTTTTATTCATAACGATATATTCTGCAAAACTCTGAATTATGTTCAATCCTTTAATTGTATTGCTAATTTGGACAGTGTACAGGTATGTCTCTTTTATTTGTTTCCAAAACACCACCTCTGTCAGGTAACCACAGTGGACATTTTCGGCTCAGATTATGGATGTGGAGGAACTGGATACTTACTGGTGCGAAGCAGCCCCTCAAAAGTAATTGATGGAACTCCATTTACAACTGGCCGTGCCCTCCTGGTGATGAGAGGCGATGTTTCACTCTCTTCAAGCTGAGGCCCCCCTCTCCTCCGCTTGATATCACATATAGGTGAAATTTCACTGAGTGTGTTGGCATGTTTTCATCTCCGCTGCAGTTTTGTTTCTTGGCACCGGTTATCTTCTCCTAGCGTATGAGGAGCGCCTCTAAAGCCTCTAAACCGAGTATGTGCCAGGCATTTGGACACATGCCTAAAGAGGCAGCACGCCGATTCCAATCCCCCCCGGGCCTCACCTGTATTTGATATGCTACATCAGATGCCTCACAATCAACCGTGCGTTTCACAGGCCAAGCTTGGGGACTGAAATTGTTCTTCCCGTGTTCTGAGAGGGCCATCCTCGGGGTCTCTAAACTCGTCTACTCGTTAGCATAGTTGCAGCGTGCTTTCTGTCAGCGATGTAGGAAACAGAAACTCGCTCCCACCTCATTTTATCCCAGGCAAGTCTTGTCAGAAGGTACATGTGTTCATACCGGTTTCACTGTGCTCTAATTTATGAAATCCTGTATTTCACTGTGGGAAAAGTTTATCATTCTAACTTTTTGCAGAGGAAGTCTGTGTTCTGCTCTTTTTCTTATCACACCAAAGCCTTCCTTTAAGACCTAGGGGAATGCACCTAGTTAGTTAAGAGCAACACGAAAATATATTGCTGCTACTTTCAAGAAAGGAAAAGCTTTCTTCTGTGCCCCAATTTAAAATGCCATGAATAATGGATTTATTTATCAAGAAACTATAAGTCTGACTGGGTAGAAATGTTACATTTTTTTATATACAGTAAATTGAGGATGCCATAAATAGTTTTTATTTGTCAGTTAAATTCATACAGAAAAAAAAAAACAAAATCAAATCAATATTTGCTGTGATCACCCTCCCCCAGTGGATTTAGTTTGTCTCCGTGTCTTCTGTCTCTTCATGTGATCCCAGGCTGACTCCATGATGCTCAGGATCAGGATTCTGTGGTCAGCCATCTGTTGCAGGACTCTTTGTTCTGCTAGTCACTGAAGATATGTCTTTATGACTCTGCCTGTATGTTGTATGTTTGGGGTCGTTGTCATGCTACAGTATTAACTACAGGACCAATCAGATGGTAGTACTGTGCGATGGATAAGAAACTAAACATCTGAAGTTACTAAAATCTGCCCAGTACTGTATATATCCAGATGATTGAATATTGAGCTAATTAATACAGTTGATTTGAATAGCACATTTAATAAACAAGTCTTGAAAGAAAAGACATACAGAAATAAAAAGCAGTAAAATTAAGAAAACGTTTTTAAAAGACAACAAAAGTCAGTGCTCCAAAGGTGTAATACTTGAGATTTTCATGAACGCACAGTTTTTCCAGCAATAGCCATTCAATGTATTTAGATTCTACAATGACTTCTTGATATAGCAGTTTTTATACTGCCCACTATTTCTTCACAGGATTCGGAGTGCCATCGTCACTGTTTGTACTTTCAACCCGCTGAGATAAGCCTCACTGTTCACTGTTTGCAGCTAACTGGCCGCACAATATGACTTTTATCGCAAACATGAAGTTACAGGAAATGCATGTATTAGTCGGCAAGGTTAGCGGTGACAGCGATCCTTTGTCCTCAATACCCCAGATACATGGAGTAACCTAAGCTCCAGAGCACTTTAAAAATTGATAGTTTTAGTTTGGAATATGAGTTCATGAATTGTTTTTATTATGTTTTTTATGTACATTCGGGTCTCTCTTGATAATGAGATTTCTGTCTCAATGGGATTTACCTGAATATAAAAACGTTAAATAAATAAAATAAATATTACTCTGTGCTGGTGTCCCTGATTGAAAAATGTTCAATAAATTCAAAATGTATGGCTCTATTTCCTGCAGTGTTACTTTATAAACAGCAGCGTAAAAAAACAACAGTATATTAATGTAAAAACGTATTGTAAATGTCATTTAAATTCATAACTGTATAATGTTCTTTCACATGAAATTTTAAAAGTCCCTTTATGTGCCAAGAAGAAAATGCAAGTGGTGAAGTGAACCCACAGTCCAGTTAGGTCTGTCCCTCTGCACCACTCAGCTGCTGTACAGCTTCAGCAATGAGCATAATGCCACTGTCCTCATCTGGATCACTGCCAGAAACTGACACATCCCCCAATGAGGCAGCAGTTTGGGAGAGCACACCCACGGTCTTCTCCTCAGACCTTTCCATTCTCTGAGGTGGCTGCAATGCACCGTGTAGTGAGCAGCGTTTAATCAAACCACTTTCTTTCAATGTTTTTCCACAGTTCTCTGGGAGGATATAATGGCATTAAACTGCTTCCATACATCATCTTTTTGTGTGGCCAAAATACCACAGTTTTTTTTTGTTTTGTTTTTTTATCCCCCAGCAACTCTGAGTATTGTCTCAATTTCTGCATCACTGAGGTTCTTCTGTTTCACTTCTTTTACTGCCACTCTGGTCCAGAGGATTACTGAGTTTCTGAGGAATTTCATTATGTTAAATCATGTTAATTAAAGTTCTGTGCATGCATTTGCCGTTTGCGGGGAACTGGGATTCATTAACATATGCATGTACTGTATATACTGCAGGACTACTGTATGCAGTGCCTTAATTTTAGAATTTTATATGTGCAAATCTGCCCACAACATTATGAATGTTTCATGATTAAGATGCACTGTCTAATACTTTTTCTCATGTTGTTCAATTCGTGAGTCTCTTTATGAGGAAGTTTATTGAGTAAAAGCTTTTGAAAGGACATACAATATGTGGGTGACACTGTCACACAAGGAAGAACAAATGTGGCATCAAAAAACTGTGTGGCATTGCCCATACGTAAATGTAATATATATACATACATTGGATTTCTATATATAAAAAATATGTAGGCCTACATATAAAATAAAAATATTAATAATATTTAATAAAACATGTTAAACTGTTTTCATTTCATATATTGATTTATTTTTCCATCCCATGGAGATGTGTATGTTTATATATGTATGCTTATATTGTAGACATATGTTACATAAACACACATATCCATCCCATAGCCTGTCAATATATGTTGATATTATACATAAGGGTCCACAAGACTGAGACCACTTTCCCAGAATGGGATGATAGCCATCTTTAAAATTAATGAAAAATTAATTAAGCATGTAGAATCTCTATATATAAGCTGTTATAATAAATTTGAAATATATAATATATATAAAAATAGAATAAAATTTGTGTCAATATTATTCAATACACCGGTTCATGTTTTTTTTTTTAAGTGCAGTTGTATCACCAACACATGCCAATATGGTAATTCATGTTGTATGAAATCTTAATTTAATGCTCACTATTGAGGAAACTACACAGCTATAGTCTCGGCTGAGCATACAAACCACATCAATTAGAAACAGCTTTCAGTTCAGCAGGATCTATCATCATCATTTTGGTTGGCCAAAAAAACCTGCAAGTATTTTTATTTTATTTTTATGTACAAAACTTCTTCTGTAAGGAAAACCTGGCCAAGACAGCAGAAAGGTCTTTTTTACACACCAGGGAGCGTATTAGAGAAACTTCCTATCTTGAGTTTTAAGTCTTAAGATAGGAAGTCTATAATTTCCCAAGTTGGTATTACAGAAGCAAATTCTAACTAACTTCAGGAATCCAATCACATAACCATAAACTTTTATGTGCGTTACCTAGCAACTAAAGCTACTTTTTCTCATCTCATCTCACTGAGGTGTTGCTTAGATCTCTCACTGAAATGTACAAAAAGTGTTAGTAACAGCTGTAGAAAAATATAAAGATGTTATTTTTAGGAAATTTACAACAACGCTAACTCTGGAGATAAAAGAGAGTGAGTTAAGATCGCCTTGTATCAACTAACAAGTGTTTTGTCATCAAACCACAACACGTGGTTGGGGTCTGTCATGAGCCTCTCGGTGACTTACTTCCGCTTGTTGCTGTTTTGTTGGTTGAGTAAAAGCAATTGAAGAGCAGCCAGAGTTTATTTAAAATTTCGGGAAGTTAGAAGCTTGTGCAATACACTTCTATTTAAGGATAGGAAAAGAAAAATGAGGAACTATTCATCTGTAAGGTATTTTTTCCTGAATCAGGTCCTAACCCTAATTGCTATGGTTACCAAACAGTTAAGATCTGCAAGTTGTGAGGTTTCTGTAATACAGCCCCAGGATTTAAACCAGCAAAATAAAAATGATTCCAGTGGAATTAGAGGATTCGCACAAAATTATTCGCGCAAATGTTCTGCAGAGAGTTCATCTTTGGTGAACTCTGACAAGAGAATTTGCATCATTGACCAATAGCAAGCTGTCTTGACAGTGCTGACCTTTGAGAGGATGCAGAACCAGAGAGCTGTGTTGCACCATTCATTTTGATTTGACCTCCTCTGTCAGAGTAAAAGTTGTTTGACAAAAGAGGACCGGTTTGCAGACGGGTATAAGAGAGGAGTCGATGGTTCAAATGCATCCTTTGAATAAAGTGTGTAAACGTACTGTCCCATTAGCAACTGAGCCCAGCTAATGGGTGAGCTAACACGTCATTACAAACTCATTAGCTCAGAGAGCTTTATTTGACATTGTATGAAATGGTGTACAATGGTGGGGGAAGTAAATAAAACAGAGAAAAATTAGACAGAAGCTCCAGGAGCTATTGTGAATGACTAGTTCAGAGATGCCACAATTCATCAATAGGCCCCAAAGACAAGCAAATATCACTTTGTGGTGTGACCGCCGCTTGAAGGCAGAACAATACAAATTAAAGCAGTGGATAAAACAATGCTAAAAACATGTGACAATACTGGTGTAAGGCTTAAAGCTAAGAACAGAGAACAATTAACAAAGCATACAATTCATGATAGTCATGAATTTGGCTGGATCAAAAAACACAAGGCTTTCTTTTCCATCTATGTCTGTACATTCACACTCTCCTAAAATTCAAATTTATGCTGCTTTTGTTGTCATTAATCAGCACACTGAGGCCTACATCATTGATTTGGTTTTATTATTACCACTCTTAATGAAACTTATGAAATTCCACCACATTACAGTAATATGCTATTTGCCAGAAAAGTGCACAGGAAATCCATACAAATGAATATAAGTCAGTTAGGCACTTAGAGCAAATAGTAGAAGATGCCAATAGTACTTTGCATTCCAATTTGTAAATCTATTCCAGTGAGTCATTATCACCAATATTCATGTAGAGCACCAGAGACCTCTGAGATTTATTAGCATAATAAAATTACATTAACCGCTGTCACCTGAGACTTTATTTACCCCATTAATTAGCTTATTTTTCCTCATTTACTTCTGCAGCTCAGGGACATATTCTGCTCCCTCATTCCATATGGCGTTTTATGCTGACATCACACCTCTGACTTGTGGCTGGGCAGTGACTAAGTCAATGATTTCCTCCACCACATTGGTATGCAGGACGTGGCGTAGAGTGATGACCTTCTGTTTTAGTTGCATAATGATGACAAACTGGTTTGGATATATAATATATGGAATGAAATTCCAGGGTAAGATACGTCGATATGTCAATTGCAGAAGCTCTGATCTGCTGTGGGAGTTGTTTCTTATCTCACTCGCTGTAACATATAGCAGAACAGTCATAGCAATCTGTTGAAAGCAGATAGGAACCTGTCCTTTTCAAGCGCAACAGGCATGACGCGCTCATACTGTATCAATATGGATGATTCAACACAATTCTGGCATGTGATTTGTCACTCTGTCTTTGATGGCTGTCCTACAGCTCTTTGTACATTCATGGTGAGTTAGTTTGAATCTGAATCAAAAGACGCATCCAATGATCTGTCAAGTCCCATTATCATTTCTTATTGTGATGATTGGAACTAGAGCAGGGAAGAGATGCCTGCTAATTGAGCACAAACACATCTTCTATGTGTGTCCATCTGTCGAGATGGAGGAACTCCATTTTGATGTGTAGGTATACATTTAAAACCTCAAGGCAAGGAGTGTGAGGAGTCTTTTTAATGGCAGTGGAGCATTATTTAATTATCTCATGCACAAATGTAAGTGCAAATTAAAGAAACAGTGTATTATAAACATTATTATCACTGCTGTTAACAGTGGTAGTGGTATTTTTGTTTTTCCCTTTTGCTGATTAAAGCTGCGTTAGTAAATTTTTTTTTTTTGCCACATTGGGCCAGTACAATAAACAACAGTAATAAACATAACATTAACTTAGAAATTTTTATGGCTAACGTTAGTGAAGTGACAACAACTGTAAGTGTAAAAATAAAAATAAAAGTCAAAAGCTGGGGCTGGAAGCACATCTACGTTTACACAAAAGTGAACTGGAAACACTTTTTCCTCATTTAAGTCACGTGACATTTAAAAGCATTGCATTATCTCCCAAAAATCCCTGATCCATGGCCGCTGCCAGATATAAGCTTCTGTCTTTCCGTCTTTTCATGTACCAAACACCCTCTTCGCCACTGATTAAATACCACAAGGGCTATTGCATTGAATGCAATCATCCCAATAATTAGCAGATGCTGGAAATCTGTCGCCATGTGTAATAGGAATGATATCACGACAGGAGAAAACATTGTTTTATCCTCATAACATCAGTCGATTTAAACACAGACCATTTGCAATTGTGTTTTGTCCTGGCAAACACCATTGAACACAATGGAAACGCGGCTAGCGATGTCTGTCAGATTACACATGTATTTGTTTAAACCATTATCAATAGGAAGAAAAAAATGTGCTTTTATTGTCACACAACTATCTTGCAGGTTCTACACCATCCTTTCCTAAATCTGGTGAAAGAGTGTGTTCTTTTATATAATTGACTCGAATGCACGCTCGTAAGCTTGTCCTTTCCTGCAACAAATAGAGATGAGGCCTTAGCTTTTGTTTCAGTGACTTGATGTATGACAGGGCAAGTTGACCTTGAGCACTTATTGTTGCTCTCCATAGTGGTGTAAAGTAGTGTAATGAGCACATATACACTGTGGTAATTATCTTGGCATTTTACACCACATTGTTTGATGGATAGCAGTGAGCACAGATAAGAGACCTGGGGAGAGACGTGACTATGTGGCACGCTCCAGTTCTTCTGGGTGAGCAGTTCAAATAAAATGACTGCATCCCACTTTTTTCAGTCTTAACATATTACACTTGATGATGCTTTTCTGTGTCATAAAAATCTCAGGACAACAAGTTCTGCAGTTTCAAAAGTGTAATACCTGTAAGTCTTGTGACAGAAAGAATAATGTGATGCTGCACTCCCTATATACAAATGTCAATTTGCTTTTTGTGGTGGGGATTGAGTTAGTGCTGGCAGCACTATTACTTTTTATTCATCTTCTATCACAGCTACATGCACTGTATCTGTGTATTAAAATAGTTGTGGCAGGTTGGAATATGAAAATCCATTAAAACTTGGAAAGCTAAGGCCGCATACTTGTGAAAAGTAAATGTCATAAATCTCAGCCACCATGCATATATGTTTAAAACATGAGTCAGTGAGCACTTGTTTAAATCCAATTGTATTAGGCTGTTATCTGTTCATATTCCAGCATATGTTTCTGTATAATTTACTTTTCATAGAAGTGAACAGAACCGTGGCCATGATTTAAAAAATGTCATGTTACATAGATTTCCCCTTTCAAAGCCATCAATGTCACGATCTGCCGCTTCAGAGACTTCCTGCCAGGACTCTTTTTGTGTTAACCGTTTCGAGTTTTTGAAATAACGTTTATAATGTGTTTGTTGTGATTTTACTTCCCGTCTTTGTAACATCAGTCACATCAGCTCCTCTCCTCTCCAGTCAGTCACATCAGGAAGGGCCTCCCAAAGAAGCATAGCCATGTCTCATAAGACAAGCTGTGTCATTGTTTTATGATGGGTGAGTGTATGCTTGCCACAAGCCGGCATTCACCACACATGCCCAACCTCTTTGCCCGTATTTTAGATTCGTCACATCCGTATTAACCCCTCCATTAACCACTTTCATGTTACACAGTCTATGGCAAATATACAGTAAGCAGCACCTGCAGCTTATTGATATTATGATATGATATGATTATTGATATTGATATTACTTTTCCATTGCTACATGTTACCAGGGAGTCAAATTAGAGATCTTAATAGTCTAAATTGATTTGTAACCAGAAGTGAAGTCATTTACAGTCAACCTAAGTGCTGTAATAAGGTAACTGGACTTGATTGATGTTCTTGAAGATGTTTCTCCTCTCATCCGAAAGACTTCTTCAGACAACAGAAGAAAGGTGTGAGATTGTTGAATGGTGTTTCATATTTGCAACGAGGTAAAATGTCAAAATCAAATCAAGGGGTTGAAGTAGTTTCCTTGTCTGATATTTACATTCTCCTACATACTCTTCCAGATCTCTGCTCTTTTAACTTCCCTGCTCAACTTGTATTTTGCCAAAAACTACGACTATCACACTGAACAAACCTCTGAACAATGGGACGTGGGTCAATATCGTGACTGCCAAGGTGACAGCTTAATTCTGCCAAAAGATTTTTCCCCTAATTGTGATGCATTCAGGCACTGGACCTGTTCAAACACCACACCTATCTGCTAAATGCCTCAGCTAATTAACTTCCTCCATCTTACTTTGTCACAGGACGCAGGGCAATGCTGGATTGTGAGGGGAGTGCTGAGTTCTAACACATTCTCATATTTTCATTTTCAGTTGAACTTGAAATGTGAAATGTACTGAGTAATTACAGTGAAATTATTCAAAGAAAGAATGACATGAATCTCAGGTGTGCAGAACAACAGGTTAACAGCTGAGATTCTTCACAAACAGTCAAATACAAAGATTCATTTCCAGAAAAACAAATAAAAAATAAATAGTAAAATAAAACCGATAAATGTTATTTAACAAAAGTTACAAAAGTACACAATTTTTTCAGATACATTTTTAGAAAGATTAATGTGGAAAAGTTATAGCTATAACTTTAAAAAATATATCTATCTAATGTCTTCCTCCACTGCTGTCAGATTGTCACTTTTCCTTGTTTATTTTTTCCCCAGTCAAACATGAACGTATGCGTCAAAGTAGAATTCATCTGCCTTGATTTCACCAATGAGCTCTTCATCTCTCCACTCCCTCTCTACAGTGACATCACTCCTGTACTATAAACAGCCAGTGACACATCAGCATGACCTTGGACTTGCCAGTGCTTGGCTTGTGTTTTTCTTTAGTTTCTTATCACCCTCAACTAACTCTCCCTTGTCTTTCACACCAGGACGCATGACCTCAACCGCGCCATGGGCAGAGGCTTCACTCGGGGTCAACCACTTCGCCATTCGGATTGCTTCTGAGGCTTGGAGCACCGGGGTGGATGATGAGCGCACGTGGGAGAACATTAACATCAAAGGTGCCTGCATACCGTTTAATAACCTGTGGCTCGACTTCAAAACCTCTCTTCTAAGGCTTTGGTGCGGGGCTCCCTCTATGATCCTCACAGAGTGCGTTTCGGCAGTGGCTGCTGATCTCACCTGAGCTGCTTCATAGAACTTGCTCTCTCACAATTCAAGTCAAGTGGAACGAATGCTAACCCAGTGTTGGATTATGGATTGGTCCTGTGTTCCCTCTTCAATGATCCCTGACATTTCAGGTGACACCTACGAACTCCGCATATGCGGGAGTTCAGCCCAGCTCCCAGAACCAAAAATGGTTCTATTTGGACAGTGCCATCGGCCCATTAGCCTCCTACTGTCACCCTGTTGTAAGGAACCTTGGCGTGATTATTGACTGTGCCTTAAAAATTGATAAACAGATCAGCTCGGTTGTTAAGATGAGCTTTTTTCAATTAAGGCTCCTTAGTAAGGTGAAGGCCTAAAGGCCTGCCTCCCTCCACATGATTTTGAGAGAGTAATTCATGCCTTCATTATCTCTTGTTTAGATTATTGCAATTCATTGTATGTTGGACTTGATGAGTCGTCGCTTCGTCACTTGCAGGCTGCTGCATTGTGAGCAGCCTCCTGTCCCTGTTGACAGGAAAGAAACGGCGTGATCACATCGCACCTGTACTGGCTTCCCTACACTGGCCTCCTGTCTATTTTAGGATCCAGTTTAAAATTTTATTACTTGTTTTTAAGAGTGGCACCTTACATGTCCAAGCTCTTACAGCCTCACACTCCAGCCAGAGCGCTAAGGTCAACAAACTAATTGCTCTTGGAAATTCCTGGATCCAGGCTTTAAAACAGAGGCGATAGAGCGTGTTCGGTGGCGGCCCCTTATCTGTGGAACAGCCTACCTTTCCACATGAGAGCTGCCCAGACCCCTGATCATTTTAAAATGCTGCTGAAGACCCATTTCTTCTCGCTGGCTTTCAGTCCTGGTTGAGCAAGATACCTTGGTTTTTATCGTGCAAGCACAATTTATTTTACTCGTTTTATTTGATGTTTTATTTTTTATTTTAGCTCATATATATTTCGCTGATTTATGTTAATAGGGATTGTTGATTACATTTATATTTGTATAGCTTGTACAGCACTTTGGTCAACTGAGGTTGTTTTTAAATGTGCTACAGAAATAACATTGACATGACTTGACTAAAACAACATGTTCATGTCTCAGTGTATTTGCTGTCACCTTATATAGATGTATTATTATTTATTATGCATTGTACAGAGCAGGCTGCACACAGTTCCCACCAGAGGCTTTAGGCTTTTGCACTACAACCTTATCCACTGGTTCATATACATTTTACACTAGATTGTAATCTGTTTTGCAACGGTCATGCACTTTGAAATGAATTTCGTTGGTAATTTGTCTAAAGAAAACAGTATAAATAGTGTCTTTGTTTTGTTTTTGTTTTTTGACCTGGGTGCAGGGTCTGTGCCAGACCAGCTTTTTGAAAAAGGCAACTGCAAGAATGGAATCAAATGGGCTGCAAGTAGAATGGAAGCAGCACAAGAGCATATTTGTTGTCATTTTAGGTGATATATTTGTTTTTCAAAGGTGATCTAAAGAAGTGCTTTCAAAATTTATATGCTATTTAAATACAGTTGTGAAATATATGAATAATTGTATATTAAAAAAATAATTCCTTATAAAAGATGTTACATGTCAGTTTTGTCATGTTTTGTTATGGCAGACACTGTTTGTTAGTTTTGTTTTGAAATTTTTGCACTTCCTGTTTTATTTTGTATTGGTTTCCTTGTGTGTCTGTGTTTTGCTTCTTGTCTTGGTCTGGGTTCTGTGTAGTAATTGTCTGCCCCGCCCTAATGTGCTTCACCTGTGTGCAATCACCTTGCCTCCTGTGTCTATATAGTCTATGTGCTCCCCTTTGTCTGTGTCAGTTCGTCTGTTGTTATTCGCTGTTGTTGTAGCCACGATCTGTTCATGTCTATTGATTACCTGTGGATTTCTGGATTTCCCTCAAGCCGTTCATGTCTGTTTTGTCATAGTGCTGTTCACGTCTGGTTGTCCTCAGTCTGTCCAAGTCTGCTCATGTTACCTGTTGTCTTTCTGTCTGTTCATGCCTGTTCATGTCACGTTCATGTCACGTCACGTCACGTTCAAGTCTGGATTTTGCTAAATAAACCTGCCTGCACCGTCTCCCATGCGTTGGCTGCATCTGGGTTCAACTTATACTGCAAACCTGACAAGTTACATTAATTGTGTGTCTATAAATATGCGTGGAATTATTGTAATGAGTTGCTTTCATCATACATCAGTAGTATGTGTGTTATGGTTATGATTCAACTGTATAGCTACCGTTTCTATGGACACAGACATGTAGGAAATAAGAACCATCTGTTAAACAAGAACAATGTATAATTTAACATTAACTATTTACATGTATTAACCTCGAGCTGATGTGGTTCCTCACGCTTTCTTTGTGATCTGCAGCATCTGGCGCTAATTATCACTTTTGCTGAAATAATAGTTGAGAGTAGACACATGAACAAAAATACAAACGCATACTTGACAGCAAAGTTTATTAAAGCATACTTTAAAGTCTAACTCATAATAGGTAAGTGCTGAAGTCAGTTTTCATTTGTTAAACTTGAATTTGTATCCCTTGTCTAAAATTGGACCTTTTCACGTTTCCTTGAACGTTGTGGAAAAGACAGACAACGTCTGCAATTGTGAATTTTGGGAGGGAAAGGAGAGACTAAACAGAAACGACAAAGGTAGAAAAGTAGAAAAGACAAAACACCGTGGCACCGCAACCAGAAGTTGTGTTTCCCTACACCATATTGTGAAATTGGCCAATTTTGAGTGCACCATCCAGGTAACTCTGGTGCTGCATGTTGTCGTACCTGAGTGTGGAAGTACGCTACACAGCATCTTTTTCTGCTGTTTATCTCACAATTGTCACAATGAAAGATTGAATGACATGGGAACCCACAGTTGTAAAACACTGTCTCCTATTATTGTAAATAATGTAAAAACAAGCCCCCGACAACACAGCCCATCGTAGGTTTTTTAATACAGAACTGTTTTAGGTCTGAGGTTTTATTAACCTCTCTGGGATAAACTTACATTTGAAGAGTCAGTTATTAATAGTTAGGTATAGTCTTTGGTTGGTGAATGAATAACAAAATCTTTCTACAACATTCTATGATGCTTTCTTTCAAATAGCAAAGGTAGAGAGAAAGAAAACATATTGCCACAATTAGGCTATTATTATTGAAATTGATTGTTTATTGTGAATTTTGCAGCAATGTTACTTTTTAGAATTTTCCAAAATAAAAGCTGTTTTTTGTTTTCATTTAAAACCCTTCAAGTCAATGCATGCATTTTTTTTCACAAGATATTCAAGAGAGACAAAGAAAAACTCGCAGTACAGTTTCAGACTTGCTGCAGCCGCTTGAGATTCAAAAAGTTAAACACCGCCTCATATACTTTTAAATTCTCTAGTGTCTGAGAGGATGATGGAGGAAGATACAGGGTGTGAAGAAAACAGGTGACCACTGTTAGTAGAGGAGAGTTTAACCCGAATTATTCCCTTTTCAGAAAAGTGAAGCCTGTTCATCGTTTCCCTTTGAAAGTTTAGTTTTGCAGATTTTTTTAAAATAAACTTTTCAAAAAGACAAAAAAGAAAGAAAAGAGAAACTTGCAGTACAGAGTCTTAACTTCCGCTGTAGCCTCCTGAGATTCATAAAGTTAAGTACTGACCATCTGCTGGAGTGTGTGAGTATATACATTACTTTAAAATGTCCCAGAAATGTCTTGGGCAAATTATTCTAAAAGACTAGGAACACAGGATCAAAACCCCGTCTACATCTTAACCACACAATAATTTCTCCACCTTCACAACATTACAACAACTTTGCAATAAAAGACGGTTCTTTGTTTTAATTGTTTTTATTTTTAGGTATCTGAAAACTACAGTATATTTAATATGAGAACCAGACTCTCTCTCCTCCTGTCTCAGCTTCCCAAGTCTCCACGGCTCAGCTCCAGCTGCTCTTTCTTATGCACAAATAATTAAGTTTGTGTTGTTCTTGCATAAACTGTATCTCAAAACATTAAACTGCTCATGGTTAGAAATGATGATGTTGGTAATTTAATTGTAATTTAATTGTTGCAATACGTGTTTTTTGCAGGTACGTCAAAGTTAACAGCTACACAGGCAGTTAACCAGCTGACTGACGTTGTGAGCAGTTGCTCAATTGTTTTTTGAGCACTCTGTATGGAACTTGGGGGGGGGGGGCAAGCAAGCAACAGACGCTACAGCACACCTAGTGCGGCCTGAACACACCTCCATATAGTCAGTGTGCAAGCAGTGGTTTAAACTGACTAACACGTCATTCGCACAACATTCATTTAAAAAGCCAGTGTTATATTTTGACAGACTGAGCGGTAATGACAGTAGCTTACTCATGTTCAGAGCACTCAACTCACGTTATGAACTGTCACGATGTTAGCCGCAACAAGCTAAAGTTAGCCTTTGTGAGCAAAACAAACAATAACATGAACATTTTGACCACATGCTGTTAATATAAAGTTAACAAATGAGAGTCACTCATCCTGAATTCTGTATACAGATCTGGATTTCTGTCTTTGAGATACTTAGATCAGGTTGACACTGTTTGCGTACTGGCTTTTGGTCATCCATAACTTTTCCCTGATGATCTGTGTCAAATAGAAAATATCTCCACACACCAGTCTTGGCGTGGATTTTTTTCCCACAAGATGCAGCGGACCCGTTGCTGCACCTGCACTTGCTGCTGCCGTTCCATGTGTTGTTGCTATTGTTTACTGTGCTGCCTTTCTTCTTCTCTTCAAATATTCTTGTCAGACTAGGGCGCTTGTAGGGTTATTTTTACAGCCCTCATCAGTCCCAGAGGATCACATCTCCTGTACCTACAACATCAACGCTACCTTTGGTACTGTAGAAAAACAAGTACAGTCACAGAATTTTGACACCGAGTTGGTACCGAAGCATCCGTTCTCTAGATAGATAGATAGATAGATAGATAGATAGATAGATAGATAGATAGATAGATACAGTAGATACATAGACTAATATACTGCATAAAACCATGTTTAGTTTCCTTGATATGTATGATATATGATAGATAATGTTGTATTTGCATCTTTACCCAATACTTATCGCCCATATTTTAGGAAAAAATTGATTATATCTAAAAATAAAGATTCAATCAATTTGCATCTTCTCTTCGGTCTCCATTGACCAAAACAACCTACTGTAACAAGGCAGGTCAGGCTGTATGTAGCCTGAGAGGTGAAACCTGGGTGAAACACAGTGACGAAAAGGCCGCTGCACTACTCACTGCTTCTTGCTTAGCTGACTGCAGTAGGTTCATGGTGCTAATGGAGTGTCTCCGGTTTTATTAACTCAGATCTCCTTTCATCTGGACTTTGGTGACTGGGCAGTAGGAGAAGGATATTTTGAGAGAAACTCAACCTGAAACAATAAGGTGAAGGGGACAGAAACTACGCCCTTGGCAAGTTGCTGTGAGTTTTAACGGTTTGGAAATTACTGACAATTTTCGAGCAGAACTAACACTAGCCCCTTTCTGTCCATTATGCAGGTTGAACACAGCACTGAGTGTGTGGGAGCTGTTGATGATTCAGCAGGTTTGAAATAATGAATAAATCAATAATGAATGAAAATTAACATCTACTGGGAATCTGTGCTAGCTTAGCACAGTAAGCTAACTATCTTCTACTTTCTGAGCGGAATACCAACTTAACAGTAAGATGGATCCTTCAAGATGTAGAATGTTATAAAAGAACACAGGACTTAAACCACTAAGTGAACATGACTAATTGTATATGGGCTTGTGAAAAAGGAGGGAAAAAAAGTCATTCATGAGCTACAGGGCTCCAGCCCATCTCCTAGCAACACCAGCCTTCAAATGTCAAACACCTGTCCAGAGAGATACTTTTAAGATACTTTTTTTTGCACAATTGCATTTAAGAATGACTAGATGCTGTATCACTATAATTTATATTTCCTTAAACCGAAAAGTAAAGATTTCAAATGTCTTTAAAAGTCAATCATCATCAGTTACACCGGTATCCAATTGAGACTAGTTTATTCAAAGGACAAACAGTAACATCCTCACCCTGCCAACTTAATGCACTTAACAATTTACCCAAATACTAGTGTTACCATAACATGGGAATACACAGCTCCCCTCAGTAGTTAGCTGTTAATATATAAATGGAGAAAAATCCTAAATCTGACAAGCAAAATGAGTGATTTATGCTCCTGGTTTAAATTAGGCATACTAATGTTTGTTTTGTGTTCTATGTTGATTATTAAAATTCATGGGCTGCAATAAAACTGACATTCTTTTATATAATAAATTCTGTCCACTGACATCAGACATAATTTATGCTAAACTAGCGCTGTACTTCAGGTATTTGATTGTTGTCCTGTAGGCTGTGAATAATCTCCCGTGGTTCTCTTTAAAACGAAGCCTATTAGATATTATAATGAAGTTAGTGGCTGTGCTTGACAGACCACTCTGCTTTAGTTGTTCTGCGTTGCCTTTAACACATTCAGTGATGCATAACTAAACAAAGGTAGACAAATGATTCCAAAGCCTTTTTAATTAGATCACAGTGCCGGATCTCTATTGTTACAACACAAGAAGAGCAGAATGAGGGCTTCAAGGCAAACCTCCCTGTGATGTTGTTTATGGTTCCTCCTCTGTTTTTCCCCCGTCTCCTCCAGCATCACCTGGAGAAACACATCGGCAGATGCTCTGACAGCATGTTCTCTCTTTGTGAAAATTTATAGCCAGTGATGTGTGCTTAGGCGAAAAAAACCCTCTACAAGGCCAGTTACCCCCCCTAAAGCTTAGTTTCCCTGCCTTTAGAAAACGATAAGGGCAAATGCTAAAGCTCTGCAGGCCCATATGCTTTCTCCCCCGTCTCCCTGATGTGTTTATCAGGTGCTGTCGTGGAGCAAAACTCCAAATCAATAAAGCAATTAGTACATCCCAGCCCCTGACTCTCACCAGGGAAGATTTATTGGTTGCGACAGCAGCCAGGGCACACAGGGACCTCATCATTTCTATGTGGCTGGCTGGATACCGAGAGCCACACAGGTCCGTGGGCTTGATACTATCACAGGGCACAGGCATGCCATCTGAGCGTGGCTGTAATATCAAGGTCTGTTCCAATTGTACATGTCAGAGAAGCCTGACCTTTTCCACATGTCTCACTACAACTACCTCCAGCTCTGGAAGCTGTGCTGCGGACTGGTAGCTCACTCTTAATCAATACTGACTTGTTGATCTTCACTGAAATTTCAAGAAACACAGAGTTCCAAGACACAGCTCGACACAGGCAAAACCTATATCTTATAATGATTTCTGTACATTGTGGACACTGTGTAACACAGCATTTTTGCATTGATCACAAAATGCCCTTATCATGTTATGAACTCAACTCTTTCTTATATCCTGTAAGAAAAATGAAAATGAGATGTAATTGCTGCACTCTAAATCCATGCTAGCCTTGGGCTTTCAGGTTGTTGTTGGTGTTGTTGTTGTTATTGGCTTCTTGTTATTGCATATTTCATTCAACATTTCTCAGTGACATTAACTTAATGGATATTTTAATAGGTTTGTCTCTTTTATCTCTGGCCCTACACATATGAATCATGCAGTTGATTACATGTTATATTCATCAACTCCCACACACTTACCGCTTAACACGAGGACATTCGCACAAGCTCTTATATAGAGCCTGAAATGGTTTCTCTTTTTTAACTCTGAATATGTAAGACGGAGCCAAACCATATTGTCATTAGAGCGAGATTTTTTTTTTTTTTAAGTCCAGAAGGACAGCACAGCGTGTACATCGCTAGAATACACAATGCATGAGTGTGCACAGTTTACAAAGTCGCATACCAGAGAGGGAAAAAGAAAACAAAGGAGTCATTGTGAGTCCCCCACAGAGTTCGGAGATAGCAGAGATGCAGCACCAGTGCTCTGTGAAATTTCAATACGTGAAAGTCGTCAGTGAAGTCGTCATTACCCCGAGCTATAGTCTTGATGTTCGCGCATTGTTTGGCAAACTTTCTGATTTAACCTTAAACCCTTTCCTGCTCCCCAACCTCCGCCTCATCCGTCACTCTTTTCCTAGTCGCACACAACACAGATGTCTATTGGCAGAGAATATTCCTTTCCACATCTTCTCATTAGAGGCCTGTCATTTCAATCAAGCTTGGATAGAAACAGCAGATGGTCTTTATTTGCCACAAACTTGGCAAACGATGTCGCAGCGTGCACCTGAGGATTATCTATTGGATGATGAATTAATGCGAATTACGCTGCCGTCTCCTTCGAGAAATCACTGCTTAACACGTACACCGAGTTGGGCATCTTTAATTAAGTCTCGCTGGATAAATAACGCGTGTTTAGGGCTGACCCCGGAGACAGCTGCTTTCTGGCAGCGAGGACACCCACGTCAATCTGACCTTTTCTTTTAGAGCTGCGGATGCTGTCTTGTGGGTCGCTCTGCTTTCGATATAATACGAGCCCTTTGTGTTTGTTGCTTAGTTATTTGTCCCTGCTCGTGTTAGTGAGTCCTGCTACACAGTGCACTCATCTCTCCATTAGTGAGACAAGTACAAGGCATCCAGACAGCGGATTCTTTTCCACAGTGAATGGACTTGTCCATTGTTTTTATAAGCTTGATTTAGTGTTCCTATCCCAGCCGCATGCTTTTCTGTTTGTGTGTTGGACCTAAAAGCTGCTAAGCGTTTTACAGCATGCTCCCTTTCTACCCAGCAAAAGGAGATATCAGCGAGCGGGCACAGAGGACATCCACTGATGAAGGCCGCTGATATTCTGCAGCAGTGGATAAAGCCATGATTCTCCCCTCTGTGGCTTTACTCAAAAGCCAGCCAAAGCTACAGCCTTGGGCTGTGGCCTGTAATCTTTTATATTTCAGAATGTGGCAGAAGGCTACATGTCTTTGTCTCTTGTTTGGCTGTTTCTTGCAGTTTGGCATGTAGCAACAAAGTGTGACTGCACATGAGCTGATGTGAAGCTCAAACCACTGCTTCAACAGACAGGAGGCCGCCATAGTACTTTCAATGCCAGCGCGCAACGAATCTTGAGATAGGTTGGGCCCGTCCCGTATTTGAAAATAAAATTTGTCCCGTATTTTGGTGCACGTCATGCTCTGCTGTGGATAATGTAATGTCAAGTGAAACTAAACCAGGTACAGCCTACAAGTGGATTGGAGAAGTTTTTCAATGAGCAGTGGACGGACGAGCTCTGAGTGCTGTGAAAACATGCAGGAAATGCTCAGGAGAACAACCGCATTTCTCGAGCGCATTTGAAGGAGCATCCAGAATGGGACAGCCTCGTCGTGCTATATTTTGGAGGAGCCAAAAAATGTACCAAAGCCGTGAATCAGACTGTGGACTGATGAGAGGGAGGCTGAAGGATTTGTTATGTAATAAGATGCCATTGGCATAAATACAGATTTTATAGTGGTGTGAATTGGTTTTAATACCTGAATTGTTGTCATTCTGTCTCATGGCTGGGGCAAGTGGTTCTACAACATGATTTAAAAAAAAAAAAAATCAACATGAGTAAATGATGAATGAAAGGATTTCTTCTGTCTATTCATCTTTACTAATTAACCGTTCAATTCACTGAGCAGCTCAGAGGCTACCGGCAGCTACCAGACACTTTTAAGGTGGAATGTTTTCTTGCGTGTTACTCAATGCATGCTTGATGTTTTGAAATCAATCAATACACCTAAAATGTCAGTATGAAAAATTTGACCATTTCATTTTATTTTATTATTCTCTACATGAAATACACGTTAGTGATGATCGGATCTTCAAGTATATAAATATCAGCCGGATAATGTGAACTGTAGATATTTTATTTCAGCACTTGGAGATAGTAGTAGCGGAGCGTCGTTTCAGTGTGCTCTGGCAGCACTACACCAATGGGGGGGGGTGTAAAAAGCAGCAGGATAGAAAACTGAACTAGAGGAAGTGCTCTGTCTGACACACAACAAGCAGCTTCATTACAATCAGCTAATCGGTGTGTATGTGCACGCGTGTTGCAATCATGGTTAAATGTGGTTATATATGTGACAGGCAAATTACATTTTATACTAATTTAATACTAAAATGATAATAGTATTAATATATTATTATTAATAATAATAATAATAATAATAAGTTACTACATTAATGGGAAAACAAAATAAAACATCATGCAAAGGCATGAGCAATTGGCGATCATTCTTATGATCGTCCGTCCCTGATATCATCATCCAGTGGCGCAACCCTAAATGAGATAAGGGAGTAATCAATATCTGGATTTAACACACAGTTAAAAATCACCTTCTAGAATAATACTGTAGTTGGGAAGGTTGGCTAATTCTGAAAAGAGGGGGAGTCACTGTCTGGGCCGTGGATACTTCCTATTGTTTTATTGTCTTTTCGATGAAAATGAAACGTCCTTCTATCTGGATCAGTCAGAGTTGATTCATGAGAAAGGGGTGTGTTTTTGCAAATCAAAATGTGGGCACGATGTCTTTTAGAAGTTATAAGTTGAGTGTCTGGCCAATGCATCTGACCTTCAGTTTCTGAGACTCTGCCTCTGTGAGATGGATTTCTTGCAATAGAAGGATGTCTAACCTCAGTTTGTGTATATGGTTCAATACCTTGGGTCCTTTTTGCAGGGGAGCTGATTATATTCCAGGATGTTACATTCAGTGCCAATGTCATGGTGTTATTGATGTAGATAATGAGAAACTACATCCTTGAAATCCTTGCACCTACACAACATACAAACATGAAATTGAAGTGGAGGTGTGGAAGAGGAAAAAAAACAGCAACAATAAAAGCGACAAGCAAGGTCTTAATAACCGTGTGGCAATATTGAACACAGAACAAAACCTTACAATATTAGTCCTATTGCGGGGACAACTGGGTATAAGTATGGTTGTCTATTTTAACATTTTAACTTTACACCATAAACCCTGCAGCCTGGAAACAGGAGGCTGCTGTTTCCCCCTCTTCCCTCTCTATGTGTCCATGACAACAGACTTGTCTTTAGATGAGGTAAAGTTAGAATAGTGGAACTGGAATAAAGTTGTTGCCAATAGTCTCTGCAATGTTGTTATTCGTTCATGCTAATTACACTAACATAATAACACATATTCATTAGACAATTTATGATGCTTTCAGTGTGCCCCCCCCAACCAAAAAAAAAAAAAACCCATCAGTAATTAACTCCATTACACCCTTTAGAAGGCTTCCAGTAATTCCCACAGGTAAGTGAGCTCAGTGATACACATCCTCATCAAGCCTCAGCATCTTACGCTCTCTCACAGACTAACCTGTTAAAGCAGTCTCCGGGGAAAAGCTATTGAGTCAAGCTGTTTGCACTAAGACACTCGCATTAGCATCTGTTCCTCCTCCAAGTTTACAGGTTCATTTCTCTCTACTGTCTGTCATTTTATTTATAACTTTCTTATCACAATCAGTTTATGTTACTTTAAGACCCTTGTGGAAAAGTTGCAATTTGTGATACTAGCAAAACGAAAATATTTTCTGAACTGGGTGCAAGTTCAACTAAATGGCACCAGGATATTTAATAAAAGGGCTACAGTTATTTAAAAGTTTGAATAAACATGTTACATAAGATTTAATTTAAATGGATGTTTGTTTTTAAAGTCTTTGTTCCACACTGGGCCATTTCCCAGTGTCCAGCCGGGCTCTGTGATGCTGTGTGCCGTGGTCTGTGGAGCGATCCTGAGGTTCTCCAGTCTTCGTCTTCTTGATCTCCTCCATCTCAGAGGGAAAGGGGTGGAGAGATAGTTCTTTATGTTTGCATTGTGGGACGTGTAGGAGCCTAGTGATTTTGGAACTTGTTGGGAGTTTACAAAGCACTTACATCCAGACATATTCTATTCAGTAAAAAGCTGATATGGTTCTCCAACCATGCAGTGGCTTGTGACTGGAGCTCATTTGATTTGTCTGTTTTGTCCGTGTTTGCATGACAGTTGGTCTAGACTCTGTTCCAGTGACAGAACAAGCGCAGGCGTGTCAAACTAAAAGAACTGACAGCGAAGGTCATTCTCTAGGCCACTGTTTTCCCTTTTTCACTTTTCCAGTCCAAGGACCACTTAACCATTAACATAAAACTCATGGACCACCCTAACTCCCCCAAAACCAACAGGGCCTAACACTTCAGTTTTGTGGCGAGCTTGCATGGAAGAATGTCACTGAGGACAGAGTTTTAATTATCAACATCCTCTGCACCTCACACCATCAGTGTAGCATCCAGGTTATGACACACATGCACTGGCCGAATTTCATCAAACGCACCACGAGTCTCAGGCGTGGTGACTACATTACTAGTAAAACTTAACACTTGCCTGTTGTGTCAGTTATGTCGGAGGTTTGATTTTTTCATGGGGAAGGGGAAAAGGGAAGGGAGGGAGAGTGGATAGATGTAGATGGGAGAGGATTGGGGTTCAGGGTATGGGAGGTAAGGGAATGTGTCTTCTTTCTTTTCGGTTTTTCCATCTCCTTATTTTCATTTGCCTCTTCCTCTTTCTTCTCTCTGGGTTCCCTCTCTTTCTTTCTTCTGTGTCTTTTCCTTCTCCTTCCTTCCCTTTTTTTTTTTTACACAAAGATACAAACAAACATACACACACACACACACCCACACCCACACACACACACACCCACACCCACACACACACACACCCACACCCACACACACACACACCCACACCCACACACACACACACCCACACCCACACACACACACACACCCTGCACAATTGAGGTTTACATTTCATAAACAATATCCAGTTTTTTTCTTAAAGGGATATTTGACGCGGGGTGTTTGAGGTAGTCATGCATGGTCGGTGTGTTACCTGCAGTAGATTCAGATCAGCGTGCTGCCAGCTAGCAGAAGCAGCAGGGAACACAGTACACTAGCAGAGCGATGTGTTGCTGTCCACGGGGGCCAGCAGAAAAAAAACCTGTTTGAGACACTTTTGAAAAAATGCCCTCTGAAACAATCCAATGTCCATTTAAATGTAGAATATGTAGAATATTTTCAGCGTGTCAAAATATTCCCTACGCACAACTGTACCTACAACGTTGTGAATCAGCTGAGTGAATCAGGGAGAGCTAAACTTCACTATGTTTTGACGGGAAGATTAAGTGCTGAAAATATACTAAATTAAACGTACATTTAAATGGATATTGGATTGTTTTGGTGGGTGTCTTTTAAAAGTGCCTAAAGCACGGTTTTTTTGCTGGCCCCGTGCACAGTAGCACATCACTCTGCCTCTTAGCTGGTGTTCCCTGCTGCTTCTCTATATCTGAATCTACTGCAGGTAACACACTGACTATGCATGACTACCTCACACAACCCCACGTCAAGTTTTCCTCTCATACCTACCTCAGTCTAAGTCCTCCTCATCTCTGATTGGTTAGTTTAGTGACCTGTGACTTAAAGACAGGAATTGTTGTTATTGTGAAGCGAACGAAGTGTGGAGAGAAGAAAAACTGCTGCTTGAAAAGTAAATCTGTCTCCATACGGATGTTTATTTCATCAAAAGTGATCCATACCACCTCACGTTGCAGTATTATTGCTGACCACCTTTATGGCCAAACTTACCATCTTCTAATGGCCACTTGAAACATGATAATGCTCCATGTTACAAAGCAAAAGTCGTCTCATCTCAGTGTGCTTCAATGTCTTCTCCACTCACCAGATCTAAATCCAATAGAACACATTTGAGGTGTGCTGACAAATGTGCAGAAATGATGTGATGTAATCATGTCAACACAGAGCTGAATCTCACAGGAATGTGTAACATGTTGTGGAATCCATCCCACAAAGCCCTGAGGGTGTTTTGAGAGCAAAACACTCAGTATTAACACAATAATTCCTGAATTTCCCTTAAGGGATAAATAAAGCATCCATTCATCCATCCACACAGTCAACACTACACTTCCTTGGGTCCTCAGCAATACATCTGCAAAATTCCAGGTTGATAGGATGAGTTGTTGTTAAGAAAATCAAAATTGGAGATTCTTCCATTTATAGAAATGACTTGACTAAATCATAATATTAATGTTGCAGTTGTGGTTGTCTACATAAACAAGCACAGATGCCTTCAGATCACACACAGACAGCTGCGGACTGGAAAAACCCTCACACGAGAGCTAAACGTGACAGCTATGACAATTTAATTCAGCATAACTGGATCAAAGTTCTCCACCTACTAGAAGACTCCGGAAGATTTTTCTGCAAACATCTGCCCCGCTGAGGTGCCGCTGAGCTGGACATTGGACCTCTACCAGCTGCAGCTACACGTCCGTAAACTGCAGACAGCTTGCTCATGTTTATCAAAGGGTCGCCGATCCTGCTGTGTCCATTCCCAACACCAGAGTTTAATTTGGTCAAAGAAGACAACCCCTCCAGTGATACGATGCACTTTTCCCCTCGCAGTAATACGAGTGTATTTTACATGACAAATCCTGACCAGTGAACCTTTAAATTGGCTGCCATTTCACTTTCTCTCATCTCTTTGACTGGGGCAGTGAGAGTATGAACAAAGTGACACTGCATATTCCTCTGCCATGTTTTCTTTCTCATTACCAGCAGCCACCATTCATCGCTCTGTAGCGGCTCTCCATAAATCATAATAAAACAATGCCCCGCATATACTGTAAGCCCTTCCTTTCATAATAATTCTGTAGTACTGCACTGCACTGTAATTCCCAGTTTACAGACTCTGTGTTTGAGCAGATATTTTTCAGCAAACCAAACTGTGTTAAACAAATGTGAAGGAAAGGACAAAAAAAAAAAACAGCAAGGCCATGGTTGGTCAAGCCACAATTTCTGGTCTGTCTTTGCATGTGTTTGGCCGTTAGCAGCGTGCGTGCATGCATTTCAAAAAATTATAGAGGCCATGGTGCTACAATGGAGCTAAGTGGAAATTCAGAGTTGGGTGATAATTCTCAGTGAGTTTGTCACTTGGAACTACCCGACTCCTATTACACATAATAATGGGGTCCATTGTTAACATAAAAATATGGACTAATTGCATAGCTTTAAAGTTGTTATTGTACGCATGTTATTCAAGCTGATATTAGCATTTAGCTCAGAGCACCACTGTACCTAAGTGCAGTCATGCAGTCACAGTTGCCAGGCAAGTCTGCAGACTGCAGCTTTACTACATTAACTGGCTGCTCGGGTCATGATACCTGCATAAAGTCTCATTTGTCCTGCACCTATTTATTCGCCTTGTATTCAGCTTTATGCACCATTCTGAATCACAGTTAGGGTGGAAGACTGTAAAAAATGACAGCTACCATACTGGCTCACACTGTATAAGTGCAAGGCAACAGGGCAGCCACACTTCTCTGATATCTCCAGCCACACTGTGCCTGTTAAATCCCACAAGGGCAAAGTTGTAACATAAGATATAAACATAGCAGAGTGGATACTATCCTGAGGCTGCATGGTGACCGGGGGAGTGCTGGAAACTGCATCAGGATGTGTTCAATCGATAGTGTGACATTATGTGTGAGCTTGGCTGTGTCAGTCCATCAACTGGACCAGCCATCACTTGTGGCAGAGGAAAACTGAGATTATTGTTCGTGTTGGAAAGGTGCTAAAATGGAAAGAACATTGAAGGAATACAGACACTTCATTTTCTTGCTCAGAGTGAGGTGAAAAAATTGATACAACCTTCATATTTGTACAGTAAATATAAAGCTACCCCCATCTGGTTAGCGTAGCTTAGCACAATATAAACAGGGAGCTAGTTTGACTCTGGCTGTCAAATAATAACAATATCCTCTAGTTTATATCTTATTAGTTCTGTGCTAAAAACTTGGTTATGGGGGCTTGTGTGTCAGACTTTTTCATGGAGTCATGCAGTAACAGTTGCCAGGCAAATCCAGGAAGTGAGTGGGGATAGCCAAGAAATACTTCAACACGTAACCCCTCACAGACCAGCACCATCTTTGTTCTAAGCTACCTGGCTGATGAGTGCGGTCTCAAGCTTATAATTTCACTCTCAGCATGTAAGCGAATGAGTGTAGGCGATTTCCTAAAATGTCAAACTATTCCTTCAACATGGAGGGCGGTGTTGTGTTTGCTAGCAAGAAAGAAAAAAAGCAAAAGAATCAATTTTTTCATGGTCTTTAATTTAATGACATTCCATTGCTGAAAAGAGGTTGCATTCAAAATGCTGAGAGGTCATTATTTCTTTGTTGTTAATGATTGTAATTTTGCTAATATCAAGTATTTGACCCCAGAAAAGCCCATGTTTATGCCAATATCTTTGTTAAAACGAGTACATGTTTGACACTTGACCCACACACTTGCAAGTCCAATTAAGGAAACATGAGTCTGATTCGTCTCGCAGCGACGTCTTCTTTCCCCCAGTGAGCCGACGCTTTCGTGGCCTCCTGCCAAAACTGTCATTAAATGAACATTCAAACCATTTTGTGATCCATTTTAATTGGAAGCTAATGGACTGGAGGGACCTCATCTGCTCAGGTCCACGGAAGCATGAGGTGAATAATATGACTGGAATACGGTTACTACAAATCGCTGACTAAACCCCAGTGTGACTGAGGAGCGTGTGACATTGGCATGGGAAGCACAGCATGGGGAAATGAGTCAGTCTTGGACGAACTTGGCTGCTGCAGTAATGCTTGATCTGGACGGGTTTCTATTCAGCTGCTGGTTCATGGAGTAAAAAAAAGCATGAGCAGAAAGGCAGGGACAGAAAGTGACTCTGCAGCTACAGAGAGATAATGAAACCAGTTAAAAAGTTGGAAGGACACAAGGGATGAGAAGAGAGTGACATATGCTAAATACATTTCTGTACAAATAATTGTTTTCTTAGTTTGCAAACAAATTACTCTTGGGAAAATTTTCCACTCCAAACTGGACGGCTCTCACAGCTATTTCATTGTGATCAGCCATCCCCCAAATTGACTGTGTCTGAAACACATCAGTGGTTTGGACTGTGGAAATTGGGGCTTAAGCACACCAAATAGCCTTGTTATTATGACAGGGACTGTTTTCCCGTCACCCCCAAAATGCACATCATCCTTCTTTCCTGGTTCAAACACGTCTTTCCGCTTGTCACTCCCTGCAGGCCAGGAATCCAATTTAATGGATGTATTCACACAAACCTGTTGCCGGTGATGGGGAGAGAGGTTGCAGGGAGGACGAGAGGCAGTGATGTAAGAAACAGGAACCCTCTCCTCATTTTAATGAAGATCTTGAATTCCTTCAGGTGTGCGTGGGTGGCACCACTGATGCCTGCCAGCAGACGAAAAGCAAAGCAACAGGATCTGCACTGGTGTAGAGGCAATTATTGTTGCAGTCACCAGAGCATAGCGCATAGATCTCATTAACAAGTCTGAAGCCTCATTTATGAAAGAAGCAACTACAAGATCCAGAGATATGAGAGGAAAGATGTTGATACTTTTGGAGAGAGGAGTTACACGCCCGATGAAGACTGAGTGGTTGTTTGTGATTCAGATGTGAAATACAATTACTGCTGTTTTGATGTAAGTTTTAAAATGTATTAAGTTATAATCCTCAGAATCTAATTAGGGCCAGCATTTTTTCAGCTTTAGCCATTTAATGTATCTGTAGTCGGTAAATGTCACTTTATTATACGGCTGTTACCATTTGTCTCCAGGGTAGAGCATGAACATCTAAAGTATGCTCATGTCTTTGTTGTTATTTTTATTACTTCATTTTATTATTTCATGTAATGTAAAATAGTACACTGCTTCTTGGGTGTTAATCAAGGGTGTAGGTTTGCATATGGATGGTCACGTCCCTACCAGTATTTTGGGAACACAGAATTGTCCCTACAAATATTTGAGTGAACGTTGTCACTTCAATGTTTTAATTGATGTGATTAGATAATTAGATCAGATATTGTGCCCCCTCCCCAAGAGGCTCTGTGTCTAAGACAACTGATGTAGGCATGCTAGCCATTTGAATGGCTCAAAGGGCAGGAGGTATCTGAAGGCTCATGACATGGGATATGGGACATGATCATTTTTTAAAGACTTAGTCTTTGATCTGTGACTGTGTAGTTTTATTTACATGTAAATTTAGACCTTATGTGTTAATAAACCATTCAGTTGACTGGATTAAGTCCTCTTTGTTTTGGAGGGCTGGCGGGGTTGTTGTGTTCCTACTAATGTTCAGACCAAACCTGCCCCCTTGGTCTTAATCATTTGACCAACAGGGCATGATGAATCCTCTCATGCTCATGTTTTGCTATGCCCAGTGGTTTAGACACTTGTCATTTCAGCTGCATTCCCAGGCAAGAGCATTGATATTGGGCAATGTCCCACGAGTCTGTCGAAAGCCAACATTTCATTTTTACATTATTACAATAATAAAGCTTACTTTAATGTAGCAATTAGAGTTTAGTTAGGGAACAAATCATTGTTTTAGCAAATAAACTATTAAAGGATAGGTTCCAATCATTCATTCATTAGCATGCCGCTCATCCTTTTAAGGTTTCAGGCAGCCGGAGCCAGTCCTAGCTGACGTTGGGTTATGGTAGGGTACACCCTGGATGAGTCGCCAGGCTATTATAGTGCTGACATATAGAGACAAATAACCATTCACGCTTTAGAGTTGCCAGTTACCCTAACTTGCATGTCTTTGGACTGTGGGAGTAAGCCAAAGTACCTCGAGGAAACCCTCGCAGGCACAAGGAGAACATGAAAACTCCACACAGAAAGGACCAGAACCTTCTTGCTGTGAGGCGACAATTAATGCAACTACTACACCAGCACTGCACCACAATGCCGCCTTAGGTACATATCAGCTTGAGATAAACTTTCTGAATACATCTTACAACAAGGACTGTGGATTTTGTCCCCCATCACTTTCATTGAAAGCGCATTAGGAAAGGGTGAATGATTACAACAAGAAAAACTTGTTTCAGTCTTCATATGATTATTGTTTTGAAACTGTGAACATTTCCTATGAATTACGGTTATGGTCTGGTGACTGAATCATTTGGTTGTCCTGTGGAGTTTTTGGCAGCTACCACTATGGAGCCATTTTATTTCAAGCTAGCCCTTCTGCTGTTAGTAGAGGAAGCATGTGCATCAGCTTGAGCTTTCATTCGATACACAGCATACTCCTGCTGTGGTTTCCAAGCTACTCGGTGGCCCTAACGTGCAAAAAAAATGTGATGGTGATGCATCAATAAAGGCAGCAGGAAAAAAGACAGCTTTCCCACCCACAACTTTACGGTTTTGATTCACTCTCACTGCTTTGATCAGCATTATTTTAAGCTGCAGCCTGAACACAAGCACCTGTTTCTGCTCTAAAAAAGTAAACGCATGCTACCTGCCCTGCACCAAACAAAAGAGAGATACAGCTAGCAGCTAGCTGGTGAGCATCATGGAGCATTTAGTAGCTAAAGTCAGATATTTTTTTTACAGCAGTTGGTGGAGACCAAAACAGAGCAACTAGCTGACACTAGTTTTGCTAATATTAGTAGAAAGGCAGCCAATAAGATTTGTTCTTTTTTATTAATCTGTGAATTATTTTCTTGATTAATTGATGAATCATTTAGTTTATAAAACATCAGAAAATAGTGAAAAATGTCCATCCCAGTTTATCAGAATCCAAGGTGTTCACGTCTTGTTTTGCCTGACCAAGAGTACAAAACCAAAAAAAAATAATCTCAAACAGTTTAAGCTTTGACTAGAAATCTTTGACTCAAAATCATTACTTGATTTGTTGCCAATTAATAATCTGTCAGTCAACTAAATGATCCAGCTCGAGTGCCTTTTCTTAACCGAGGCTTGAAGATGACCCACTAATGGCAGAGCAAAAACAGGTCAGTGTGTTCAACATGCGAAGGATGTTGATGATCTTTTAACTAAAATAATTAGTGCTGTCTGATTTAAATCTAAATGACATTTACATATCCGCAGTCTGTCAGGGCAGAGTTGCCACAAGTGCAATGAGCAAGTCAAACACCAGCACGTTAATTTCAGCCAGGAGTCCTGTGATTCAGAGACACTGAGATCATCTTTGAGTGTATTTATTTATGTTTATATATACATTTTTTGTTACTAGTCGTTCTCTTTTTAATCAAACACAGCATTGTAATATGTTTGTCTTTGATTTCCTATCAATGAAGTGTAAAATTCAGTGAGAGGCGTTTTCTCAGATCAGTGTATGCATGAAAGGAAACTATCAGAGATAACTGTGCCTACAGCTCGAGAGAGAGAGAGAGAGAGAGAGAGAGAGAGGGCAATCATTGGCGCTCCTTTCTTATACCTCCTATTTCATCAGGCCAGGGGGAACAAGGCCATGTCGCCACTGTGCTCAAAGAGACAATAATAATGCTGTCATTTCAGCACCACGGACAGCGACAATGGGGCGGATGATCATCGGAACTGACTATGCATAAAATCTCACAAATTTCCTCCCTGCCTGCACAATACGTCAGTGATTAGAAGTGACAGAGGCTTTCTGAGAAACCTGGCAGGCTCTTTTATATCAAGGCTCTGAATAAAGTGTTGTGCCCCCTGAGGTTGATTCATGTTTGCTGTGTTTGTAGATTGCTGCTTCAAGATAATACTCGAGTTGACCTCTTTTTAAAAGGACATGGCTGTACATCACCTAGAATGAACCATTCAAACTTCTGATGGTTCTGAAGCAATAAAGAATAATAATAACAGAGAGTAGGGTTTAAATCATCATGATCGTTAGAATCACACCTCTGGAATTAATGGCAATTCAGTTGTCCATCTGTCCAAAACACTAAAAAGTCAAAAGACAGATACTACAATAAATTCATGGTCTGATCAACAGAACTTCCTGTCAGACATACTCACATTCACAGGAATCCAAACTAATGACTACATGAGTTACAGACTTTGAACCTGCATTAATTGATCCTTCTGCCTCATGGGGGCAGAACAAGCTGTAGAAACAACTCTGAAATAAAGTCTTCTCACAAGGTTGTTAAAGTGAACATGTTAGCATTTACACACCATCAGTAATAGAGCAACATTAGCATTCATTTGGAGTGGCCACCTGGCAAATACCAGTCTGATATTCACTTTATCTTTTTAGCTCTGTTTTCTCCTGAGGAAAATATCTGCCTGTTAAGCTGCTAAATGCTCCAAGCCAGTTTCCAACTTGTTAGCTATTTGGTGCTGGGCAGGTAGCATGCAGGGAGTTTATCAGAGTCATTCAATGAAAATAGCTGCCTGCTGCAAATGGGTTAAACCACAACGGTTACGTTGTGGACCATAAAACTGAAACAAAAAGCTGAGACGCTAATCTCTATCGACCTCAAGGGAACTGCTGAATCAGGTGATAATTGTCTGGAGGTTCACTTGTGCCCATATGCAAAAGTAATCCATGCACATATGTTGAAATTTGAAATATATGTACCTATGAAATAAAAACATATGTAAAAAATTGCTTATATAAATACATTGCTTATATTGTAGACATATGTTACATACAGTAGGGTCCAAAAGTCTGTGACACTTTCCCACAATAGGAAGTTAGACGTGCTTAAAATTAATAAGACATACATATATAAGCATATAGAATTTTAATATGTATGTTGTTTTAATAAACTAGCACTAACATATATTGTAAACATACTGTAAATCGTCACAATTACACACATGTCACACAGTTATACCATATAAAAATTCATCATATAGATGTTTTTAATACATGTACATATGCATATTTCACCGTGAGTATTTCATTTGTTCCATCCAGAGGATGTATATATATATATGATAATAGTATATCCCCTCTTAGGTGACATATATATGGCAACATCACTCTTGATATAAGGAGATGTACGTCATATATTATATTTCTGTATATTTGGAACATAAATTCAAATGTTTTGCTTTACATTCTTGTTATTAGTTTCTTTTTTCTTTCTTGTTTCAGTTTCTATTGAATCTCCATAGTGCAACCATGAACATGGACTTACACTGATTCAAGCTCAGCCAGACCCGAGAGCTAACAAGCAGAGTCCCAAATATAATGTCCCAGAACAGCTATGTTACAGGGACAGAACCATTTAGATTTAGGTAAGAACACGGCCTCATATGTGGCATCACCATCAGGACAAACTCAGAATGTAAAATATAGCAAAGATGTCTCTACATTTTCTAATCATCCAACAATTTTGTTTTCAAGGTGCGTAATGAGCAGTTCAGCTTCACATAGGCTTGTTTGAACTTAGTATCCATGAAACAGTGGCTGGTGGTACTACATCAGAGGACTCACAAGATGCATTACTGTCCTAGAACATAAGTAGGGCGTTAATATGACACAGTATCCACAGGGACTGCTCCCATAAGGCATATAATCCTCATTCTGGAGTAACTAATCATCCCCTGTGTGCCCGCGACACATTTTTCTTGTCCTGAACCACTCTACCACTGCCAACATCAGCACTTTTCAATAACTGCTTCATGTTTTCCCGGAGGTCTCCACCTTCCTATTATTCAACCCAGTAGTGGACAACATGGCAGCATTTTACACTTTCTCAATAAATCAACTGGAACATATGGTGGCGCTTCGATTTTCCCGAAGCTGCCGCTACAGACTCATGATGCACTGAGCAACAGAAAGTTGAAAGCAAAAAAATAGAAAATAAATGAATGGGGTGGGTTTCAAAATCAGAACGGAAGCAACAAACACTACAGAGACGGCTTAAGGTATATAAGATACGAGAGATTGTTTGGATTTAGAAGATGGAGGAGATAGAGGAAATCACAGAGATCAATCCCTGCCATTTGGCGATCACTTTGAAGATGTTTCAATCTGTTACCTGAGACACTTTTCCCTGACCCTCACACATCTGAGGCAATGGTGTTCACAAAACAAGGAACCAATTGTACTTCTGAATGTGTACCTTAGAATCTTTGCCCATACATATGTATGTATGTCTGAGCCAGGAGCCACTTTTACAAAAAAAACTTGTATATAGATAGATGTATATAAGATGGGTGCATCATAGTTTTTTTTTTTTTACGTGGAGTGGACCAAGAGTGATTTTCTTTCAGCAGTGGTGGACTGTGAAGAGCCACAGTGTTTTAGTTATCTAAAGTTAGAAGCTAAAGTCAGACAGAGACTTCAATTACAATTGTATTTTTTAACATTAATAACATTTCTGTTTTACAACATTTGAGTTCTTCTTTAAATCTGTATATTTTACCATCCAAGTAAACAGATTTAACCAGCTTCCATATATGAAAACTGACTGGAGCTGATGTGATTTCACCTACAGGAGTGTTTTCAAAAGCCAAAAGGTGATCGAAGTCATTCAGAAACTATTTGCAGCCATGAATGTGACAGGGTGTTTCACAGACTTACAGTGATATTACAAACATATATGCAGCATAGGCTTCACAGTTATCTAGTAGGGTAACATGGTGGGTAGGTGACAATAATAAATGTAACAGAGTCAGTTATGCAGCAGTAATATGTTGTATTATAATTACACAAAATCTGTTATAGTTATAGTTATAGCCGGACTTGTTACCCCCTCCTTACGTTCACCTATGTGGGGTCTCCTTGTACTCCATGGGAGAGGCAAGCGACGTCATAGAGAAATGTCCACACTTTATCCGTTCTGGTAAGTTACGTTTAAGAGTTCAGCTGCTAGCCTAAACATACTGTGCAGTACGCTAACATATTGCGTCATTTAGTTTGTGCGGGGGCGAAGTTACATGATCACAAATGACTGGAGGATTTTGCTATTTACCTCTTTGTCAGAGAATAGATGGAGATCGATCCAACAATATTCTGGTCTTGGCCTCTTCATCAAAACACAATACACACAACGCTACCAACCGGTTACATAAAGTGTGCTTATATTAGTTTATCCTAATGATGCTGCTTCTAATTAGTTTAAAGAATCCCAAGAATAATCTAATAGTAATTTTCTTGTAAATAAATTATGATGTTATGATTCCTGTTCAGCCTAGCATACACATAATCAAGTATACCTGAGGGATTGAGGGCCCTTTATGGAGGCTTTTCAGATAAGTGCACAATTCAGTATTCATATTACTACCTGAAAGTCAGGCTGGAAACACACTGGCTGTGGAACATCTTGGTTCAGTGTTAATGGGTTAGAGTGGACACCCTGCTTGCGTGATCTAGCGATTTGGCATCTCGCCTATGAATCATGCATGGCTCCAGTGGTTCCCAGCAAAAATACACAGAGAAAAGACCAGTTGATAACATATTGACATCATACCAGCAACATTACATGAAACTGACACCTTCCACTGTAGTTTCAATGTCTAAGCTTAATCTGAATTTGACACAGACATGAAAGAAACCATTTTAGCAGCTGCATGTGGAGACAGTGACATTTTCTGACAAAAATCAGACATTAATTTGTAATGAAAATAAATCCAACATTGGGGTAGCCAGCTGATGGCCATTATCCAAGGCAAAACTCTATGTAGAAATATGGAGCTGGCAGTAGCAGCGACGCAGCAGAAGCACAGTCACATTTCACTCAAATCTAATTTGTTTCGGCCATAATTAAAAATTCAATAATACAAATATTTAATATTTCAAACATAATGCAATTGAGTCCAGTGTTTCTCTCAGCCTTGACATTGCAAATACAAACATCCTCAATTACATATAGAGCTATAGAATAAGGTATGAGGCCCCGTTAAAGTTAAAGGTCAAGCAAAGTCATCAGAGAAATCAAGCTGCCGTTTAATCCGAGTGTGCGGGAGACGAGATGAGGAACTAAAATCACAAAAAAACACTTAGACATGAGCATGACATTGACTTTTTAATAATTGCTTTTGCCTGGCTGTAAACAATATAGCTATCATCATCAAGACGAAAGCTGTTTTTCACATGCCGTCTCAGGCTGCAGCCACAGCTCCCGCCCACTAAAGTGTGGGCCATTAAGTGTGTTATCATTCCTTATTTTTCGATCTGTTAAGGGTTAATATGTGTTCCGGCCTCGGGGCATGTTTTTCCAGCCGCCTGTGATGCATGGACTTCTAAACACTCGTGTTACTCTTGCTGCTGGAGCACAATTTAAAGTATCGTAAATTTTCTATTGACCTTCTGTTATGGGTGTTTGTTTCTCTGGCTGTATGGGAAATAAGTGAAATACATCCTTTACAGATCCATTCTCTCAGCTGCAGGCGAAGAGTGTTTTCATCACCATAATCATATTGACTTTGGCAAAACATTCATACCCTTGGCGCAGTGGTAAGAGTGTAAAGCCATCATCTGTTGATATCCAAGTCTATTGCTTGTTGACAAATAATTATGACAAAGCAGACAATAATCTGTTTAGCCTAGACAGTAAAGAAAAGTCTTCTTTGTTGCTTTAGATATTAGTGTAGTGGAGTGTTAGTGGAGTGTGTGTGTGTGTGTGTGTGTGGGTGGGAGACAAGTGGGGGCCGGGCAAAACGGAGAGAATCTTTTCAAGCAGATAGGCAAAAGTGTACTTTGTGCCTACAGCTGTCGAAACTCATGGCAGGATCGAATTAAAGATGATGAGTCTTATTTTTTCTTGGCACGCCATCATTAGGACAACAGCCACCAGGAGCCGGAGTCTGTCGTCCAAATTCTACACTTCAATCTGTAACCTCACAGATTTTTAGATGGAAATGGCAACGAGATTCATCTGATGAGAGTCGTCTTTTAAAAGACCCTGTTTTTTTTTCCACGTTGCATTCCAATTAACCGTTGGATTGATTACCTGCTTTGACATCAGAGGCTCTTTTTTTTTCATTTCTTTTATCAGAACTACTGTCATGTGCTTTTACAAATGAAAGGCGACCCTCCTGGTGGTGCCTTCAAAGACAATCTATCATCTGAGATTAAGAGACTGCCCCGAGAAAAAAGAAAAGTGACAGCATATGGTCAAAAACCTAATATGACCGGTTTTTATTTTTTCCTGATTTGTGGTTTGTGAGAAGCAACGCCAGAAAGTCAAGTAAATAAAGTAAAATCAGTGTTGGTGAAGCAGATCTCAAGTCCTCACATTTGTGACTTAAGTCTGACTTGATTTAAGTCATGTGACTAAAGTCTCCCACCTCTGCTCGTAGACAAGTAGTTTTAGTTGACCATTAACCAGACCTTAATCATAGAAGATGATCAGAAAGCGCTTCTTTATTATACTGGTCATGTGTGATTTGAAAAGCTTATTCGTTTGGTTTTATGAGCAGTTTACCGTTCGGCCTCAGTCTCACTGCTCCCATCAACACAGCTTTCAGCCACAGCAGCCAAATATTTCCATCCAACAGCTCCAATGAACTCACTGCCTGCTACCCGACCTGCGCACAAATGGAAGAGCGAGAAAAATATGGCAATGAGCTGGTGAACATAGTGGCCAGATGTTAGAAGAAGAGCCAGATGTTACCCTCAGGAGCTGGTGAAGCTAAAAGGAGAGTTATTACTGCACTTGCATTTGCCAGGGGGGACAGAGAACACCATTACCAAATGACAACGATGTTGCTGGCTGTGTGGTTCCCTGCCTCAAGAAAAACATGATTTATTGTAGCTTTAAGGATTCTATAAGTTCCTTGAATAAACCAAGACAGATGGTGAATTGGTTTTTTTTTTGGTTTTTTTTTTAATGATAATTAACCACCAAACATCCACTTTTAAAATTGGGTCAAAGTCAATCCAGAAAATAAGCAAATTAGTTAAAAACGATCACATTTAGGATGTTTAATCTAATCTGTCCTCTCATTAGGAGAGAAATTAAAATTTAATCATCAACAGGAGTGGGCATCCTGATGATCTAGATTCTAGAGTCTTTATTGCATGTTCTCTTTCTTCACCTCTCCTACCAATTTTTACTCACGTCTATTAAAAATAAGACAACAGAATGAAGTGTCCTAACAGCCTCTCTTGTCCTTCCTGTGTCCTCTATGAAGCATCATAGACCGGCCTTGACACGTAATCACTGTGCAGTTTACCAACATAACCTTATATGATTCATGGCTATTAAAATTCCCATTTTTCAGACAGCTACCTCTGCCATGTGGAGATGGGAATCCTCTCTGCAGTTTTAACGGTAAAATCAGCCCAGACACTAGACGACTCTTCATCCAACTGAAGCTCAAGAGAATAAACATCCAAATATTAGCCCATAAATACTCATGTGTCTGCTCGTATGTGATAATATTCACACAACCTGTGAATACACCACTTCGCTCCGTCACACCCTGGGGGTAATTCATTTTAAACTGCTTTTCTCATTAGTACATGGAGCGACACTGGCACCGTGCCACCTGACCTGGTGTTAACTACCTGTCTATCCTGTTGTAAGTGCTGAATTCTTCACCCATTGGTGTCAGAGCTGACATCCACCCCATATCTGCCGCAGGGAAACCCTGTAAATCTCTCCCCTGTGGGTTCAGCCCATTAGGATAAATAGGCACAGTAAAACACATGCTTCTGTGGAGGCTTATCCCCTATAGCCCCAACCTGCTCGCGCAGCACTGTATTAACTCTGACACCCTTTTATGTGCGAGGCGCATTTCTAGCGGTTGTACAGTACTCATCAACAACCACAGACACAAAGGCATGCATTTCCCAGAGGCATTAGAGATCCAGTGGAGTTCACAGGAAACACTGATATCCATAATCCGCGCGGTGGTTTAGTGTTGTTGAGGTATTTTCCCTCAGAGGGGAGGTGTCTGTGTTTCAACAAGCTGTGTGCACAGGCTTTGTGCTACAATTTGTTGCCTTGTTAATGATATCTCATTAGCCTTTCATCCGAGTCAAATGAGGAGCCTATTCCTGGGATTAGCCAGGGGAAAACCATGGCTTCAGTTGTGGATTATAATAAGGGATATTCTTTAATTTCACCGGCTGAATTTTAATCTTAAAGTTTAAAGATTTTGTTAATACCAGGTGTACCTATGACTTGTATCTTGTTCTTACAGACACTGTGATTACTCAAATTTTGAAAATATTTGCATAGACATAGCACGAATATTAATTTCCACACTAACAGGAGAAGCAGCATCAATATTGTCCTTCAGGTTAGACGAGCAGTCCACCTTAAGTCAGACGGGGTTAAAGCCACTGTGGGTATAGAAGAAGATGGCAGTAAGCAAGAAGAATTGAACATTAAACAAAGAATACTTTGATTTTTGAAAAGATCTTTTCAGCTGCCTGCAGAGCTGTAATAATACTTTTTGTTTCTTATTATTACAATTTCTCTCACCTCTCAGCGACACAGCAAATATGCCCAAACATTGATGAGGAACACAATTTCAAGTAAACATGGCATTTAAACTTTGCACAGGGTTAAACCATTAATCCTGGTGTGAAAGAGAAGAATTTTCTATTTGCCAAAGCCGCTTTTAATTACAATTTTAATTAGATACAAATAATCAACAGTGTTTTAGCAGGATGTGTTAAATCTAAGTAAAAAAAAAAAAAAAAAATCTCAGCTGCACTTAATTTGTGAGTTTTGCCAAACAACAACCAACAGACTTTTTTTTGTTGTTTGGTGAATCTGTTCTGTGTATGTTGGTGTCTGTTTTGGTTCAAAGATGGTTTTTGGAGAAGATACTTTGATTTGAAACAATTAGGTTTTTGTTGTTTTCTCAAAAAACAGGTCACCACATCATCAGTTTTAGAGGAGTACCTGGCAGCTGGTTGGGTGTTAAGTTGAAATGACAGAGCACAGAGTTTACATAATTACATATAAATATTTTTGAGTGACATCAAGTTTCCCACCTGGGAGCTCTTTTTAAACTCTTTTTCTGTGTAAACAAGTAGCTAACAAGAAGTATCTATCTGGTGGTTCAGGGGTTTTCCAGTTAAAACAATGGCTTTGAAACTCTTCGTTTTTATTATTTGGAGCAAGTTTTTGAATGACAATATTAAGAAAAATCAAGTAGATATTCCTTATATCTTTCAGCCATACACAGATCTATATACTTATAAGGTTTAATACTTATCAGAGGTGGGGGACCTGACTCATATTAGAGGACTTGAGACTTGCTTGACCAACACTGATAAAAGACTCGACTTGACTCTGACTCGGTGTTCATGACTTGAGACAGATGACCGGAAAGGACTTGACTTTGTTTTATTAAGGCATTTTTTTTTAGATATTGGTACGTTACATTTTGTTTTTGAAATATTAGGTGATTTCTTTCGTCTTTCGTCAGACCACCAGAGGCCAATACACAAGGCAGCTATCATGTCAATCACATACCTTCGCCAAGGCCAAACCATCCTAAACATTGAGGAAAGTGATAAAAAAAAGTCAAGTCCCTTGAATCGCCCCTTTAACCAGATCTGCAACATTTAATGAGTTCTTCCCTGGAGCGTCTTGTCATCCCTCCATCATGTTTGGTGCAAATCAGTTCAGTACTTTTTGTGAAACCCTGCTGAAAAATAAACAAACACACAGGAAAAATATTCTTCTTGGTGGAGGTAATGATAATAATAAGACTAAAAACAATCATTCGTGACTGATTGAAATGTGGAAACTGGGAAACTTGTGACTTGCATGATCTGAGCAAAGACTTGACTTGATTCTCACAGCAGTAAGTTGGGACTTGCTTGAGACTTGAAGGTTAAAACTTACTCCCACCTCTGATACTTATGTATATTGAGTTTTGTAGTTACTCTGCACTTTTCACCTCTGACAAAATGAGGGAAAGACAAAGACTTAAATAGAAAGTTGGCTCATGAGCTCAGTCAGCAAAGATTTTCAAAATCTAATTGTTACATTGTGAGTTTAAGTCCGCTGTGGGTTTTCTTCCTTCACTGCCCTTTAAAATTTCTTCTCACAGTGATCTGGCTAATGCAACAAAAATGCATTAATATAATCTTTAAGTGGCCACCTCCCTGTAATGATATTAATGTGTAACCCAATATAAAAATCACAAGTATAAACTGACATGCAATGTGATATTAGACAGATCTGAAGAAAAACCCTGCAGAAGAAGCTTATCCGATCAGTGAGATAGTTTACACGTTTTTCTCCGTCTATTATGCGAGACAAAGCGCTCAATCAGTGCTGCCATTTGTGAAATATAGCACTCAATATGTACAAATGACGTACTGTAATAATCTTCACATAAAGGAAATGCTGTGGGAGAAATATCTTTCACACTCACGATAAACCCCTCCTTGCTTTGCTCAGTGGTTCTGTTCCTTTAATTTTAGTCATAAAAATTCAGACACTGAAGGAATGTGAGCAGATGGCGAAATTACTCAGTTTGTGGTACAGTTTGAGAAAACCATCTCACAGAGAGAATAAAAAAAGCTCTCCTCATTTGTTTCAAAAACATTTTTCCCAAGTTCTGCCAATGCAGAATCCATCAGTCAGCTGATGTTTAGCTGAGCTGCTCTGCTTTAAGAAAATACAATTTTCATAACAGCTTTCTTTTTACAGTTTCTGATGTTTGACATAATGTAGATGTGTTTTGTATAATAAAAAAAAAGTATGAACAAAAGCTCAGATGAGAAAAGTTCATATTTGTGATACTGGCCTCCATCGTTGTGCACTGTGTATGTAGCCTGTCACCTGTCAAGTTCCTATAAGTATCAAGACCAAGGAACCAGTATGATGGGATACCACCTGACCCCAGACACAAGTTTATGTACATACACAGTGGGGTCCATACAGTGAAACATTCACTGTGCCCTGCTTTCCGCATATGATAATCCAACTTAGATCATAATTATCAGCCAGTTATTCCCTCTGTGTTTCTCTGTGTTTTCATTTTAGCCCCAGTTTCTATCAAGTTTAGTTCAGAAATGAAAGGGTTACTGTCCTAAAACAGTTATCCAACGAGATTTTTTTTGTTTGTTTGTTTTTTTTTTTTTTGTGTTGCCTAGCCAGAGAAAAGGTTAGCTGGCTCACTCATTGGCCTCAAAGTCGCATGTGTTTGTTCAGAAAGTGGCAGGTGAATTACCCAATCTCATTTAGATTTATAGTGGGTGAGACCTAAACCTAAACCTTGCCCTATGCCTTCCCAGAGGCTCAAGGCCAGAAGAACTCATCTCATGGGGTTTCCCCTTCTCCATCCAGGGGTTTAAACTAGCAGATCAGAGACTTAAAAAAAGGAAAAGTTTAAAAATTTAATTTAAATTTAAAAATTTGTTTTAATGTTGAAAGCAGGGGAAGAAGAAGTTGCCCGACAATCTGCAATGTAGTTCACATGGCGATAGTCAACAACTTGGACCGATGTGTGTGTGTGTGTGTGTGTGTGTGTGTGTGTGTGTGCGCGCGTGTGTGTGTGTGTGTGTGTATTTTACTTATTTTACATATGCACAAGAGTAAATAACAAACATGTCAGGTTTATTGAAATCTCCATGAATTTTTATGAGTTTCTCATTTAGCAATATTCAGCTACTGAACCTTGAACCATTTACACCGAACACACAGGTGATTTCAGTCTGTGAGTTTAGGAGAGGCTATACTCTCTTTCCTGTTATTACACTAGGACAACCTGCAGTGCAAAATCACCAGCAGTGATTGGAAGGAGGAAATAGGAGGAAAGATATTTTGGAGCTTTGGGATCTATCTATATTGTCATAATAAGGAACAAACAAAAAGCCCCACTGTTTTCAGACAACTGTGGAACAAATTAAGACAGACTTTAAGCTCAGTGTATGTAGACTGCATACTGGAAGCACATTTCCTGAAAGGAACGTGTCCTGATGAAGTAAGCTTGTGTTAGCTGATAAGGACGCTTTGTGGAAACAGCCCTCTGGTCGCAGGTTTATCACTTTCACTTAAATTTGTTGACAGGCCAGTTATTTTCCCTTTAAATTATCCTGTCCAACAATACACTCAGCTCTGATTATTTCCCTCCAGTCACTCATTAAATTGACTTGATTTTCTCAAAAGCCTGCCGTGGTTGTATAGGCAGAAAACACACAAAATCATCACTGTGTTTTGTTTTTTTGTTGTTGTTGTTTTTTTTTTTTGAGAAAATGTAGAACTGGGCAATCTTAGTAATAAATTCTGACATTAGCACAAACCACCTCTTCTTTTGACATTGCTGTGGATGTGGAAAGTCTGAGAACTGTGACTGTACTTGTTTCTACATAACAGCTTCCTCGTTATTTTTCGAACTTTTTCAAAGTTGCAGATTTTTTTCTCGCAGGCAGGTGCCTTAGTGGCAAGAAGTGCTGTGAAACAAAAGTATGTATTTCAAACTCTAACAGTGAGACAGCAACTAATGAAGCGTTGCTGAAAATTCAATAAGGAAGATCTCTTCCCTTGTAATCTGCCTTGTTCCTCTACAGGTTAATGTTGGCTGCACAGTATATGTCATGACCCGCCAAGTTACTTGAGTTCATCGTTCTTTGTCTTTAATGTTTCCCATCGTTTCCTGTGTTATTTTGGTAACCAGTGTCTTGTCTCGTTTCAGATCCCATGTCCTGTCAAGTTTCCCTCCTGTGTGATCACCTGCCCCGCCCTAATGTGTTTCACCTGTGTCTCATTGTCTCCCCTGCCTTAGAGTATTTAAGTCCATGTCTTCCCCTCATGTGTTGCCAGATCGTCCCCCCCCGTGTGAGCGTTCCAGCCTTTTCTCATGTAGTCCCTCGTGTTTGTGTGATTTTACCTGTTTTTTGACTAGTGAGTTTTGCCTGACGATTTTGATACTTTTGCCATATTGACTGATCACCTGTGTACCGATTTTTGGACTGATTAAAACTTTGAACCTGACCCTCGTCTGAGTCTGCTTTGTGGGTCCACATCCAGTGTGTGCTTGACAGTATACTCCTGGTCTGTTTTGCTCTTTCACTTCCACTTTCCCACACTGTCAATTCCCTCAATCCATCCACAATCCATATCTGACCAATGATCTTTCCGCTCACCAATTCTCTCAGCAAATCTTTTTAGATCTTTCAGACCTAGTATTGCGTAATCACGCTATAACATTAAAAACACTAATCTGTGTGTTCTGTGTTTTTGAGGATGAGGCAGTGATCACTGATGAAGATTCTGCTCATTTATGCATCAACAGCGGGCAGCTATATAGTCCAAGCTCTCATGTTGCCCTTCAACAACTCTCTAGCACATCTGCTCTGAACACAGATCCAGATCCTGGTCTCGAAGTCCGGCAGCATGAACAGAGAGACATTATGCTTTCCTCGCCGTGTTTTTCTCTGGCTTCTGACACTTCTGCTCAGGTGCTTGTTCGTCCGTCCCTCAGGCTGCCAACATGTCTCCAGGACAACACTCTAAAATCTTTAAAGGTACTAGCAAGCGGCATATGCAATCCATACGTATATACATGTGCAATCATTATCTCTTTTCCTAAAAAGTGGGATTCTAAACTCTTCTTTATCCCTCTGTCAGATGAGAACATGCTCGGCCCTACTACTTGTCTGTAATCCCTCAATATTACTCCTGACAATCACAACAGGAAAGTTTCGCTCAAGCAACAACCTCCGAGAATGAAAAACAAAGCCAATGCAGAAGTGCTAAAATCAGCAGTTCCTCTAATGACCACTAGAGTCATGCTCCAACAGTGAGTCCATCTCCTTAGACACCAATGTTAAAATGTCCAACTTTATAGCAGAAATGTTTACAGCCTGGTCCAAAAAACACTTCTGGTCTCTATAGCTAATTTCCTCCTTTATGACAACAGTAGGGGGGTGAATTTTTATATAACTCATAGTTTATATTTTATTAAGGCTTAAAGTTGTGCATAATTTAGGGCATGGCCGCTTTGAGTGACAGGTGGGTGATGCACTGACTATCGATGTCTTTGTCCATTTTTGGATTAGCCAGGAGTTAGGGTCGGAGTCAGACAGTGCCAAGATGGCGATGGCAGAACACGCACTCTGAGCTTCAAATCCGCTCCTCAGAAACCTATCGGTGACGTCACGAAGGCTACGTCCATCTTTATTTACAGTCTATGGTTTCGCTTCACTGTGTAGCCAATAACATTAGGCTAACTGAGCACATCACCACTCTGAGCAGCAAGTGAAGGTGTCACCATTCACCTGCTCTTCTTTATGTACAACAGTCAGCGAACGCATCACCGTTCAGTTCATACAACGCTAAGTGAACTCATCGCCGCTCAGAGGCATGCTGCTCTGGTTGTGAATTCTTTCTGTTGCCAGTCAGAGCTTTCACAGAGTTATCAGATTATGATTGATTCTGTGGCTTCGCCATCTTTTAATACGCTTTTCAGTATCATACTGTGAATCACAGCTAAGCCGACAATGGCGCTCAGTCATTCAGCTCAGTGCTTCATTTGGTTAATAACTGTGGTGAATCACGTTGCATGCTGGAAACTTCTTATTCTGCCTCTCAGTCAGCACGCCACTTCATCCCATTTCAACTGTGCTTTCATTTTTTATTGCATTATGTAAGAATGAAAGCAGCATATATTTACACCTATGTTGTTGGCATTCGGTGTAAGGTAAACATAACAAGATAAATATCTGGTGCATCATCTCCTCTCTTTTAACATTTGATAGGTTTCCCATCTTTAAGTCCTGGTTTAACTGTTACAGGTACCTTTATCTGGTCTGAGCCCTCAGCAGCACTGGGGGCCACTCCTCCAGGTTTGGTGTCACAGTGCAGGAAGTGTCCAAACATTCTCTCAACTCAAATGTCTCTCAGGTCTCCTGACCCATGGGCTAAGTCATGTCTTTTCTGTCTCATTCTGCTTCCTGGGGTCACTGATCTCTATATTTGATCTCTTCCTTACTGAAATGAAGCTCTGGCGCAGGCTCATTTAGGAGGATCTCTTCCCTCTCGCCCTTCCTTGTTCCTTTATGAGAAAAAACTGGCTACATAGTCCTGATTTCTTCCCTTTCTAGATCTCTCTGTTCAAAATCCCAACCAATTATCTTTCTGTCCGCGTTCCTCGAGCCAGTCAGTCACTGGATGCCGCTCTTTAAATATCATTGCTATTCCACTCGTCTGTCTTTCAGGCTTACTGTTGCACAACCCACCTCCTGCCACATCACCACCATAACCTCCATGATGTTCAAGGACACTTGTCCAAAGGTTTCCACCTGCACCTTTTTTGCAAATGATTTGTCGGCTCACTTGCAGTACCTTTGTGGCCCACCAGTGAGCCCCTGCCCACAGGTTGGGAACCATTGATATAGAAGGTAACTAATCAAATAGACAGTTTAGTGAGTGACACGGAGGCACAGAGGTTTCTATTTATTGCATTTTTGCAAACAGGTTACTCATTCTAAGTTATGTTTGCATTGTTGGCAACTTATTGGTTATTGATGTAAGTCCTGGGATAAAAATCCTTTAAAGGCCTGCTTATATAAATTCTCTTTTATCCTCAGTTGACCTTTTCCTAATTATATGGAGGCTAGTGCTTCTTCTCCTAAATGAACCAACAATACTCCTTTAGCAATCTGCAGAAAGATGGACTGTCAACCATCAACACCGGCCCCTCAGATGATTTGAATTCCTTCAGAGAGTCATTGAAGCCATTCAATTACACCAGTAATGAAATCAATTTAGCGATTAAGGCAGAAGGAGCAGGTGGTCGCCACTATACCCAGCTGAAAACCTAAACACTGCTTCCTTCAAGTTAATGAGCCAGGGGAGGAGGCGCACACCCCGGAAGAAATTTGGGGGTAATATGTGTATTTTTTAAGCATTTATATGATGCCGTGAATTACTCCAAAACATTGGACTTACTGGGAGCTGTTCTTGGTGCTGTGGTCCTGAACCCACTCTGCTGCTCTGCTCCTCTTGTCTGTTGCTGCTGGAGTTTGTTTTTTTTTTTCTCATCAATTTACGACCTGAATGTCTGAATATCTGAGTTTTTTCTCAGAATATCACCCCCCTTCCCCATCTCGTACTGTGGTGCAATATGATGTTTTTTATTCTTCATTTTTCCTTCAACGAGAAACATGAGCAGTTTGTTTTGTGTTGTAAAACTGAAACTGTGTGAAATTTAATTAGTTTGAATTCATTTGTCTTTTCATTAGTAACGGTCTTAATGTCATTTATTTTAATGGCCTTGAAAACAAGAGTATTCAGGAATGTTAAATAGTCCCATCAGTAAATCAGCATTTGGTGTGTAAAGCAAAAACAAGTATATTGGTTAATCATGTGATTGTAAACAGAACATATATTTACTGCAGTGAGAATAATTTATGTGAGAATGGTTTATTACTGCTATAAGCACAATAAATTAAAAATAAATTTTAAACAGCCTAAAGTCTACAAAGTTTACTTTTCCACTTTAGCACATAAAAGGTCACTAAATACACTTTGCAAGAATATACTTAGTACAAAATGAGTTGCCCAAGAATAGTAAACTTCAAGTTAACCCATGATTAACTAAAGCTTACTGGTCCTTCATGTATGATCATATCCTGCCATCAATTGTCTGACACATTCATGGTGCTCACAAGGTGTGTGTGTGTGTGTGTGTGTGTGTGTGTGTGTGTGTGTGTGTGTGTGTGTGTGATGTATTACTGTGTGTAATTTATATTATGTGTTTTGTCTTGTTTAGTGCTGTTTCATCACTGTGTGGAAGTTTTAATGGGGACTGCAGATGGAAATTAGCTTCGGGCTAACTTTGCTACACTGCATCAGATAGCAACATATATATATATATAAATACAGTAAATAAATAAGTTATAAATGTGTTTTTTGTTTTGTTTTACTTGTAATTTTGTTAAGAAATGTGTTGTACATTGTTATTTTATGATTATGATTGGAATTCATTGAAAGTAGAACTGCCAGCTGGATTAGAATGCTGCTGCCAGTGTTCGTATGACATCATAAGAAGCTCATTTGCATGTAATCCACAGCAGAACACACTTCTGCAGTCATTTGCGCATGGACCTGTGGACAGGTAAGACCTCTCTGCAGCTGCTGTTTCTTTTTGCTAAAACTCTTTCTTTGTTGTTGAAGCGAAGAGAATATACTTTTTCTGTGTTGTTCTGTTACGTGAGTCACTTTCATTAGTTACAATCCAATTATCATTACATCAAGATGTGCATCTCTGGCTGTAATCAGGAGGTAGAAATACACTTTTTCTCTTGTACAACGCAGTTTTAAGTGGGAAACTTTGTTTTACTTGATGTCTAAGTTGCATGTGTGGAAAATAGTGTAGATATATTTGCACTAGAAGAAATTTTACATTGGTTTAAAGGTTTGAAATTGTTCCATTTGTGACTTTCTGCAGTTTCTTTAAATGATAGCATGAAAATTCAAGATTATTTAATAAATATTGATCTAAATACTACTGCATTGTTTTTTATAATTCCTGTGTGCAGTTTGTTGATCACAAAAAAGTTTTTATTATTACAGGAAAAGCTTCTTTTGAGCTATTTGTGGTTAATTGTCATTACCCAAAATTTGCAGCAGTGGAAGTTCAGGAACATTTGTTGTGCTACAGTTATGAGTTTAGATGCGTAACATGTCAGTTACAGTCACATGTTTGTTCCTTATCCACAGCGTAATGAATTAAGATTTTACTCAGTGAGCTGCTTGAAAGAAAAAGATTATCAGTGAAATTGCTCATTTCAGGCGATGCTGCTCGGCAGATGAAAATGGAAACAAGGGAACAGCTGCTAATGTTACAGCCACGAACAGACCAGCAGAAGGTGCATGAAGAGGAGGGGCAAAGACCTCGGAGACAGAGGAAAGAAAAAGATAAGTCTAGACCAGACAGAGTCACACTGAGGTAGGACACAACGTAAACCCTCCCACACAGTCAGTCTACACCAGGGGACTAAATATTTCAGTGTCACACGAAAAACGAGACAGAGCACACCAGATAACTGAGGGAGATGGTTTAACATTTCAAATCTGACAAAAGACAGTTGCAACCACATTAAAATAACTAAACAACCACTTGATAGATAATTAATCTTAATTTAAAAAAATTTAATTTAATCAACTAATGTATATGGTATATATCCTAACCTAAACCCACATGCAAGATAATAGAAGCAGCAGTAGTAGAATTGTAGTAGATTGTAATAAAGTATATTACAATTACTGTGTGTAGTTATTGCTTATAATGTAATACTTTACATGAGAACTAGCAAAATACATGTCAACAAAATATGACTATGAGATTACTGCTGAGTGAAGCAAGCCCTGTCGGTGAATTTACATGAGTCTCATGGCATTTCGGTTCTTTACCAGTCCAGGTCTCTGTCCAACATACAGTTTATCAGTGTTTAGGGGGAGAGGCTGTAACTCAGGTGGCAAAGGTGATAAAAGTGTTTTGATCCCTGCTTCCTCTATTGCTGTCTGACACGTTAAAGTGTCCTTCAGCGAGACGTGAACCTAATGTAATGTTGCGGCATGACATATGCAAATAAACCTGTTAAAGTATGAAAGCTAATGTTAAGGGAGCAAACACACGCGTCTTTTTAATATCAACCTTCCCTGAAGAACGAACATGAGGCAGTGAGGGAGAATCCTGAGTCCCACGGGTGTTGATTCTGCACCAATCAGGTAAGGCACACTCAGATTCTCCTCAAAGCTGGACTTGTTTTTATCTGAAAAATCAAATTGAGTCATGCCACTCCTAAGAAAAGGTCAAATATGGAAGACTGGTTCGCCTATGACGGGTAAGATCCCCCCTGCGAAACCTTGGGACAACCTAAGGCAGGCACAGCCACGAGTACTTGACCCCAAGGCCACTGTGAGCCTCTGTGAACACTGATGTGCACGAACACTGGACACGGTGTGACAGGAGATGGAAAATTTGACTAAAGAGTTAGAGAAAAAAATGAAAGGAAAACAGGCAAGTATGGAAGACTGGTTCGCCTATGATGGGTAAGATCCCCCCTCTCCCCTGCAGAACCTTGGGACAACCTAAGGCAGGCACAGCCACGAGTACTTGTCCTGGTTGCCACTGTGTGGGCAGGCACACTGTGCAACACGAATTCTCATGGTCTTAAACAAGAACTCAAGACCTGATGGGATTAGTTTAGATAAAGAGTGGTTTGGTTTAGAGGAGGCTGTTGTGTGCCTTGTCCTTGAGTAGTGCATGTTTGACACCTGGGACTGGCACCCTATCACTGACCTCTAATTCATGTTCAGGGTCTGATGCCCCCCCCTCAAAGTAAGATTTAAGTGGACAGACCTAAAACTGTACAGTATGATAGCTGTAGTAGAATTATACTTATTTAAGATATACAGTAACTAAACTTTATCAAATCTTGAAATGCTTACAAGATTTTCTAAGAATAAAGGACTGGCAGTAACAGTGACAGAAATGTGAACATGTGACCCTGATGGGGTTAGCCTGCTATCTCATAACTAGTCATATCAATATTTACATCACTCTGTATCAGTCTGAATCAGAACTGCAACTTACATCATTACTACTACGAATACTTGCAAATATAGAGAAAGTTCTGGTCCGAGATAAAGTCTTGAAGAAATTTAAATGTACAAATTGACGGAGCCAAAAGTCACCTTTCAGTGGTTTGACTTATCTAGAGGGGTTTCAAGTGGTTGTCAAAGCTTTGTTCAGTGGTTGCTTCAGGCTGGTAATTAATATACTTCATTACAAGATGTGATTTGTTTGGGAAATGTTTAATAATTATACTTACTATACTAATACTTAATAATAATTAAACTCTCTCTCTTGAAAAAGTAGTCTAGTAAAGAATAGACTACAGAACTACAGTTAGTGACACTTTAAATATTGAATGTGTGGATACTGACAAAGTGCTTGTTGGGTGCTGAGGTTCTCCTCAGTGTTTGGGGTGGTTTCTCAGGTAGGTGGCTGTTACATGGGGGTGGTTGCAATGCACTCGTGATGCCTTGCCGCTGTGCCCTACCTCAGTGACCTCTTCAGTACAGAGGGCAAAACTTCCTCAGAGCCCTCCAGCACTTCCTCCTCAACAGTGGACATTTTCATCGTTCAAATTTTCCACTGCCCGACAATGTCTGCGATCACATTGACAAAGGCATTGGTCAGACTCATCAGTAATCTGACAGAAGCTGTTCTTGGCCATCTTGAGCTCCTTTGTCTGTGAGCTGCAGTCATTTTAGACTACTGATACATGTCTGTCAGTAGTTCTCGTCCTCTGTGAAAGGTCTGGACAAAACCCTACCATCCTTCCACGGGATGGTTCACAGGGACCTGTTTCTGACCTGCTTGAACTCATCAGGCAATGTACCTTCTGTCTCTGCGACTGCAGAAGTCACAGTCCTTCTATTCTGCAGAGACCTGATTCATTACATCTCTTGGCAAACTTTGCCTACCAGACCTCTCTCTTGAATATCAGGTCTTCCTGCATCACTGGTGTAAACCGCCAGTTGATTGAGTTTCTGTCACAATATTCACTGAATATCATGTGGCCAAATCTGTGAGCATCAAAATCCACAGTTGAGATTGCAGTGACCTCGTGCAAAAAAAAAAAACCTGAGACCCAGGTTTTTTTCATCTGACTATTTGTAATTAATTGTTTTGACTTTGTGTCCAGTGCTGTTAAAATCAGCCTGGAAGATGCCCTGACTCTGGGCCTTATTCTTTGTGAATGTTAAATTGAACTTGATGTTAGCCTCCTCAAATGTGTCCTTGAACACTTCCAGAAAGCGTCCTCAAATGACTCCTTCAGTGCGTCATCAAACGCATCCACAAATGTGTCCTCAAACATGTCCGAAGGCGTCCTCAAATGCCTCCTCAAATGCCTCCGCAAGTGCCTCCTCTCCTTCCACAAACTCAGGGTTAGTAGTTTCCTCCCCTACTGAAAACTGGTTTTAAAAAGTCGTCCTTCCTTGTTTTAATTTTTTGTATTAATTGTTTTTAACTTTATGTCCAGTGCTGTTAAAATCAGCCTGGAAAAAGCCCTGACTCTGGGCCTTCTTCTTTGTGAATGTTAAATTGAATTTGATGTTAGCCTCCTCGAACGCATCCACAAACGTGGCCTCAAACGCCACTTCAAATGAAACCTCAAACGTGTCTTCAAACACTTCCAGAAGACGTCCTCAAATAACAACTTAAACGCGTCATCAAACGCGTCCTCAAACATGTCCTAGAACAGGTCCAGAAGGTGCACTGAAATGACTCCTTAAATGCTTCCTCAAATGCATCCTTAAATGTGTCCTTGAACATGTCCTGAAGGCTTCCTCAAATGACTCCTTAAACGCATCATCAGTCGCATCCTCAAACATGTCTTCGAACATGTCCTGAAGGTGTCCACAAATGCCTCCTCGGTGCCACCACAAATGCCTCCTCAAATGCCTGCTCAAGTGCCTCCTCTCCTTCCACAAGCTCAGGATCAGTAGTTTCCACCCCTGCTGACTCTTGGTTTGAAAAAGTCATCCTCACTTGCTGTACTTTCTTTGTAATAATTGTTTTAAACTTTGTGTCCAGTGCTGTTAAAATCAGCCTGGAAAAAGCCCTGACTCTGGGCATTATTCTTTATGAATGTTAAATTGAACTTGATGTTAGCCTCCTCAAACTCGTACTCAAACGCGTCCTCAAATATATTCTCGAACACTTCCAGAAGGTGTCCTCCAATGACTCCTTGAGTGCATCCTGAAATGCATCCACAAACATGTCCTGGAAAAGGTCCAAAGGCATTCTCAGATGCCTCCTCAAATGCCTCCTCAAATGCCTCCTCAAGTGCCTCCTCTCCTTCAACAAACTCGTCCTCCTTTGTTTTAATTTTGATGTGATTAATTGTTTTAAACTTTGTGTCCAGTGCTGGTAAAATCAGCCTGGAAGATTCCCTGACTCTGGGCCTTATTCTTTGTGAATGTTAAATTGAACTTGATGTTAGTCAAAACGTGGCCTCAAACGTGGCCTAAACGTGTCTTCAAACACGTCCTGAAGACGCCATAAAGTGCCGCCTCAGTGCCTCCTCAAATGCCTCCGCAAGTGCCTCCTCTCCTTTCACAAACTCAGGGTCAGTAGTTTCCTACCCTACTGACTCCTGTTTTAAAAAGTTGTCCTCCTTAATTTTGATGTGGTTAATTGTTTTAAAATTTTTGTCAAGTGCTGTTAAAATCAGCCTGGAAAATTCCCTGACTCTGGACCTTATTCTTTGTGAATGTTACATTGAACTTGATGTTAGCATCCTGAAACCCATCCTCAAACGCGGCTTCAAATGTGTTTCCGAACACATCCTGGAGGCGGCCTCAAATGACAACTTAAACGCGTCATCAAAAATGTCCTCAAACATGTTCTCGAACAGGTCCAGAAGGTGCCCTTAAATGACTCCTTAAACTCCTCCTCAAACGCATCCTTAAATGTGTCCTCAAACACATCCTGAAGGCGTCCTCAAATGACTCCTTAAACACGTTATCAGACGCATCCACAAACGTGTCTTCGAACATGTCCTGAAGGCGTCCTCAAATGCCTCCTCAGTGCCACCTCAAACGCCTCCTCAAATGCCTCCTCAAGTGCCTCCTCTCCTTCCAGAAACTCAGTGTCAGTAGTTTCCTCCCCTACTGACTTCTTGTTTTAAGAAGTGATACTTCCTTGTTTTAATTTTGATAAAATTAATTGTTTTGAACTTTTTGTCCAGTGCTGTTGAAATCAGCCTGGCAGATGCCCTGACTCTGGGTCTTATTCTTTGTGAATGTTAAATTGAACGCGATGTTAGCCTCCTCAAACGTGTCCTCAAACGCTGCCTCAAATGTGTTTTCGAACACGTCCTCAAATGACTCCTTAAACGCGTCATCAAACCCGTCCTCAAATATGTCCTCGAACACATCCAGAAGGCGCCCTTGAATAATTCCTTAAACACCTCCTCAAACGCATTCTTAAATGTGTCTTCGAACACATCCTGAAGGCGTCCTCAAATACCTCCTCAGTGCCGCCTCAAACGCCTTCTCAATTGCCTCCTTAAGTGCCTCCTCTCCTTCCACAAACTCAGGATCAGTAGTTTCCTCCCCTACTGACTCCTGGTTTTAAAAAGTCATCTTCCCTTGTTTTAATTTTGATGTGATTAATTGTTTTAAACTTCGTGTCCAGTGCTGTTAGAATCAGCTTGGAAGATGCCCTGACTCTGGGCCTTATTCTTTGTGAATGTTAAATTGAACTTGATGTTAGCCTTCTCAAACGTGTCCTCAAACGCTGCCTCAAATGTGTTTTCGAACACGTCCTCAAATGACTCCTTAAACGCGTCATCAAACACGTCCTCAAACATGTCCTCGAACAGGTCCAGAAGGCGCCCTTAAATGACTCCTTAAACGCCTCCTCAAATGCATCCTTAAATATGTCCTCAAAAACGTCGTGAAGGCGTCCTCAAATGATTCCTTAAACACGTTATCAGACGCATTCACAAATGTGTCTTTGAACACGTCCAGAAGGCGTCCTCAAATGCCTCCTCAGTGCCACCTCAAACGCCTCCTCAAATGCCTCCTCAAGTGCCTCCTCTCCTTCCACAAACTCAGGATCAGTAATTTCCTCCCCTACTGACTCCTGGTTTTAAAAAGTCGTCTTCCCTTGTTTTAATTTTGATGTGATTGATTGTTTTAAACTTCGTGTCCAGTGTTGTTAGAATCAGCTTGGAAGATGCCCTGACTCTGGGCCTTATTCATTGTGAATGTTAAATTGAACTTGATGTTAGCCTCCTCGAATAAGTCTTCAAACGCGGCCTCAAAATGATTTCGAACACGTCCTCAAACGCGTCCTCAAACGCTTCCTCAAATGCTTCCTCAAATGCCTCCTCAAGTGCCTCCTCTCCTTCCACAAACTCAGTGTCAGTAGTTTCCTCCCCTACTGACTTCTGGTTTTAAGAAGTGATGCTCCCTTGTTTTAATTTTGATGAAATTAATTCATTTGAACTTTTTGTCCAGTGCTGTTAAAATCGGCCTGGAAGATGCCCTGACTCTGGGCCTTATTCTTTGTGAATGTTAAATTGAACTTGATGTTGGACTCCTCAAACATGTCCTCAAACGCTGCCTCAAATGTGTTTTCGAACACGTCCTCAAATGACTCCTTAAACGCGTCATCAAACGTGTCTTCGAACACATCCAGAATGCGCCCTTAAATAATTCCTTAAACGCCTCCTCAAATGCATCCTTAAATGTGTCTTCCAACACGTCCTGAAGGCGTCCTCAAATGACTCCTTAAACACGTCATCAAACACGTCCTCAAACATGTCCTCGAACAGGTCCAGAAGGCGTCCTCAAATGCCTCCTCAGTGCCACCTCAAACGCCTCCTCAAATGCCTCCTCAAGTGCCTCCTCCCCTTCCACAAACTCAGGATCAGTAATTTCCTCCCCTACTGACTCCTGGTTTTAAAAAGTCGTCTTCCCTTGTTTTAATTTTGATGTGATTAATTGTTTTAAACTTTGTGTCCAGTGTTGTTAGAATCAGCTTGGAAGATGCCCTGACTGTGGGCATTATTCTTTGTGAATTTTAAATTGAACTTGATGTTAGCCTCCTCAAACGCATCCTCAAGCGCAGCCTCAAACGCAGCCTCAAACGCGGCCTCAAATGTGTCTTCAAGCGCGTCCAGAAGGCGTCCTCAAATGACAACTTAAACGCATCATCAAATGCGTCCTCAAACATGTCCTCGAAAGTCCAGAAGGCATCCTTAAATGACTCCTTAAACGCCTCCTCAAATGCCTCCTCAAGTGCCTCCTTTCCTTTCACAAAATCAGGGTCAGTAGTTTCCTCCCCTACTGACTCCTGGGTTTAAAAAGCCGTACTCCTTTGTTTTAATTTTGATTTGATTGATTGTTTTAAACTTTGTGTCCAGTGCTGTTAAAATCAGCCAGGAAAATTCACTGAGTCTGGGCCTTATTCTTTGTGAATGTTAAATTGAACTTGATGTTAGCCTCCTCAAGCGCGTGATCAAATGCGTCCTCAAACGTGTCACTGAACACATTCTGAAGGCGTCCTCAAATGCCAACTCAGTGCCTCCTCAAACACGTCCTCAAACGCCTCCTCAAGCGTGGCCTCAAACGTGGCTTTAAACATGGCTTCGAACATGTCCTGAAGGTGCCGTAGAATGCTGCCTCAGTGCCTCCTCAAACGCCTCCTCAAACGTGTCCTCAAACGCATCCTCAAACGTGGCCTTAAACATGGCTTCTAACATGTCCTGAAGGGGCCCTAGAATGCCGCCTCAGTGCCTCCTCAAACGCCTCCTCAAATGTGTCCTCAAACGAATCCCCAAACGCATCCTCAAATGGATCCTTAAATGCGTCCTCAAATGCATCCTCAAACGTGTCTTTGAACACCTCCTGAAGTTGTCCTCAATTTACAATTTAAACGCGTCATCAAATGCATCCTCAAACGTGTCCTCGAACATGTTCAGAAGGCATCCTTAAATGACTCCATATACGCCTCCTCAAATGCCTCCTCAAATGCCTCCTCAATCGCCTCCTCTCCTTCCACAAACTCAGGGTCAGTAGTTTCCTCCCCTACTGACTCCTGGTTTTAAAAAGCCGTCCTCCTTTGTTTTAATTTTGATGTGATTAATTGTTTTAAACTTTGTATCCAATGCTGTTAAAATCAGGTTGGAAGATGCCCTGACTCTGGGCCTTATTCATTGTGAATGTTAAATTGAACTTGATGTTAGCCTCCTCGAATAAGTCTTCAAACGCGGCCTCAAAATGATTTCGAACACGTCCTCAAACGCGTCCTCAAACGCTTCCTCAAATGCTTCCTCAAATGCCTCCTCAAGTGCCTCCTCTCCTTCCCAAAACTCAGTGTCAGTAGTTTCCTCCCCTACTGACTTCTGGTTTTAAGAAGTGATGCTCTGTTGTTTTAATTTTGATGAAATTAATTGTTTTGAACTTTTTGTCCAGTGCTGTTAAAATCGGCCTGGAAGATGCCCTGACTCTGGGCCTTATTCTTTGTGAATGTTAAATTGAACTCGATGTTAGCCTCCTCAAATGTGTCCTCAAACGCTGCCTCAAATGTGTTTTCGAACACGTCCTCAAATGACTCATTAAACGCGTCATCAAACCCGTCTTCAAACATGTCCTCGAACACATCCAGAAGGCGCCCTTAAATGATTCCTTAAACGCCTCCTCAAACAAACGCTGCCTCAAATGTGTTTTCGAACACGTCCTCAAATGACTCATTAAACGCGTCATCAAACTCGTCCTCAAACATGTCCTCGAACACATCCAGAAGGCGCCCTTAAATGATTCCTTAAACGCCTCCTCAAATGCACCCTTAAATGTGTCTTCGAATACGTCCTGAAGGTGTCCTCAATTGCCTCCTCAAGTGCCTCCTCTCCTTCCACAAACTCAGTGTCAGTAGTTTCCTCCCCTACTGACTTTCTGGTTTTTAAGAAGTGATACTTCCTTGTTTTAATTCTGATAAAATTAATTGTTTTGAACTTTTTGTCCAGTGCTGTTAAAATCAGCCTGGAAGATTCCCTGACTCTGGGCCTTATTCATTGTGAATGTTAAATTGAATGTGATGTTAGCCTCCTCAAACAAGTCTTCAAACTTGGCCTCAAACTGATTTCGAACATGTCCTCATACACGTCCTCAAATGACTCCTTAAACGCGTCATCAAACGCGTCCTCAGACGTGTTTTCGAACACTTCCTGAAGGCGTCCCCAATGCCACCTCAGTGCCTCCTCAAACGCCTCCTCAAGTGCCTGATTAATTGTTTTAAAATTTGTGTCAAGTGCTGTTAAAATCAGCCTGGACGATTCCCTGACTCTGGACCTTATTTTTTGTGAATGTTAAATTGAACGTGATGTTAGCCTCCTCAAACCCATCCTCAAACGTGGCCTCAAACGTGTCTCCGAACACGTCCTGGAGGCAACCTCAAATGACAATCTAAACGCATCATCAAATGCGTCCTCAAACATGTCCTCGAAAGTCCAGAAGGCATCCTTAAATGACTCCTCAGTGCCGCCTCAAACGCCTTCTCAATTGCCTCCTCAAGTCCCTCTTTTCCTTCCACAAACTCAGGATCAGTAGTTTCCTCCCCTACTGACTTCTGGTTTTAAGAAGTAATACTTCCATATTTTAAATCTGATAAAATTAATTGTTTTGAACTTTTTATCCAGTGCTGTTAAAATCAGCCTGGAAGATGCCCTGACTCTGGGCCTTATTCATTGTGAATGTTAAATTGAACTTGATGTTAGCCTCCTCGAATAAGTCTTCAAACGTGGCCTCAAACTGATTTCGAACATGTCCTCAAACACGTCCTCAAATGACTCCTTAAACACATCATCAAACGCGGCCTCAGACGTGTTTTCAAACACTTCCTGAAGGCGTCCTCAATGCCACCTCAGTGCCTCATCATACGCCTCCTCAAGTGCCTGATTAATTGTTTTAAAATTTGTGTCAAGTGCTGTTAAAATCAGCCTGGAAACTTCCCTGACTCTGGAACTCATTCTTTGTGAATGTTAAATTGAACTTGATGTTAGCCTCCTCAAACCCATCCTCAAACGCGGCCTCAAACGTGTCTCCGAACACGTCCTGGAGGCGGCCTCAAATGACAACTTAAACGCGTCATCAAATGCGTCCTCAAACATGTCCTCGAAAACGTCCAGAAGGCATCCTTAAATGACTCCTCAGTGCCGCCTCAAATGCCTTCACAATTGCCTCCTCAAGTGCCTCCTTTCCTTCCACAAACTCAGGATCAGTAGTTTCCTCCCCTACTGACTTCTGGTTTTAAGAAGTAAAACTTCCATATTTTCAATCTGATAAAATTAATTGTTTTGAACTTTTTGTCCAGTGCTGTTAAAATTAGCCTGGAAGATTCCCTGACTCTGGACTTTATTTTTTTGTGAATGTTAAATTAAACTTGATGTTAGCCTCCTCAAACGCGGCCTCAAACGTGTCTCCGAACACGTCCTGGAGGCAACCTCAAATGACAACTTAAACGCGTCATCAAACCCGTCCTCAAACATGTCCTCGAACACATCCAGAAGGCGCCCTCAAATGATTCCTTAAACGCCTCCTTAAATGTGTCTTTGAACACGTCCTGAAGGCGTCCTGAAATGCCTCCTCAGTGCCGCCTCAAACGCCTTCTCAATTGCCTCCTCAAGTGCCTCCTCTCCTTCCACAAACTCAGGATCAGTAGTTTCCTCCCCTACTGACTTCTGGTTTTAAGAAGTGATACTTCCTTGTTTTAATTCTGATAAAATTAATTGTTTTGAACTTTTTGTCCAGTGCTGTTAAAATCAGCCTGGAAGATGCCCTGACTCTGGGCCTTATTCATTGTGAATGTTAAATTGAACTTGATGTTAGCCTCCTCAAACAAGTCTTCAAACGTGGCCTCAAACTGATTTCAAACACGTCCTCAAACACGTCCTCAAATGACTCCTTAAACGTGTCCTCAAACGCGTCCTCAGACGTGTTTTCGAACACTTCCTGAAGGCGTCCTCAAACGCCTCCTCAAGTGCCTGATTAATTGTTTTAAAATTTGTGTCAAGTGCTGTTAAAATCAGCCTGGAAAATTCCCTGACTATGGACCGTATTCTTTGTGAATGTTAAATTGAACTTGATGTTAGCCTCCTCAAACCCATCCTCAAGCGCGGCCTCAAACATGTCTCCGAACACGTCCTCAAAGGACAACTTAAACGCGTCGTCAAATGCGTCCTCAAACATGTCCTCGAAAACGTCCAGAAGGCATCCTTAAATGCCTCCTTAAACGCCTCCTCAAATGCCTCCTCAAGTGCCTCCTCTCCTTTCATAAAGTCAGGGTCAGTAGTTTCCTCTGCTACTGACTCCTGGTTTTAAAAAGGCCTCCTCCCTTGTTTTAATTCCATGTGATTAATTGTTTAAAACTTTGTGTCCAGTGCTGTTAAGATCAGCCTGGAAAATTCCCAGACTTTGGGCCTTATTCTTTGTGAATGTTAAATTGATCTTGATGTTAGCCTCCTCAAACGTGTCCGCAAAAGTGGCCTCAAAGGCAACCTCAAACGTGTCTTCGAACACTTCCAGAAGGCGTCCTCAAATGACTCCTTAAACGCCTCCTCAAACGCATCCTTAAATGTGTCCTCAAACACTTCCTGAAGGCGTCCTCAAATGACTCCTTACACGCGTCAATACACGCATCCTCAAACGTGTCTTCAAACACGTCCTGAAGGCATCCTGAAATGCCTACTCAGTGCCGCCTCAAATGCCTCCTCTCCTTCCACAAACTCAGGATCAGTAGTTTCCTCCCCTACTGACTTCTGGTTTTAAAAAGTCGACTTCCCTTGTTTTAATTTTGATGTGATTAATTGTTTTAAACTTTGTGTCCAGTGCTGTTAAAATCAGCCTGGAAGATCCCCTGACTCTGGACCTAATTCTTTGTGAATGTTAAATTGATCTTGATGTTAGCCTCCTCAAACGCATCCTCAAACATGTCTTCGAACACGTCCAGAAGGCGTCCTCAAATGACTCCTTAAATGCCTCCTCTCCTTCCACAAACTCAGGGTCAGTAGTTTCCTCCCCTACTTACTCCTGGTTTAAATAGTCAGCCTCTCCTTGTTTTAATTTCTTTATAATAATTGTTTTTAACTTTGTTTCCAGTGCTGTTAAAATCAGCCTGGAATAAAACATGACTCTGGGCCTTATTCTTTGTAAATGTTAAATTGAACTTGATGTTATCCTCCTCAAACATGTCCTCAAACGTGTCCTCAAACACGGCGTCAAACGTGTCTTCAAACACGTCCTGAAGGCCTCTTCAAATTTTTCCTCAGTGCCTCCTCAAACGCCTCCTCAACTTCCTCCTCAAGTGCTTCCTCTCCTTCCACAAACTGAGTGTCAGTAGTTTCCTCCCCTACTGACTCCTGGTTTTAAAAAGTCGTCCTCCTTTGCTTAAATTTTGATGTGATTAATTGTTTTAAACTTTGTATCCAGTGCTGTTAAAATCAGCCTGGAAGATGCCCTGACTCTGGGCCTTATTTTTTGTAAATTTTAAATTGAACTTGATGTTAGTCTCCTCAAACGCATCCTCAAACGTGTCTTCGAACACGTCCAGAAGGTGTTCTTAAATTACTCCTTTAACGCCTCCTTAAATGCTTCCTCGAATGCCTCCTCAAGTGCCGCCTCTCCTTCCACTCACTAAGGGTCAGTAGTTTCCTCCCCTACTGACTCCTGGTTTTAAAAAGTCGTCCTCCCTTGTTTTAATTTCTTTGTAATAATTGTTTTTAACTTTGTATCCAGTGCTGTTAAAATCAGCCTGGAAAAAGCCCTGACTCTGGGCAATATTCATAATAAATTTCAAATTGAACTTGTTGTTAGCCTCGTCAAACATGTCATCAAACGCGTCTTCAAACATGTCTTTGAACACATTCTAAAGGCGTCCTCAAATGCCTCCTCAGTGCCTCTTCAAGTGCCTCCTCTCCTTCCACAAACTCAGGGTCAGTAGTTTCCTCCCCTACTTACACCTGGTTTTAAAAAGTCCTCCTCCCTTTTTTTAATTACTTTATAGTATTTTTTTTAACTTTGTGTCCAGTGCTGTTAAAATCAGAATGGAAGATGCCTAGATTCTGGGCCTTATTCTTTGTGAATGTTAAATTGACCTTGATGTTAGCCTCCTCAAACGCAGCCTCAAACGCGACCTCAAACGTTACCTCAAACGTGTCTTCAAACACTTCCAGAAAGCGTCCTGAAATGTCAGTTTAAACGCGTCATCAAATGCATCCACAAACATGTCCTTGAACACATCCAGAAGGCATACGTAAATGACTCCTTAAACACCTCCTCAAATGCCTCCTAAAATGCCTCCTCAAGTGCCTCCTCTCCTTCCACAAACTCAGGGTCAGTAGTTTCCTCCCCTACTGACTTCTGGTTTTAAAAAGTCGTCCTACCTTGCTTTAATTTCTTTTCAATAATTGTTTTTAACTTTGTGTCCAGTGCTGTTAAAATCAGCCTGGATAAAGCCCTGACTCTGGGCCTTATTCTTTGTGAATGTTAAATTGAACTCGTTGTCAGCCTCGTCAAACACATCATCAAACGCGTTCTCAAACGTGTTTTTGAACACATCCTGAAGGCGTCCTCAAAGCCTCCTCAAATGCCTCCTCTCCTTCCACAAACTCAAGGTCAGTAGTTTCCTCCCCTACTGACTCCTGGTTTTAAGAAGTCCTCCTACCTCATTACAATTTCTTTGTAGTAATTGTTTTTAACTTTGTGTCCAGTGCTGTTAAAATCAGCCTGGAAAAAGCCCTGACTCTGGGCTTTATTCTTTGTAAATGTTAAATTGAACTTGATGTTGGACTCCTCAAACGCGTCCTCAAACCTGTCCTCAAATGTGTCCTCGAACACGTCCAGAAGCCATCCTTAAATGACTCCTTAAACGCCTCCTCAACCGTGTCTTCGAACACGTCCAGACGGCGTCCTTAAATGCCTCCTCAATCGCCTCCTCAAAAGCCTCCTCAAGTGCCTCCTCTCCTTCCACAAACTCAGGGTCAGTAGTTTCCTCCTCTACTGACTCCTGGTTTTAAAAAGTCGTCCTCCCTGTTTTTACTATCTTTGTAATACTCGTTTTAAACTTTGTGTCCAGTGCTGTTAAAATCAGCCTGGAGAATGCTCTGACTCTGGGTCTTATTCTTTGTAAATGTTAAATTGAACTTGATGTTAGCCTCCTCAAACGCATCCTCAAACATGTCCTGAAGGCGTCCTAAAAGGCGTTCTCAAACACATCCACAAACGTGTCCTCTAACACATCCTGAAGGCATCCTCAAATGCCTCCTCAAATTCCTCCTCAAATGCCTCCTCTCCTTCCACAAACTCAGGGTCAGTAGTTTCCTCCCCTACTGACTCCTGGTTTTAAAAAGTCCTCCTCCCTTGTTTTAATATCTTTGTAATACTTGTTTTAAACTTGTGTCTTGTGCTGTTAAAATCAGCCTGGAAAATGCCCTGACTCTGGGCCTTATTCTTTCTGATTCTGTATTTCAACCTGACCTTAGCCTTCTCGAAGGCCTCCTCCTGTTTCAAAAAGTAATTTTTCAGAATCTTGGAAAAGTTGGAATTCCAGTGCTGTGATCAAGTCCACAGGCTACTCCATGCTGATAGGATCAGACTGGCACATGGGTCTCCAAATCTCCAGGACCAGGACTTGCCCATCAGCAGCTCTTTCCTGAGGTCCACCTTCCCTCCAGAAAGACCTGCAGCTGTCTCCTTTTATACTGATAATTTTTTCTGATAAAAATAAGCATAATTTTTTGTTTTTTCAAAAACAACATGATTGTTTCACTGCATTGGTTGCTGTTTATAAATGTAGGTTGTATTCATGTTTTATCAGCCAAGAACCTCTCTTAAATTATTACCTGTTTATGAATCTTTTGAATGTATGCATGCAGACAAATTGAAGGAAAAACCTGATTAAATAATAATTATTGGGGATGCTTTTATGCAGGACACAAGGGGTCACTGAATGGTTTGATGAGTTTGAGGACTATGTCCGTCATACTGTGCACTATGGCTTCCAGAGTCACCAGATCTCAACCCAGCTGAGACTCTCACCAAATGAAAGATTTGAGTCCAAACCACCCTCTACTTCACTACATTTCAGAGCGGAATGTTGTACATTTTACTCCACCACATTCATCTGAAAGCTACTTTACAATTTAAGATTTTACTTAAAATCTGTAAATAAAATGAAAACATGATACTTTAGTAAAGATTCCAGTCTTTTTGTAACCTTAAACAAAATCAAAGTGAGTTCCTTCACAGCTTTAATATGTCTCTGAGTTGTTTGTAAGGAAAGGTACAAGTTTAACACCTTACCACAAAGAAAAATCAGCTTAATCAATAGTAAATTGATTTGAAATATACCACAACAAGCAGGTTGCACTTAGGTTTCCTTATGTCCCATCTAGAATGCTACAAGAAGTTTTACAGTCTTACTTCATTAATATTAAAACGAATGCAGAAAGGCAAAACTTAATCTAATCAGATCATTTACTCCACATTAAGCACCTGTGGTGTAAGCAAGGATGGATTTCTGAATGGGCCTCTAGGTCACAGGCCCATTCAGAGACACAAAATCACCACACATGAAAAATTATCACAAAGGGGCAAATCAACCACAAAGAGACACAAAACAAACCACTAACCCCTAATCAATCAATATGTAAATGTTATTTACCAACATGATGGAATTGCTGTCTAGTTTTAAGTTCAGTTTTCAGTGAAAATTAAGTATTTACTCAAACACTGTACTTTTAAGTGTGAGGTGCATGTGCTTTACCAGGGGCGGAACCAGACCTTGTGAACATTCAAGGTTTAGCCCAATCCTAAGTGGGTCTGGGGGAACACTCCACCAGGGAGACTTTGTTCCCATTGACAGCAGCTATATGCACTCATTTTCAAGATTTCAAGATTAATTTGGATGAAGAAATCATCTAGAGCCTGCATCATATTTTCTCCAACTGTCTTCAGAAGGTGATGACTACTGAAGGACTACTGAATTTTCACTCCTGAATCCTGACAACAGGTAAAATTGTCTGATGTTAGTATTCTTAAGTTTCATAGGGGAAAGCGATGTGTTATTTTTTACTCAGTACAAGACAACCAGTGAATAATTAAAGAGTATAACTTTAAAAACTTCATTCTGAACGTTAAGCCTGAAGAGAGCAGGACTGTGCACAGGTGACTGGTTTTAATGCTGTGGCTGATCAGTGTGTATCACAGTATGTGGATTTAAAATGAAATTTGAATGATTTTAGTATTTATTTAGTCTCTGGTATTGGTGCACTTCAGTCTCTTGTGGAAGAAATGAATAATAGAAAAAGAAGAAAACCCTGCCAATCAAAACAATTTCAGCTGTTCTCACGAAAGAAAAAAAAACTGAGCTTAGCAAAATAAATTTAAAAAATCACTTGCCTTTCAGGTCTTCCATACTTTCTTGAAGATTTTGCGCCTGTGATGTAAACTAAATTGAAATCCATCATCATGTAGTGGTTGTTTTGTACAGTTTGTTCAGTGAAGTGATAAATCAAACAGAGTGGTTACTGAGTAGTCCCTCATTACTTCATCATAATAGCCTACCACTATAAGCTCCTTAACAACAAATCAGAGACAGCAGGTCCCAAACAACATGTAATAAACAGAATATCATTTTCACTCTACGTGAAGATTTAATTGTTGAAACTACACTTATATTTCTAAGAAACAATGCACACCTCACTTTACAGACAGTGGTAAGGTGATTCTGGGTTAACTACGGTGACATTTCCAGCAGTCGCCACATCTACCGTTCAACTGTTGCTGTGGCTACCACTCCTCTTGGCTTATTGGAAGGTGAGACTGTGGAAATTACAAATACATTAGGTTCATTACACTGAAAGTACTTTGCTATGTGGAGGAAACTGGCTGCTGTGTTCATTCCGGGCAACAACAGTGTTGACATGATGACAGTTAAAATATAAGACTTTGTATCACCTGCTAACAGCCTCTTCATAATGTAATGAGGGATATTAATGTTATACATATTAATGGTAGCTGATACAGAAATGTCCTTCCTGTCTTACCCTGTATGTGCGCTACTTACTAGAACAAATAATTCCCCTTCAGTTAACAAACAACTCTTTTTATTCTGTTTCAATTTTACTCTGTAATTTACTAATATTTTACAGTAACTCCCGGTAATTATACTACTACAACTTGTCATTAAACTGATTTTACTTGAATGTTATTTCTTGGCAATTTCTTCACATCATTAGGTAATTACTATAATTAAAATCCTGTTTTTCTGGATTTTCATTTCTTTTCTCTGAGTTTTTCAGCCACAGTTTTTTTTTTTGTTTTTCATGTGAAAATAGTCATCAACAGTCGACTGCAGCCTCAGTGTATAAACGATGATAAAGATACAAACACATAAACAGTAAGTGTGTGGGCAGAGCTGCGTGATCAAACAAAACCTAGTTAGCTGGACAAGGAGATGATGGCCACAACACACCACAGCCAAATTTGTCTCTCTCTCTCTCTCTCTCTCTCTCTCTCTCTCTCTCTCTCTCTCTCTCTCTCTCTCCCCACGGCCACTCCGGCACTGCTGGGTACCCCTTTAGTGCCAGTGTGCAGGGTAATCCGATAATAATAAATAATAAATGGAGAGCTTCATTCATTCCAAAAATTACATTAAAGGGGAACCCAGTGTGTCAAAAAGTGACACCAAGGGGTCCTGACTACGCATCTGCACGTGACGAGGGTTGTGTTTCCTGTTTTTGGTTGTGTTTTCTGCATCTGCAGGGTGTTTCTATATTTTGTAGTGTTGTTTCTTTTCGAATTGTTGCTCATGTGTTGTCAGATTGGTGAAGATGTTTTCAGTTTGTTTGTGTTTTCTTAACCTATGCAAATAGATAAGACCCATTAAAATGTGCATTTACAGCCTATGTGACGTGCCTGTGCACAGTATACCTATTCTCTCTTTAAAGCCAAATAGAGAATCCCCCAGTGCCCTTCACCTCGTCAGCACCTCCACCTCCAGCGCGCTTATCAACTCTGCAGAGCCCTGAATCCACCCAGGTGTGACCAACTGCGACTGTGACGGACTGCTGGGCCAGGGGAGAGATGTGGTGCACAATGACCCCTGAGTGGATAATCATTGGTGTGTGAACGCCGGTGGAGCCGCACCAGCTGTGACTGCGGTCCCTGAAGAGAGCGAAGGGCCGTCTCTTTCAGGGCTGTGACCTTAGCATGGTCACTACCACTGCCCAGTTTCTCCAGCTCTGTGGAACACATGCTGACAAATGTTTGAAGATACAGTACACACACACACACACACACATATAGACTCCACACAGGCCTGTATTGCTGTATTTCAGGGAACACTCACTTACTTCATTACCTGCTACAGTACTGAACTGTATGTTTGATCAAACATGTACCTACACTAGTTTTAGACAGGTCTGTTAGCAGGTTACTGTAGCAGCAACTTAAGCAGCTCCAGTATTTGATAGTGAATGTGACTTAAGCTACATGTCAAGGATTTATTCATTTACTAGATTTCCTGTGTGATGATTCCACTGTGTATGTGGAATATTATATTCTGAAAGCTCAGGCTTTTTAACAAACTATTGTTGCTGTGTACATTCTTTCCTACCTAGTTATAAACAAATGGGTAAGATTAAACATCATGAATTTACTTAAAGTTATAATATGTAACTTTTCCACATTAAAATGTCTAAAACTGACTAGATCTTTAAGCTAGCTTTTATACAACAGCTCTACATGTGCCATATTACTTAAATAAGCAACAACAAATTATGATTTGTTTTTTTAATTTTATCATTTATTTGGCTGCATCAACACAATAGATCCACATCTGGACTGGTACTGGACTGCTGCTAAGCAACATACACCATAACATCCCCCAAGGTGTGCGCTGAGGTATCCGGGCCTCTTCCCTTCATCCTCTTCTGACGACCATACATCATTTTTATTTCTGGAAATATATTCATCTTTGCAAAGTTTGTTACAATCTAAGACAGGTAATGACTGTTAATGTGACGCTAATTAACAGTTAAACAGAGTGATGCATGTAGTTAAAAGTCCCAGTGCTGTTGTTGTTGTTGTTCCAGCAATTCTCAAACCAGAGAAATCAGTGATTTTTATCATGATAACGGTGCGTGTCATTTGGTCTCCTGTCAATGACGTTACATGGACATGCGTCAGAGTTGTGGTTGCCTGCCAGAAGCTTTTATTGTGAAACTGCTTTACTCAGTGTTTGTACCAGTTTAAATCTCCTGGCCCGTTAGTTTTGGACGACACCAAACACCCTATTCTGTGTGTGTTTTGATTGAGAGACCTCTTGTGGCACAGGTTGCGTTTCAGTTTTTGGTTGATTTGGGGGCTGTGGAAAACAGCTACAAACAAAACAATGACATATTATAACCTTATAAAAATTGTATTTGCAAAGGACCATGTTCACATCAACTGACAAAAAGCATGTCCAGTATTCATTCTCCTTTTAGCTCCAGCTCCCATTTTTGGAAGACACTGTTTGCCTTTGTAGCAGCCAACTGCTCCACAAATGTTCACCGAATAGTCATTAACTTCCTTTGGGTGTCGTTTGGTGCTTGGGAGCCAGCGTAGTGGGTTTATCTGATCACTGAAAACAGCTTCCTGCCTGTGCCGGAGAGAACAGCTGAGAGCGATCATGATGAATCAAAACAACAAGCTAAAAGGGGCTAAAACACTCCAGAGACATGGGACAACTGCAGTGTGTGTGTGAATGTCATTTAATCATTTCCCCATATTTTTCCTTATTTGTGTTTTTTAAAAAGCTCTTTATTTGTTTCCTACCTCTCCAGACTGTTGCTGTAACATGTGAATTTTCCCTCTGTAAAGTCTTACCTTATGTTAGGCCCAATGACCTCAATACACATCAAGATGGTGAGATAACACGTTCCAAGATCTCATCACGAACACACTATAAATCTATGAAAGTTCAGTTGTGCAGGCACTGCTATACAGAGTTGTTAAAAAGGTGACATGGTCAGACGAGTCAAGAGAGCGGTACAGGCCTGAGCCTGATCCTCACAGTGAGGATGGCTGATGGCTGCTGTTCTGCTGTGGGTGTATTTTACTGCTTACAGTGGGTTGGGTCCACTTGTGTGAGAGGGAAGGATCAATGCAAGTCAAAACAAATCTTATTCCTATGATGTTACATATCTTTCCAGATAGGACAGGTCTCTTCTACGATAACAAAGCCCCTATCCACAGAGGTGAATACCTCCTCCACTATTACCAGAACACCAAATGTGGGAATGTTACTACTTATATTTGACTGTTTTATGTCTCATTACCAGGCTTGAATTTTAAGGGTTAGCCACATATTTATAGATATTATAGATTTTCATTTTGGCCTGTAGCTTTGAAGTAGGTGATTCTGAACTGCAGGCTGTCTGCTGAGAACCACCCCACCTCTGGATTAGTGAAAGGTTTATTTGCATACAGAAGTGCTAATCCCCTCCAGTTAGTTATTGCATGCTCAATATGCATATGAAGTGAGCTAGCAGACAGTTAGAGATGATTTGGCTACATCTACACTATTATGTTTTAATTTTAGAACAGTGTTTATAAACTAAAATGATCTCCATCCAGACGAGCATTTCATCTGAAATAATCTCTGTCTATACTAACACACCTGAAAACGCATATCACATGACCATTCACGAACATGTGCTGGTGTAAGCAGGAAGCAGATTGTCTACTAAGGCAGTTGTAGCGTTAAAATGCAGAATTTAACTGCACAACAGCTGCCAGCAAAGACAACAAGGACAGTGACGCTTATAATTTGTGATCCATCTTGCATTCACCACCGGTAGTCGTGACTGATAAGACTCAATCAGGGAGCGAACATGGGCGTCCACGTCATCATTTCCAAAAGGTCTCCGTTTCTGCTAGTCCAGACTACAACACAAAAACTAAAACATGGCCAGGCATAAATGTAGCAAAAGTGAAAAGCTTTTTAAAACTAAAATGTGGCTGCAGCCTTTTGTGCTAATCCTCTTGTCATGTCTTTACTTCCTTTGTCTTAGCCTTTGGTAATGTCTGATTCGTGTTTTATTTACATTATTTTATCTCTTATTATTATTTTTACATATTTTATTGCCAGATCTTTTTGCATAATGTTGATTTGAGATGTTTTTATCATAAAGCACTTTGTAACTTTGTTAAGAAAATATATGATTATTATTACTATTATTATTATTATTATTATTATTATTGATTATATTATAAATTTGCAGATAACATGCAGGTTTAGAATTATATGGCTGACCTTATATGGTCAATGTGCAAAATTGAAGATGTAGTTGAAAACTGACATCATTGTGTCGCATTTGCATTCAGTCCTTTATCTATTTGCTCCTCTCTGTGCTCACATATACATCGTTTTATACAGCTGAATTCCCAATAAAGCTGTTCTCATTTACATGTTTTTATTTCTAATTATGTGACCATGAAACAAGTTTGAAATAGTGACTGAATAATGGCTCATTTAGACTTCATGTGAAACCAAGCCATTTTCAAGATTCTGCTCTGCTGCTGCTAAAACCTGATTTTATAACCACAACACTGTCTGACAAAACCACCAACACATAAATTAAAGACAAAGACAGTGTGTGCTACTCCGCCTCTCTGACACTCACTGAACAGAGTAGAGAGGGCATTACTGGACACTCTCTTCTAAGTTGCCAAAGTTTGTCCAAAAGTTAGATTTGTTGCTTTTTGGAAAAAAAAGTCTCTATCTCTATCTCGTATCTTGTATTGACAACACTGCAGACTGTAAACGCCCCCTAATAGAAACTGTTTGTGCCAATTCATTTTGAAAGAGCAACAGCCAATGGGGAAACTCCAACTCAGTCACGTGGCATTTGCTGACCAATGGTGGAAATATGATCACCCAACTCTGTCACTCAGTCACAGACATTCATGATTATTGGGCTATAAATAAAATATAAATATGAAATATGAAATTCAATAGCCAACCAGTAAGACTGGTATTATGGTTATTATGACCCATAGTTACATTTTGTTGCTGAAAAAAGTCTGAAAAGTGCGGTGACGTAGTATAAAGAGAGACAAAGTCCACGTCAGGAGGAGGTTGTGGTGGATGGATGGGTCAACAAATCACAGGAATATGACAAGGAGAGCGGTGTTCAATTCCCATATGAAATCAGTAGTTTCTGTTGTTTATATTATCCATGACCATATGACAAAGTAAACAATGTTGTTATTATTGTAACCATGACAACAAAGATCGTCTAATGTTGTACTTGTTTTAACCCAAATCACGACCTAGCCAAGTAGTTTTAGTGCCTAAACCTACCCAAGCCATGACCGTTATTATGGTAACCGTGACGATAAAGGTAGGTACACCGCTCTTGGTACAGTCCGTGTGTTTATTATTGTAACCATGACAACCAAGGTACGGTGCACATGCAGCCGTAGGGGCACTATTTCAGGAGACACTCCTATGGGTCGTATCAGAGGGTTGAAGAAAAACAACCTATATGGTTGTTCAGGTTGGAGGAGTTGTTGTTTCTCCACGGCCCTCGCAATTTCAGCTCCTTCCAACAAGTACTTTCTGTATCAACAAGAAAAGTCATAAAAAGTTAACTCTGCCTCTAAGACAGAAAAAACTTCAGCGTAGAACAAGATTTCACTGAGTAAAACCAGGGAGGTAGCAGCTGTGGATTGTTGTCTTTCCTTCAAATGATTGCTTGAAACACCAAACATGGATTCAGAGTCGGTGTGTGTTGCGGCTTTGTTACTGGTAGATGCCAGTGTAGAGAGCTGAATTTACAGCTCCTCTTCCTGTAAAACATATCTCAGACAGTCTTTCATGCCAAGTTTGGCTGCTCCTGCGCTGCCGCGGATCACAGCTCCCTCACTGAAGTCGCAGCGAAAAAGGAACAGGATCGAAGCAGCAGCTCCTGGGAGAGACTCTTGAGAACAGTGTGGACTAAGTGAAAATGCTGTAGCACTAAGACTGATGTTTTAAATGCGTGTCACACTCCTGGAAAAAAAAAAAAAAAGCCACAGAGGAGGTTCAGGCCAGGTCAGTGTCTTTAGCTGCAGAGCACGCACCTCTCTTAGCAGCTCAGAAAAGCAAATATCAGCGCAGCTTGCTAGTTGCGAAATGATGCAGTGACGCAGCTTTAAAGAGGAGAAATGATTCTGCTAAATGCATTTTATATCTGTGGCTCTCATTCATCATCTTTTCTACATTTGTAAAGCAGAATCTAGCCTACAGTGGTGGCTTCAGGATCGGCCTCCCTCCTTCTTTGGACTTGAGATGTCAGAAATCTGCTTATCGCCATTTGGGAGCTATTGATACAGTTTAAAATAAAGCAAACATAAAGGCGTGAACATTTTTCAGGGTCCACGATTTTAAAGTAAAGTGACTAAATTGAAATGAACTCAACAGACTGAAAATAAATGACTGCATTTTCTGGCAGGTATAAATATGGAGATCTGTGCCACTTCAGATTGTATTTCAAATGCACACATTTTTATCCAAGATTCAATTCAAACACACTGGAGTGTGTACTGGCTCCATTACTAGTTTATATTTCCTAGTTGAAGGTATAGCATGATCATTTATGCCAACTGAATATTGCTGTATTGAGATTAAAGCTGCAATAATCAATATATTTATATCTGCAGAAGGATCAAATTGATATTTATTATGTAAAAGAGCTCATTTTTAGTGAACACAAGGGAACATTTAGCAGCTAAAGAGCCAGATATCCCTCAGGAGTTTGTTAGCCACCCAAAAGGGAGCAGAGAGGAGAGTGATTATTGGACTTACACTCACCAGGCAGACAGAATTACAACTTGAAAAGAATACTAAACAGATAATTATAACAGCTTTATATGGTATGTCAGTATTATGTCAGTATTGTGCATACAGCTTTTCTGGTTGCTGTCAAGTGGCTACAACAAAACAAATAATGCAGTTTTAAATGATGAACGGGCTTCACTTATGTAGCACTGTTCTAGTCTTAGAGACCACTCAAAGTGTTTTACCCTACATGCCACATTCAGCCATTCACACACGCATCAATACATAAAATGGAACAGCCATCAGGGGCATATTGCGATTCAGTATCTTGCCCAACGACACTTCGACACACGGATTGGAGGAGCAGCGGATAAAACCATCGCCTTTCTGATCAGTGGACGACCCGCTCTTCCTCCTGAGCCACAGCCACCCCAAAAATAGAATCAAAAAAATAAGTTGAGTTGTACTGTACGCAAGAAAAGGACTAGAAATCCCAGAGGCCCTGATTTCCTCTGGGGATTCAGGGAACATGTCCATATCTCTTTTCAAAATCCTTTTTTTTTCCAGCCCTCTCACACAGTGGCAATCCAGAGAAGCCAATCATACAACAACCCATCCATCCCCCCACCCACTTTCCAGATCAGTTTCTTACTGAAGTCTGTCTGAACAGTGTCCTCCTCCTGATGTCCTGCCACCATAGATGTTGATACACTTAAACCTGCAGTTATTACCATGCACTCAAGGCAATGAGCTTTACAAGCAGCAGCGAGTTCACTGTAAAAAAAATAAATAAATAAAAAGGGGGAAGTTGAGCAAATTTTCCAGGCAACTAAGTTAAGTAAAAATTTGATTGCACTATTGAACTTTTGAAGTTTGTCACACGCCTCCAGTTTATTCTATGTGTTTCTAGTATTTCCCCTTTCCCCTGTGCCTCCTGTGCTCATCTCTCTCTCTCTCTCTCTGTCTCTCTCTCTCTGTCTGTTTGTGTGTCCTCTCATTCTCCCAGCTCCCTGGTTGCTGATCAACCTGCACACCTGCAATCTACTCATCAACTCAGCAGTATATCTATCCCGGTTCTTCATCCACTCATTACCACATTGTTGTTTGAGCCGGTGTGGCAGATCATGGTGTCTGGCCACTTTGCGTCTGTGTCTTCAAAGCTTTGACTATCATGTTGTTGTGATCACTAAAATAAAGCTAGCGTCTCTGTACGACAGGATCATTGCATGGCTGCATGTTTTCTCTCTGCCTGCCGATCAGTCATCCAGCCAGGCTCATAGCCCTGCCTTCATCCTTACTCTGCCCTGCTTCGCCAGCCACCAGCTTCCCTCAGCCCCTCCGCCTCCGCCTGCCGTAATCCTCACCTCCATCCACCTTCACTCCCTGGAAGCAGACAATCAACCTTTTGTCATTCATTCGAATTCTGACTTCATGTCCTGCATTTAGGTTTCCCCGCTGATCGGAACAAAGTTTTTAGTTTATCCAGCTTAGAATTTTTCCTTTCTGTTAGAGCAACATGTTCTTTTATATATCTCATGTCAGAATTTTCACTTTTGTCAATTTACCCTAAATGAGAGTGACTCCAGTCTGTATGATGGACCCATGTGGAATTATCCGTTTATAAATGAAAATGGATTTTTAAAATCATTTATTGTGTTAAGCCTCATCCTTATCCCTTATGACGGCTGTTTATATACAATCTCACCCATATGACTCAAGTGCCTTACACAAGAGGGGTTCAGGAAGTGTCTGAAGTACAGACCTCCTGTCACAGCCTGCAATGCCTCTGTCTCACTCTCCACTCTGCCACACCTCCTAATCAGCCTCACTGTCCTCACCTGTTGCCCCCAGCTGCACTCTATCTCCAATCAGGCCAGAATATATATGCATCACCGGTTCACTCGCTCTTTGCCTGATTGTTCTAGTATTATGCTAGACTTTCCAGCGTTCATCTCCAGACTGACTTTCCTGTATCGATTCTGCTCGTCTCTGACCATCCTGCCTCGTCTCTGCCCCCCCGGTAAACACTTCAGCCTTCTGCCCCCGACCACGAGTTCTGCCTGTGCGCTTCCTGGTCCCCGTCTGCCTGCACCCTCGACTACGTCTCCAGCCTGCTCCCTAATGGTACCGTTGCTTTCCTACCAACTCGTCCCTGTGTGTGTGTGAGCCTCCCCAACCCGCTCCACTCACCTGCTCCACAACATGGCATCTCCAGCCCCAGCCCTGGACCCCTTCCTCTATCCCCAATACCCACCTGTGTGCAATATCTCTGCTGGTTCTTTAATAAAAGTCATTACCAACTATTCGCCTGTTTGGTTGTGCTGCAATTGGGTCCTACCATACCCCGTTACACCTCCTGTGTTTTCATCATGGTTTGCATTGTTTCACTTTTGATCAGAGAGGAGATCATCTGACACCTTGAAGACACAGATAAAAAGACACATAATAGCCTATATAAAGACTGTTATGGATTTATATATATATAAATGCAATGATGGCTGAAGCTCTTGGCAAGTGACCATCACCACCACCCACTCCCAGCAAGACGCCATGCTCAGTGGCAGAGAAAATTTAGAAATAGCACATTTAATTATTACTTTTAGAACTAATAATCACGAGTTGTTGACGAAATGTTTGATGGACTGTTTGTTTACATTGATTTAAGTTAATTAGAAACATTTTTAGCTTATTTGCTTGTCCAAGCAGCACTCACTTACATGATGGAGGCTTTCTCTGTGTGTGTGTGTGTGTGTGTGTGTGTATAACCCACTACGCCAGTATTTTGTATACTGTGGATATCTACAGTGTTTTCCTCGTGCCCTTGACTCTCCTGTGTTCAGGATTCCCAGTGTCCTCTTCCCATCGTTTCGCCTTGTCCGCCCACGCCACTTTACCCCGCCAGCCAGCTTCCTCATCCATCTGCCTGCCTGTCCTCTGCCTCAGCCGGCTTCCCATCTCCACCATTTCCTTTACCGTCACAATAAATCCACTGTTCCCTTGATCCAGCTGTATGATCATTGTGGAGGCTGCAGTTTGTGGTGCTGTTGTGGAACTGTCATTATCCAAACTGATTTGAATGAGGTGGGCAGAATCATAGAAACACCTGTCAGTTCAAAAGCACCACAGACTACATCGGCCCAACACGTTTGTTTCTTTGCAGATGAAAGGCCTTTAATATTATTGGATAATACAAAAACTGGCTCTAATATGAAGACAAAGAAGAAGTTACATACAAATTAAGTTTACAACTCAGTTATCTAGTTTCTAGTCTTCTCAAGCAGTGCAAGTCAATGTTGTTTCCAGAAGCCTCAGCACTGAACTCCGTGTGCACGCCGGTGTTGGCTGCTTCAGTTTAGTTGCTCAGACATTCAATGTCAGGCTGTCTGAGCCAAAAGAGGATAGAAAAGCATTTGCTGAGCAATTCTCCCACAGTAGATCCAAGAGGCGAGTTAAGATTCACATTTCCAAATGCCAAGACGTGATTATTTTTATTGCAAATGTCAGGAGGAAAAAAAAGTAGGCTGCAATTTTGTACAGTTTGATGCATTAGGGTTTCAAAATAGTTTCCGCACCTTGATAAATATTTAATTTCCGTATAAATATGAATGTGTATGCTAAGGAGTGATCTCTTCATGCTTGAATCACAGTACATCCATTAACTGGCCTGTTTCAGAGCAGAGAATGGGCACTTGATTTTAATTAAGTCCATAATGGTCATTTATATAAACTTCTCACATTCAATTTAGAACAAAAAAATGTAGCAAAGGAAATCTACAGATGTTTAATTACTTGTGATTTTCTCTATGAGAAGATACAGTATGTGACTTCTCCCTGATTAGAGACGAAAAGTAGTTAATTAAGAACTAAGCCAACTTCTGAAATAACAGACTTGTTTACTTTTTTCTTTTCACCCTCGACTGCATTATCATAAAACTTGATTTTCCCTGTGTTGCAACTGTTTCTACACAATCACTACATTCATTCAGGGTTTTAATACCCAGCGCAGACTGAATATTGATGAGCCAAATGATTATTCTCCTATTTGTAGTGAGAATTTTGGCTCACTGCTACATTTCATAATTAATGTTGCTTGTCACTATGGATCTGCCAGGAAATAATAACCGCAAACACCCTGTAGAGGAAGTGCTGTGATTTTTATATTCTGCCTAAACAAGAGCTCACATTTAAAAGAGCATTGCACCAATTTTAGCCATAAATGTCAGTTTACTTGTCACATGGAGAACATGTCAGCATGTGAACACAGTTGTATGTATTGTCCTCTGGTGCTCTAGAGGACAATTGTCATATCTGAAAAAATCAACTCAAATAATCAAGGTTAAACTAATCAAGTTCATCCAGGCTTGACAAAGCCTGGATTGTTGTATTGATGTTGGTTCTTGTTTGAAACGAGTCAGCCTGAAATATTAAAAAGTCAGCATTTTTAACAAACATATGATGCTAACATTAGCTAACTACAACTCAAGAAGAGCTGTCACCCAGCCACCCTGGCTTCCTATAGCTACTTGGGAGCAGCAGGGAAGCGGATTTGTGCTTCCAATTCACTGAGCCTCGCCTCATAAATAAACTGCATTCATTATATGTACCCTTATCGCTAAAGGCGGCAGAGGAATAACTAAACATAGGGCACAAGGAGGACTTTTAATTTTAAATAGTTCATTGAAGTGTTAAGTATGTGTTAACACGCAATGCGCTAACTTTAACGGGAGCAGATCAAAACAAGGCTTCGTACTAAAATAGAGCTGTGACCAATTATATACGTCACACAGAGGAAATTAAAATAAAGACCTGTTATCTTCAGAAGTTGATGTAAATAAAGGCCAAAACGTCTCTAAATCTAGCGACACATGCGCTGCAGGCTGCAAATGCCTGCCAATGGGAAACTCCTACTCATTCCCATGATATTCAGCTAACCAATGGTGGAAATATGATCACTCCACTATAATCGGTCAGTCAGTCAGTCAGTCAGTCAGTCAGTCACGGACATTCAAAATTAGCAACACTTTTCAATTGAGCCAACAAAATTGACGGTTGCCACCTAGAAATTATCAGATGCTTTTGTCTACTTCTGTTTAAACAGCACTCATTAAAAAATTACTAAGAATTTCAAGTGGTGAATCTGTCCTCATTTGCAATGTAGACTGCATATGTTTACGGAGCAATATTATGCTTTTATATTAATTGGTAATATACTAATATTCTCAGGGGTTTTGTATCACATGCTTGCCTTCCCAGCAGCTCTGTCACTTTTGAAGTGCTCCTGCCTCCTGTTTGAAGCAAACTGTAAGCAGCAGTTTGCTCAGGTAACTATCCCCTGGGTATTTACTGTGATACTCTTCTCTTCCACCCTATGTGTGTGTGTTTTTCTGTCTCTTCCATAGACCATCGAGCATTGGAGATGATTCTGCACCAGGATCAACATTTATTTTGGCGCCCACGTCTCTTCTTTCTCATTTGTGCATTCAAAGCATATCCCTTCCTCTTAAAAAGAACACACAGAGGAGGAAGTGAGGGAAAGCAATGGTGCCCTGTAGGAGGGAGGAGGCTTGACTGATAACCCATCCCTGCTACACAATTGGTTGTCAGTGTAAAAATGGCCTCAGACTCACATCCATTCAATCTAAAGTATAGCGAGCAGACGGGAGCCCGCTCCGGCCCTTAATGCCGTGCAGTTGCACATGTCTGGTTTCAGCGGAAGCCAAGTGACAGATGTCGACAGAGAGCATGATGCATGTTTCCCATCGCCTCCACTGGGTGATATTGAACCTATATTATATTCCCCACTCTCTGCTTTGATGTAAATATGACATTGATTATCCAGCATTATCCATAATGCAAAGGGTACCTACCTACTGCTCTGTGAAACGCTCTCTTTTGAAGGCTGAGACAAATAAAAGCTGTGTTTTACGTACAAGCGTCACTTGACTCACATGACTATCAATAAATCAAGACCTGTGCAACTGAAAATACACTTACAACAACTGAATCTTTTTTAACTAAGCGCCTAAAACTTCCATTTGTCATTACAGACGACACACATCCTATTGTCTCTATGGGCACCCACGTCTCCCAGTGCAGCAGAATTACTGACATTCAGTTATACTGGCAGCCAGCACCAGTGACGTCACCACTGTGCATGGCTCATTTATTGATGTTGAATCCCTCCTGATAGGCTCGGTGCTTGTCTACTGATAAGCAGGTTTGAAAGACAGCTTTGTGACAGGAGCGACACGGGGGGGGGGGGGAGAAGTAGAAAACTGCGATGAGAGGGGACAATAATGAAGTGGGGGGGGGGTGACAGAGGCTCATTATAAGTACATGCAGAAATTGTCTGCATATGCTTATGATGTATATGACAGCTCAGATCCAAGGAAAGCATGCAAGTGTCTCAGTTACAGCAGCTTATACACAGTACACACACAGAGAAAGCTCAGGAAATGCAATATATGGGTGTTCACGTGGAGTGTATGCCCGTATGTAGATCTGTGATCTCTGTTCCTGTGTTGCTATGGATTCAAACGTGTGCAGCTGTACCAGCGTCTATTCCCGTCTGCTCACCATTTGCTTGTAAATGCATAAAATGTACTTTAGCGTCAGCCTCTGCTGATGTTTCCCTCCACTTAGATGCCTGTTTGACAGCCATAGCAGTTCTCAAACGAAGGAACAGTATAGATACCATCAGGTCGTGACACCCACTCTGGATTACCCATGGTGACTAGTGCCTTGTCTGCCTGTCACTTCCCGGGCCCTGCCAGATCAGACTTTCCGGCATTGCCGGCATCTAGAATGAGGTATCTTGATTCTGGGGAGAAATGGTGTAGGGGGGTTGCCATAGCAACAGCTCATTCCCCGTCTGTCTGTGCAATCTGATCTTGTTTATCGAGTTCTTCTTCTCGTCAGAGCAGCTGCATGGAAACAGCCCCTGATGCCTCACAGCCAAAAGAACAGCGTCAGATCTGAAGAGAAATTGATCACTGAAAGAATAAAAATGCTTAAGGATCCCTGAGAAAGTCCTGGCAGAATGTTAATCAGCCATTCATTTGTCTGTGTGACCCCAGTCTATTGTGGGGCCACACAATAGACAGGGCTATTCACACCCCCCCACTTCACTTTTTAAACATTTTTTTACGCTGCAGCCTTTTGGTGATATCGTTTGAATTCATTTTTCCTCTCATCACTCACCACTCAGTGCCCACAGTCACACGTGAAAACAGTATTATAGAAATATTTGCAAATTTATTAAAACATTAAAACTGAAATATCACATTGACATAAGTAGCCTATTCAGAGCCTTTACTCAGTGCTTAAACAAAGTACCTTCACCTGACCAAAAGTTTGAGGACACTTGAACATTACACCCACATGTGGTTGTTGAACATGTGCGTTAATCTCCTGCTACAACAGCCTCCCCTCTTCTTTGAAGGCTTCTCACCAGATTTTGGAACCTAGCTGCACGATTGATGTCAGGCATGGGTGAGAATGTGGTTTGGTGTTGGTGTTTCATTTGAATCCGAAGGTGTTGCATGGGTTTTAAGTCAGGGACAAGTGCAGGCCAGTCAAGTTCTGTCAAACTGGGTAAATCATTCCTCTGTACACAGAGTCCTTGTCAAGTTGAAACAGCAAAGGGCCTTCCCCTAACTGTTGTCGGAAGCACACAAGCCTTAGAGCAACCATAAGCAATATTTTTACAGTAACAATAAGGTCATCCACCTGGGACCCGAGTTGGACCAGGTCCCAGGTGGGGTCTCAGTTCCTCTCCAATCTGTGTGTCAATATGTCCAATATTGGAGTGGATCCAAATGGACTCAAGCGTACATGATGATCACATGGTGCATCCCAATCTATGTGTTTTCAGACGAGAGGAAGAGTGAGGACTGTGAACTTTGTCATGATGAGGAAACTGGAGTTGAAGTTATTTTCGAAAAATCAGTAGCCTGCAAGATCTATGCTGTTGACAGTTTTGTGGAATTTGATTTACAGAAATATGTTAGAACATTGTCTTTTGTCCATCTATGGCCCAGCTGACTCATTCTTAAGACATTATTGTCATATTTCTGTCCTTTTTCACCATGGCTGCTGTTAGTTGATTGAATTAATTTGATAGCGCATTGTGCTGCTGTTGAGAACATTTTCACTCTGTTAGGGTCTGGTTGGGTTGACTTTTAGATCAGGTCTAACTAACCTCTATTTGCTGCGGGTCCTGCCTTTATCCGAAGGGGACCTGAGTACAACAAGACCCAAACTCAGTTAGGTTTTATGCAGGTCCATTTCAGAGCAGTTCCAAAATTCTGGACCTTTGAATACCACCACTGTAAATGTATCAAATGACAATGTGACAATGATGATGATTTCAAGCACACTTAACCCTACCAGCACGTCTAAAACTCAGTAACTGCCGCATTGAATCTCACTTGTTTGGTCTAATTGCCTCCCGGCTCCAGCTAAACACTGCACACTGATATGAGTGTGGTAACTGCCCTCTTCTCTAACTCTCAGCAAGAAAGCAATTAGTGTAAATTACTTTTAAATCCCCCCTAACTAGATCAAGGGGGCTTAAATTATGAAAAACAGCCCAAGGGCAGAAGTACATACAAACTTTTGGCCATATACTGGACTTTATTTTGTAGCACCCCTAACAAATGCATGCTGATAGGCTTCAACCCAAAGCTCCAGAAAATGGAGGGATGGATAGATATATTGCATCATTTTCACCATCAGCAGCCTGGACTGTTGCCACAAGGACGGTTGGATCTATGGTTTCATGCTGCTGACGCCAAATTCTGACCCTACCATCTGCATGCTTCATCAGAAATCAACATTCATCAGAGCAGGCTCCATTTTTCCAGTCTTCAACTGTCCAGTTTTGTTGAGCCTGTGACCATGGCAGCCTCAGGTTTCTGTTCTTGGCTGACAGGAAATGGTCTTCTGCTGCTGTAGTCCATCCACCTCAAGGTTGTGCATTCTGAGATGTTTTTTCTGCCCACCACAGCTGAACGTTTCTGTCCGCGGAGCTGCCGCTCACTGGACGTTTTTTGTTTCCTCTCTAGAGATTGTTGTGTGTGAAAATCTCCGGAGATCAGCAGAAATACTCAAACCAGCCGGTCTGACACCAACAATCATGCCACAGTCAAAGTCACTGAGATCATATTTTTTTTCCCATTCTGAGGTTTGATGTGAACATTAACTGAACCTTTTTTCCAAAGTATATACAAAGAGCTCAGCACAAGATTGGTCTACACAATCAGTATTAATAATAATGACAGAAATATATACTGAAGAATAAAAATAGCAATGAAAAAATATTGATACATCGGAAGCTGAGAAAAGCCATACTCGCAAATATTTTCTTATCCCGTTATCTCAAGATAACAGAGCTTTGTTTTCGTGAAGTAACAGGATGATTATTCCATTATCTCGAGATAATGAGGATTTGTTATGCTGAGATCACGGAATAATTATCCTGTTAACTTGAGAAAACAAAGCTCCGTTATCCATTATCTCAAGATAAGGAGATAATTATTCAGTTATCTCAAGATAATGGAACTTTATTATGTTGAGATAATGGAATAATTATCCTGTTATCTCAAGAAAACAAAGCTCTGTTTTCCATTATCTCGAGATAATGAGATTATTATTCAGTTTTCTTGAGATAACGGGATAATTATTCTGTGATCTCGACAATACAAAGCTCGGTTATCTTGAGATAACATCGCTAACGGGATTAAAAAATATTTGCGATTACGGCCTTTCTCGGCTTCCATATCATCAAACACTTTCGCCCCTCCCTTACATAAAGATAAAAGTCACGATTTTATTATGAAAGATCAAATGACAAAAGGACATCACGATTCAGTATTAAAAAGAAGGTACAACAAGTGGGGTCTATAATTAGTCGAGGATAATACTTGAAAGTGTTGAGGCCATTCTACAGATCTTCGTAAATTGTTCCTTTGAAAAGTGAAGCAGACAGGTCAAGTGTAAAACACTTGATGATTATCTTATGCCAGTCTGCTCCAGTAGGAGGTTTGTGATTTATCCATGACATAAAGATATTCGTCCTTGCAGCATATGTGAGGATATCATACAGTTTGCCAAAGCGAGCACCAACAACAGCATCTGATCCTGATGGCCCAGGAGCAAAGAGAGAGGGTTCAAATGTAACGCCATAATAAAATTATTGTCATGTTTTGCAGACTATCCATCCAGTATGCTTGTATTTTAGGACAGGACCAGACACAGTGACTGTAGGTTCCTGCTGAGATTTTAGATTTTAGGCACAAAGGTGGAAGCTGGTATTTGATTTTATGCTTTGCACTGCCACCACATGATTGGCTGATCGGATAATTACACAAATAAGCAGGTGTACCGGTCTTCCTAATAAAGTGGAGATTGTCTATATACCCATGTCATCAATAACTCATTACTTTCTAAGTTTGTTTATCCTTCTTGAAAAAAAGTTCCTCAATTGAACAGTAATTGCCATGTCGTTGCCTCACAGGATTGATCTAAAAATCTCTATTCTACTCTCCAAATATTTCAGTAGGTCTTTCACGGTATTCAGTGCCGCACTGTCAGCAGGTCTCTCATTTGAGAGTTCACCTGAACACAAACAAAAAATTAGTTTGTGCAAATGCTGGGACTCCTCTCTCGCAGAAGGGCTGAATTCATTATAGGAAAGATAGAGTTTTAATAGAAAATCATAATACAAGTGTCGAGGGCATAGGGAGTAAGCTGAGGTTAATTTCATTCTCTCCTCCTTCTCTGGCAGCAAAACGCTATCTCCGCTTGCACATTTAAAAGGAGGAGTAATTGAATCATTTGTATAGCAAAGGCATTTGAAGGCCATGTATTTTAAAACCAAAGAGCATACAGTAGGAACTTCTCCGCAACACATGGCTTCCATAAGCCGCATTTTGAGTGGATGACAGGACTTAATTGAGCTCACATAAGTATGATTAGATTTTTCCAAAAGGTAGTGCAGGTTTGCATGAGCAAGATATTTGACCTTAGTCATGATAAAAGTAGTTTCAGGTCGCAGAATCATAGTATCAGGTCTCTTATTGATCTCAACTGGTCCTGAATGAGATAACACAAAGCTTATTCAGAGGTTAAATAGGTACTTGGACAATGAAGCAGCACAACTAAGATAATATCAGAGGATAAAAGAAAATCTCTGTGCCTTTTTTTGCAGTCAGGACTAAAATATATCCAAATGGCACTGCAGTGAAGTTCAGAGCTGGTCGCTGCTGATCATCTTTTAGAGCTCCTGATAACTGAACAGAGATAATAAATGTCAATGTCACTCTCCCTATAGTTTTGTAGCCTTGACTATTATTTGATGAACTTGCCTAACTTATTTTTCATTAATTTCATTACTTTTTAAAATTTGATCACCTTTTCTGTAATGACTAGTTTTAGGGATTCGCATCAAACTTTACAGGGGTTTGATGGCTGGTTGAGTTTGGTCTCCCTGAGTTCACTGGAGAGAAACGTGTCGGGATACAGGCTGGAAGTGGTGTGACGTGGTTATCTTCTACTAAAAGAAGACATTTGTAAAGCGCAGTTTTTACATGTTGTGTCTTGTTAGCTTGCCTGCTAACATCAGCCATTAGTAAGCCTGCATTAAGAAATCAGTTCAGAGTTGCAGGACCTCCCTGCACCTTTGTTGTGAAGGCAGGACTCCCAAAGTGCTGCTGTGTGAAGTCACTGGTGCCAGTGTTAACTTAGTTGTAGGTCAGTAAATACTTCTGAAACATGCAGCGTGTAGCATTTTCTTGTTTTCTATTTCTGCATGTCTTAAATACATACATATTTATACATTTATATTTATATACATTAATGAAAATGTGTGGGTGTGGAGGCTTTAAAAGCAGCTTTGATGGAGTTGGGATGAGTAATATGTAAGGAGTAATGTACTTACATGTGCTCTTGAGTAAACTGACATCATTACTTTTTCAGTGGGTAAAATGTAATGGTGACTGATGGTTGGTGTTTCTGTCAGACAGCTCTTGATGAGTAAAAGGAAAGAATTTTGATGCTGAATTTGCAATGTTTCTTCTAGACTGGTAAGTAAACAACTGTTAATGCTAATGTTACCTATGTAGCAATAGCAAAACTTACAAATAGCTCCTTTAAACAGTGGATGTTCTTTACCCTGGGTTTCTCAGAAGGTCAAGGACCTGCAACAGTATTTTTCCTGAAAGCACTCCTCATAGACAATGAACAAACAGTGAAGCGAAACAAGAGAAACTGCCAAAGTGTGATTAGAAAGGAGACAAAGGACAGCAAGGTTAACCAAATATCAGTGAGATCTCAGGAAAAGATCAAGTTCAGGATGTGAAAACAAAGATGGCACACTATCCATGGCACACATGAAATAATGTGAAAAAAAGAGAAGTCTGTTTTAATTTAACTACAAAATACAAGAGATTGCTATGAAGTGTAACCATGTACTTCATTGCACCTGATAAAGGGCAGTCAAACAGCGCCGAGCACTCAGTATGAGCTTGTTTGATTCCTCCATCTGCGTGTGTTAGCAGTGAATGCAAACATCTCAGAAAGTATGAAAACTGAAACAAAAGGAAAATAACACATGTTCCAAAAAACCTGTGAGGTTGGACTGGAATTTATAGCTTTCAATATGAAAAGTAATTTAATGACTAAGTTCGAGTGGGAGACAAATAATCAGTAGCAGGAGTATGAGGAGGAAGAGTGTTGCTTTGCAGGTACATTGTTAAATTGGCACATTAAACATACTACATTTTCAAAAGAAGGTATTGTAGAAACTTTTCTCCACAGTATGTTACTCAGGCTGGATTTTTGCCCTTTTGATTAAAACTAAACCTGATTCTTTACCTCAAACGGCGCTCTAAGGGGATTTTACAGAAAGGTTAGGTCACCGTTTCATTCCCCTTTCACCATCACCTCAAGCAGGTAAACAAATCTCCTCTCCGCCAGCCATTCCTCTGCACATCTAAATTCAGCACTTTTGGAGGGAATACCAACAAATAAACATCATGATTGAAAGGTGTCACGTAAATAAAATAAATAAATAAATAAATAAACAAAACCGGCGCCTCCATTTCCGAGCCGCAGCATCTTGCTGTCAGCCGTTGCTGCTTCCACTCGGTTTTGCATGATCTCAAAAGTGTTTTGACAGTTTCGCAGAAAGTGCCAACGGATAGCGCAACGGGGATGGGATGGTGTCATATACTCAGTATCAACAAGCTGACACTGAGGACTCATCAAAGTGTCACAGCTTCACAACTGTGGTGTGACAAACTGATGCGGGCTCATGACAGTGTGTCTGACTTAACATAGCCACTTTCCAAGAACAGGCCTCGAGGCGGAAGAAGGTGAAACGACACAGTGACCCTTTTTTTCTGGGGCTGCTCCTGTACCACTGTGGTTTGTGGATACGAGGCCCATAAAAAAAAATATCATTGCTGCGTTCCAGCATGTCAAAGTGAGGCCGTGGCATTTCATTAGCAATGATGAATGACATTTGATTGCACTCACACTGCACATGTGTTAATGTGCTAATGACTAATGTCATGTTTAGAGCTGTAGTTTTCAGGTGCATGCTGGTCATTTTTTGAGACCAGTTTCAGTCCATGGATGTATTATAACCATTAGCAACCGATTGCTGCAGTCACACTCCTTTGCATGAGTCATAATTCAAGTCAAGTCAAGTAAAATCTAAACACACTGACACAATACACATATATTTACACTCAGTGTGACTTTACAAGAATATCATTAATCATTAAAGGTCCCATATTTTATATATATATATATATATATATAATTTATATTTTAAGGTTTTGTACCAAAAACCATCTCAGTGAAGTTTTACATTTCCTAGTAACAACAGGTCGGTCGAAGAGAGAAGGCTCTGAGCCTCTCTTCTGATTGGCTGACTGTTTTCTGAGTGGTTGAATAGAAATATAGAAGATTTCAGGTAAACACTAAGAGAAACCAAATCCTGCAAGGTTGGATGGTGGGTCCACGTGGGCGGGGCTTGGGGCATGGCTGAGAGCGGTGACTGCTTTGTTGTGACATCACAGAGTTACAGAAGTCCTGAGGCTGGTTTTATGGCTCAGTTTCTACATACAGGCTGGGTGCATTTCTCTGCGGACTGAGCACTTTGATACTTTCACAGTATTAAAATAGAACCTAGACCTGCTTTAAAATCAAACAACACATGGAAATCTCACTTAATACAATATGGGACCTTTAAATTATTCATTGTCCACAATGCATAAATTTCTATAAATATGCCTAGAAATCATAGAAAAAATATGGTCCTTATAACTCCACTGCTAATAGCTAATTCAGCACACTTTTAATGTTGCCAGTGAACAAATACAATCTTAAAAAGGAATGTTGTAGTCCACAGGGTTACAAAACTGAGATTATCCCCAAAATAGAAGTAATACAAAGAATTGTGTTAATTTTTATTCATTGGCTTATTTATTTACTATTCAAAGAGTCAGACTTTGAAAAACCCCTAGTCTAGAGAATCTAAAGCCAAAAAAAGAAGTCTTTTTGTATAAGGATCAGTGCAAAAGCACACAAAGTATTTTATCCCTGTTACCCGTGCAAAAGCAATTTCAGGCATGTTTAAATTTGAGCCAGTTTAATGAATATGAACACTAAGAGCTTGTACTGTACAGTAGGTGGTGCGGGAAGGGATTGAAGGCTTCTTTATGATATCGGTACCATCATCTAAAGTGCTTTCAGTGCCTGATGTGAATACATTACCCACAGTCATTGTGGTGGAATGGAATGAGAAAACGGTGGTGCTATTTTGGTACGTTTGCTGCCAGCTATATGCCGGCACAATACCATAATTGGTTACTCTAGCCCTTGTGCTGTAATGGATGTGAGAAAACACCTAATCCAACCACTGGCTGCCATGACTGACAAGCAATTAGGGATAGAGAAGTGATTTTTAGGTAAAATGAAATGCATATTAAGATCAAAAAGTGGCATCACAGTGGGAAATATCCTGAAAAGTGACAGGCTTGCAGAAATTTTTCATGTTTATGAGGAACAAAGCCATCTGATCGGCGCCCCTGTCATTTGGTATAACATATAACAGATTTGGTTTTTTTTTTAGGTACATCCCAATCCAGACATTCAGGGACAATGCAGCAGTAACAACAAGCTAATTATTGCCATGTGTTGAGGAAATGTATTCGTTTGGTATCATCTCGACTGCACTACTCTGCAGTCTGAAGCTGTAAACCTGGGAGTGCCCGAGTCTCTGTGGTAACTGGGAGAATGCTAAACCCTGCATGTAAAGAGGAAGAAGAGGAGGAGGAGGAGGAGGAGGAGGAGAAGGAGGAGGAGGAGGCCACAGTCCAGCTGCAGTTTGAATGTGGCGCAAGACAGCCCTCCAATGGAGGAACGATGAACGGACGCAGAAGAGATCACAATACTGTAGCACAGAAATGTGTTGTTTCAAAAGACCAATACTGTTTCCAGTAAAATGGATTTGCTGTAGAGTGGCTCCATTTTCAGAGTTGACTTTATTCTATAAAGATGAAAGCTATCATATGAAAGCACATTACAGAGGGCTACACGGAAATGGATTATTTAGCCCTGGGCATCCCACACTGACGACTGCCTCCTCAGTGAGCTCTACCAGTCAAATGCTTTGGGGCATATACAGTGTAGTCGAGGTTATGGGCTGTGCCAGCTCTTGTGAAGGAGATAGGAGACGTGTTCACGTCCTGCCTGGGAGGCTTAACTTGGGGCAAACATGGCTTGCGGTTAGACGGTTCTGCATATCAAAATATTATGGTTTGCTTCCTCTCTAAATGCGACAATGAGAAGCTCAGTTAAGGCAGGTCGATATATTTGGTCTTTACGGGTAGGCTACTGCTCTCGACCTTTAGCCTGTTTAACCCCAAGAGCAGCAGTTCTCACATCTTAGGACCCACATCACGTGTTGTAGTGTGTTTTTTCATTATGTGTATCATGTAAATACTATTTAAGGCCTATGAAAATGTAAATTTGTTGAGGATTTCATATAGATAAACATCATTTTGTGTAGCAGAAATATGTTTCCTCTGCTTTGCTTCTAGCCTATCATCTTACGGCTCCTCAGATTTGTCCTGTCCGCCCCCAGGTCCAGGCTGTGTGGATTTATTGTTGTGTCACACACAGATGGGAGAAATACTAAGATCCTTCATTGAAGTAAAAGCACCAATGCAAGGATGTAAAATACTTCATTACAAGTGAAGAGTCCTGCAATCAAACTCCTTACAAGTACAGCAGCAAAATGTATTTGAAGTATAAATAGTAAAAGTGCTTATTGTACAGTGACTGAGATGTTATTATGCATCACATTATTAGACTGTCAATGATGAATCAAGCATTTTACTGTTGTAGCTGGCCAAGGTGAAGCTAGATTTAGCTTATGTTTATAACTCAAAGGAGAGGTGAAAAGCTGCTCATCACAGAGAGCGTGGAGACATGCTAACTGTTTCAATAATTGTAATGGTGTACATCTTCACATAGTCTCTCCTGGAAGGCATTCATAGTGTTGCACTCGGTTGTTCACACAGAAAGTGAGTGAAAAAGTTGCGGGAAGAAGTGAAAAAACGAAGCTGCACAGACAAATTCAAACCCTTCACCTCCACACCTGACCAGTCGTGCTTGAAGTAGGTGTGAACGTTGGATTTTCTCTTTCATAAAGTTACAGAAATAGTTGGAGTCAGCCTTAAAATCCCAGCTGTTGTAAAGACGTGTGAGGGGAGGGGGTTTTTCTGAAGCCGTTTGACCATCCGACATGGACCTCTCATAGAGGATACTGCCGCTACACATGCATGTATTCATATTCAGTTTTGAGCTTCTCACTAATCTTAGGGAAATATTGGAGAGTTTAACCTCATTGGAGCCTTGAACAGTTATTTAAATGAAACCATCTGAGAAGTTTAGAGGGGAGCTGCTAATAACTGAGACATCTGAAATGTGACGAGGGTTCTCAAGTAGAGCTCAGCTGTTTTTTTTTTTGTGTGGACTCAGAAGTCAAACAGGTTGGAAACCACTGAGTTTCTTATTGTAAAGTATTGATGTATTGTACTGTATCTTATAAGCTTGTCATATTTTTTATGATTAAACCTCTTTATTGCTTTCTTAAGTATACAAACATATATTAAACACATAGAAGATCCACAAATATTAAATATAATGTAGTAAAAATAAAGAATCAAAAATAAAACCATGTACATTCTTCAGTGTATGACAGGTTATTACACTTCATGCTTGTCCATAGAGCATAGACAATTATATGACGCACATAGAAAATAGGGATGGGCTATATCAGTTATCTTGGTGCTCATCTCTAACTATTACACCCAGATATGGTGCCCCATATCTTCCTGAATACATCCAGACTATTATTAACTCAGTGGATAACCTGTTCAGAAGATCTTATCCAGCTCGTCTCTCCATTCATTAAAACTGACACGCTCTTTTGACTTCCAGTGCCTTACCTCAATTCTGCTTCCTGTTATCAAGCCTAGTTTCACCCATGAACACATTTCTGTTCTGAGGGCAGATTAACTTTTCGTTGGCAAAATAACCATTATGCACAATGGTTGGATTTGCACTGAAATCTGTCTCTAACCAGAAGTTATGCACCATTATAAACTTTTTTTGTGTATAATCTTAATCTGAAAAAATGTACTGCAGTAAAAAGTACAGAAGTATTAAGGGGCACAAAATGGAAACACTTAACCCATATACACATGTAATATACGTACATGTATTGAATTTCCATATATGACATATATGTACATATAAAATAAAAACATACTTTATATGTAAAAATTATATATGAAAACTATTAGAAATTGCAATAATTTCATATAGTGACGCATATGTCTAGGCCATACAAAATATGTATGTTTATGTATGTATGCTTATATTGTAGTACATAAATAAATAGGCCTATCCATCCCAAAGCCTGTCAGTATACAGTATGTTGATATTATATATAAGGTCCAAAAACTCTGTGACACCTTCCCACAATGGTAAGATAGGAATGTTAAAATTAATGAGAAATTAATAAGAAAAACATATGTAATTTTTATATGAATGTTGTTTAAATAAACTTGCACATGTATAAATTAAATATATATGGTTAACATATATGCTCACAACATGTTATACCATATAAAGAATCATCATTTAGATATTTTTGATACATATACAAATTTGACTATGTATGGGTATTTCATATACGTTATAAACGTATATCTTCATAGATCCAGAGGATGTATATATGTAATAATAACATCTCTTGATCATCTTGATATAGGGACATACACTGTATGTCATATGTAACATTTCTGTAGGGGAAAGTACAAGTAACTCAAAGTAACTCAGTTACTTTCCTCAACTGGTGTAACGTTTCATGCATCACCAATGCAACAAAGTAGACTTTCACAGAGCCTCATCTTTCAGTGAGCAGCAGTTTACAGTTCACTCACACTTTCTGATGAACTCTTGTAGCTTTCATTTGTAACTCCTAATTATATCTATGGCCATTTTTCCCAAACAGAAAATGAACCGGAGGATGAATGAATTCCAAGCCTGACGAGATTGCATCAATTCTCGCTTCATTTTACATTTTTTAGTCAGATCACCCGAGAGAAAATATCCATTGATTGATTCAGACCGAGACTCTGACGCTTTGCAATCAATCCTCTCATCTCTGGGGAGAGGTGAAATGGTTGTAGCAGTGGCATGTGTAGCATGGGACCCCTTGTTCCTGTCACATCCCATATGTCTGGCAATTCATCTCTCTCTTGATACCATCATCTCATCTCATAATTCATTATTTGTCTCCACGGCAGATGTACAGTATCTCTTACGTGATTACAATAAACAGAATTCGAAGAAATCCTATGATGTCATTACTTTAGTATGAGTGTCTCATTTCCACTTTCCTGTGATTCCTTCAAAAACAGACGAATGAAACGCCCTGAAGGACCATCCAGGCTCTTTGTGTAAAAATTAAACATATTCCTCATTCTGCTCACAAACTCACGTCACGGCCGGAGAGATTAAATTTCATTTTAGATTAATGACTTTGCACATCGGAAGGTAATTAATCATTTGTTGGGTCCTTTCTTTGGCTCTCAGCACGCTTTGGCCCCACTCAGAGCCCCCTGCTCAAAAAACATCTTGACATTTTTGTAATTACACCTTTTCTCCCCGACGCTCAGCGACTCAGCAGCTGTTGACAAACTGAGAGGTCATATTGCCTCAGCACAAATATAATAAGGCTGTGTGTTAGTCCAGTTCAGCCCAGCAGTTGCAAGAGTGACCATTTTTCAGCCTATAAATTTACTGTAAAGTTTTTAAGTACAGTTTTTATGTATATTACATTATCATTTAACGTCTTGTGTAGAGATTTGAGCAGCGTCACCTGCTTCGTGTAAATAGTCACATGACCGCAGCTGTTACTAAAGTCTGATAAAAGAAAGGTTCTAGCATTGATATTTTATTTTGAAATAGTAAATGGTTTTTAACTTTTTGAGTTAAATGAGTGCCTTGAGTGAAACCTGACTTGAATGGTAATAGATTGGAAGTAACTATTTGAGTTCAATGCACTTTTTTCTCAACATTTGAGGTTAGAAAGACTTGATTTTCAATTTTCATTTAGTGCTCTTTACCATTCTTTTCAGTCAAATATTTAAGTTGAGAAGACTCAAAGTGTGTCCAGTTCACTAACAAACACACAATGCAATACATTTGTTTATATTTTATTTAAAAAAAAACAAAAAAAACAACACTTTCTTTCTTATTAGCCAAAATATACAACTAAAAAAACATTTCCATCCTAGAAAAATACTTTTGTATTTTGGAAGTGCAGGCACTACACTACACTGAGGTTAACATGTTTTTGCATTTCATGTCATAAATGAAGCCAGACTGGAGGCACACTGTCTGAGGCGGGTTCTTCAGTTCCTCCAGGACAACAATGCCTTCCATGATGAGAGATACACTGGACCTTCCTTTAGGAAAGGAAAGGAGCAGATGCCGTCCCACAATTCCTTGCTGCAGCAACATTTAAAACCACACAACATTGCAGTCCCCCTCCAAATAAGCGAATGAACTAAAAACAATTCTTTACTTAACAAATGGTGAAAAAAAGGACAAAACTCTCACATATAGAAGAATAGAATTTATCCAGGCCCTTTACTCAGTTCTTTATTTTTTTTATTGAATTATTACTTTAATGGCTCAACTCTTTCTATTTGTATATTTCTTTCATGTTTCATGGAAATTAATGTTTATTCTCCATGTGTTGTAAGGTTGGTTTAAAATAAATCCAAGTCTGATCGCATTCGGATCCTTTCTGCACCGTGGTTGTCGTTATGAATTCTCCTTCACATCTTTCCTTGACCTCATGACGTTTTCCATCGAGGTCCAGGAAATGTGGTTAGGAAAGGAGATCTGTTTGACATCACGACCGCAGCCTGGGAGTGACGACGCCATTGCTGACGTTTGTTTTTCTGCTGAAGCCGTGGAGTTTTACCCGCAGAATGTCAGAGCAGAAAAAAATTTCAGGACTCCCATTAGAAAGCAGGTGACACTGCTTTACAGTCATTAGTTTTGAAAAGGCTCCCTGTGTCGATGCTAAGTCTGGAATACTGATTTTGTTTTCCAGCTGCTCCAACTCCCACCTGGGTCACACAGCGCTGCAGACCAGATACATTTTTAAAAAAAAAAAAAAAGGTGTGCACCAAAAAAACAAAAAAACAAAACACAAATCAACCACCAATGCAGCCAATTGAATATCAATGCATATGACCCCTATCAGCACTTCCCATAGGCGCAGACAATTATCTGAATAATTGTGAAAATGAAGAGGCCCACACAAAAGAACATCACATGTATTCAAACAGACCTGCTCATTCAGCATGCAAAATTATGCATGCCGTAATTAATTTGCCATTAAGGCTGGATTGATGTCGCCTTCATGATGCAGACTACCAAACCATAATTGCCTCTGGTGTTGCATTCACAGCTTTGCCTCATTACTGAAACAGATGCTAATTTGGCGGAGTGGCTTCAGGTTGACAGGTGTGTGAAGTGTGTGTGTCTCTGTGTGGTTGGCTCCGCTGTGTTGCTGGGCTACATGTGAAGAGTTATTGCGGCAGGGAGACGACGGGTTGAAAAACACATCATATAATGAAACGACATGTTCATGAGGGAAAAAAAAAAAGTTGTTTTCCCTTTTTGGTGGAGGGTCTTTTAATCGTAATGAATGGTACAGAAAGTAATTGGTATGAGGGGGGAAAGGGAGTTAATAGCTTGGGAAAACAAACCATTCTGATGAATTATTAAGCTGTTTAACTAAATGATTTGCTTTTGGACCTCTTAGTTTTTCCTGTTCTTCAATTCATTAGGTTGAAACTCTTTTTTCTATGTGCATTTTTTTTTATAATTCAAATGAAAAAGGATCATCCAAATGATTTAGAAGATATTCTTTTGACAATAAACCCCATTAATATATTTAGTGGCAACATCTTCAGCTATTTGAGAGAAACTAGACTCATAAAAACAGACATGAAAAACTACAAAATATATTTTTTTCTCCATCAGTTCAGTTCTTTCATGACACTAAAGTCTTTGTCTCTGTTTATGCAGTGGCCATGATCTCGACAGCTGGTGTATTTCACCACCTGTCCAGGATTGGCCGGTGAGTTTAGAGTCCACTCTCTCTCCTCCGACACTCACTCAGCTTCTCTTTCACATCTTCTTTGCCCGTTTCTTGGGTCTCTGGTTGAAGACGGGCGACGTGCCCATCAGGGAGTCAGGTGAATGCGAGGCGTAGCTGCCGTCTGACGCAGCGCCTCCCGGTGAAGGTGCCATGGCTCCTCCCGATTCGCTCATGGTGGACATGGGCCCCCCCTCCTCGAAAACATCTCCGCCCAGGACACCGTGGTGATGGTGGTGGTGGTGGCCCGAGCCCTGGCCCTCCTCGCCGTCCTGCGGCTCCATTTTCACCTGCGGCCACAGAGGGGAGTTGTTGGCCCCGCCCCCACCTTAAAAGAAGAGGAGAACAAATTGAGCAAAGGTGATTTTCAACCATAAAAACAAATTCCCTGCATTAAAAAGAAAGAAGGTAATTAAAAAATGCTAACGAGACGTGACAGATGCCATCTGGAATATTGTGTGGTTTTTATTCCAACTATATTTCACATAAAACCTGCTGCTTCATTCTGCAAAAAAAGGTATTGGTTTAGAGGAAGGAGAAATTTAACAGCTAGGAAAACTTTGACATCAATCCTTACACATTCTTATCATGTGAATTAATTAAGGTGGGAGGTAGACAGTCACAATTTCCAGGCTGTGTGGCTCATTCAAATATGACATGTAAGAGGCCTATGAAGGTGCCTTGTTTTGACTGATTTTGATGGATGCAGACAGTTGTGCCTGAGGTTTCATGACCTTGCAAGATCTGCTAAGAGTAAAAACTACGAGAGTAACATGCATCTAAAATATGGAGAGAGATGGAATGGTTTCATAGGGGTAAGAAAAGCAGTAAACAACACATTAGCTATTTTATTTAAAGTGTTTTAAAGAGGTTTGTGGTCAGATGCAACATACTGGTGCAGTGGTAATGTCACTGTGGCAGGACGTGCTGAGTCAAGCTCAGTTTAATGGTCCGCTGACGACTGACTGCACCTATAAACTTGATGTAGATAATGTCTTAATAGCAAACAAGTATAGACTAAGTTATTTTTTGCATAAAAGTGAGCTGATAAAAACTAGGTCATGTTAACAACCTTATTGGAAACACTTTCTGAGGAGAAATCTTATTAGGAAGTGTCCTAGTAGAAAGCTGCTTACTGATTAAAATACACACAGCAATTTACTGAAGCCACGATGCTAAAAACAGAAGCTTTACCTGCTCCACTTGGTCACACAACATCCAGCACTGAAGGTGTTACTCACACCAGTCACCTCAGTAGGGAACTCTTCATGAAGGCAGAATATAAATGTGGACAGGAGTGCTGCTCTCACCTGAGGTGTGAGGAGAATGGTCACCATCCAGGCCTGAAGTCAGCCTTTCACCGTGGGCTCCGAGGACCCCCATAGGCAGAGCCTGGTCCCCAGAGGCCAGGTCGGCCTCAGGCTCCTCGCTAACAGGGAAGGAGATGTCACTCATGGGCTCCTCCTTAATCCTCGGGGGCTTGGAGTCCTCCAGAGCCTTCTCTGGGTTCACCAGCCGCTCGTATTCCTCCGACAGATCCTTACTGACCTAAAGAGGAAAAACTATTAGTCCTGTTTTTCTGGTGTAGGATAAAATGAAAACTGAGCCTGGATGATCCAGCCTTCAATATTATCCTATTATTCTCCTCTGACCTAAAAAATATAGGTCAGTGGCTTCAGCTAAGAGACTTGTCAATATTCAACATTTTTCCACGGAGTCTAAATAATGAGGTATAAAAGCGACATTGATCATCAACAGATCAGTTTCCTCACTTTCTGCTCTCCGCAGCTCTGATCACTTGTGTTTCTTTAAAAGTCCTGTTGGCATTGAGGACAGTGAATCTCTCACTTTGGCGTCTGTCTCACTTCCGAGCAGCTTGCACACAAGTTACCATACGGTCGATTGTTCTCACTCGTACAAAGTGCTTTATGCTTCCTGAGATGATTCAGCATGTTGTCCTGAAGCCATGACACTTTTTTACACTGCACTGTGCCAAAGATGATTATTTTCAGTGCTGATTCATTTGCAGATTATTTTAAAGGTCTAATTGTTTAGTCAATAAAATGTCAAAATATAGTGAAAAATTATGATCAAATCCTCGTATTGGAGAGGCTTGGTTTGGTGTTTTTGGTTGATAAATGACATAAAATTGATACATTATTAAAACTGCACTTAACCAATGATAGTAATAGCACGAAGCAACCTGCTGCTGGTCTATGTCGTAGCTCCTCCTCTGCCATTTATACACTTAAGAAAATATTAATCAAATTGCCAAAAATGATCTTGAACACCACAAACAAACAAGGATAAAATATCATGGTAAATATAATTTTATGCCATGATTTCTACTGACGGGTCAGATTAAAAGGAAAAACATGAATAAATGAGTGGAGAACATAACGAATGTAGATGCTTTCACACAGGTGCACTGCATGGTACAATTAAGCAGTTAACATCCCATCATGCTCTGTGGCAGGTATAAAAATGCTGAGCAGACCCAGCTGATTCTGTGTCTGTATCAAGATGACAAGAGGAAAAGGTCTGAGTGACTTTGAAAGAGGGTTCATTATCAGGGCACAGATGGCAGGAGCACACCAGGAGAACAGTGCAGGCCTGAATGTGTGACCCCTACAGTGAGGGGATCCTGCGGCTCTGTTATGCTATGAGGGGCATTTTGCCGGGATTGTTTGGGTCCACTTGTCCCCTTAGAGGGAGGGGTCACTGCAAATCAATCCAAAGTTGTTCTTCGTCCGATGATGAAACATTTCTATCGTGATGGGAGTGGTCTCTTCCAGGATGACAGTGTTCACTGAATGGTTTGATGAGTATGAACATGATGTGAATCATATGCTATGGCCTTCATAGTTGCCAGATCAAAACCCAAGAAAACCTATAGGAGATGTAGGACTGACATGTTAGACAGCGCTCTCCACCACCATCATCAAATCACCAAAAGAGTGAATATCTTTGGGAAGAAAGGTGTTCATCCCCCAGTAGAGTTCTGGTGGCACCTGGAGGCCCAACACCTTACTAAGACAATTCGTCACCTGTCTGTACTTTTACTGACATATAATATATTTTCTGGAAATTCAAATGAGAAACAGTTAATGAAAAATGTAAACAGGTAGAAATGTCTATTTTGTCTAATTCAGTGGTATTAAAAGTGACAGATACACAGTATTAACAGTATGGCAAATTCTTGAATAGTTATGATTCAACCTCACCTGCAGCATGTAGCTGTGATAGTCTTTGATCCTCACTTGCCAGAAGCGCTGCAGGGCCAGCACGCTGCCGATGCCCACCTCATGGAACACTTGCTCCACCACGTCCGGGAAGGGACTTGCCCCTAACCGCGCCTCCCGATCCACCGCCACCCGCAGCAGGCGGGTGAGGCGCAGGTAATGCTCGTGGACCAGGTCGGTCAGAGTCTCCAGCACACTCTCCTGAGCAGATTCAAAGCCAGCATGGGCCAGGACGGTGGCCACTGACTGATAGAGGAGCTGCCTGCAGGAGAGCCAACTCAGCTCTGTGACAGGCTCGCCTTTACCCCTTAAGATGGAAGAACCAGACGGGATGGAAGGAGATAAATGATACCTGCTTGCTAAATTAACTGAGATTATATCTGTGAAATTATAAACAAATTATAATATCTAAATTAAAACTTAGATGCCCTCAATAGATATGGATGGCATTTAATTACAAAAAAGGGCTCCAATCTTATCTCAGCCACACAGCCAGAGTAACTTACTTATAAAAGTCGCTTTCAGGGTCACTGTGGCGGAGCTGGAAGGGTTGCCGTGGGGCTTTGCTGTCCACAGGTAACAGATCATCTGGCATGACAGGTGGGGTGGGAGGACGTAGAGGGAAGTTGGTATCAGCCTCCTCCATCCTGCTGCCCCCTTCAGACGACGCTGAGCTCTGACCCTGAGCTTGAGCCTGGGCCGCTGCCAAGAGGCCACGGAGGCGGCGAGCATGCTGACACAGCTGCACAGTGTGGATGGTGAGGCTGCAGGGTTCTGAGGGGATGTCTAACATTGTGGTGGGCCGCGGACGCTGGGCCGAGGGCTGGTGCAGGGGAGGGTCCTGCATCTCCACAGAGCGAAACTCACGCTGGAGCAAGTCAAAGGAGCTGCGGCTGGGAGGCGCCCCTGCAGGTCCAGGGATCTCTCCCCAGTAACGCATCATGATGAGTGATCAAAGACACAAGGCTGATTCAAACCGGCATCAAGTCTGATTAAGTCTGAAAACTGTAAAGAGGGAGAGGTGAGAAAAGTCAGTGATCATTGCAGATATTAACATTTTCAGTGGAGTATTGATTCAGATTTTTACACACACACCTTCAATTAACTTAAAAATACTTAATAGTTCTGTTTGCTTATAAGATTGTGAATTTAAGATTTAAATTGTGAAGTTTTAGCTGTGTCAGGGTGGCATCTTAGCCCGAACTGCCAAAGTAATGACGGCCAAATACTAATAGCTGCGCAATTTAATACCATTTGTATATGGCAAACATACACAAACCATGGATCGTGCTTTAAATGTTGTCTCATGATCACCTCGGCATAAATAAATAAAAATATTAGCAATAATAATCAGGTGACACTACTTTTATCAAGAAGGAAGACAGCAGGAAGAGTATTTTGAACGTATAGGAACGGCTGTTAGGTGTATCCCGAATTGAAGAGTACATTATTTGATTGAGTTAAACTCTGAAGTCAACGTTTAACAGGAATTTCTATTTGCCGAATAGCAAGACAACATAAAAAGTCAGGTGTCTGACTGGAGTTTTGCACTACGAGAACAAACAAGAGAAAACGCATTAGCATTAACTCTGACTCATGAGGGAGCAACGACAACAAGCCAGCTAGCTAACGATAAGTACCTTGCATGCATGCTTAGGCAGTTAAACTGTACAATACTTAAGTTAAAAAAAAGACTACTGTAACTTACATTACACAGAGATGGCTGAAACGTCTGTTGATAATTGGAGCCAATTGCCCTTGTATTTTTGAAGGAAGTTGCACAGGATGTAAACTTTCTCGTCCGTGTTGCAAAAAACTCGGGTAAATAGCTGAGGAAGATATTGTTCCGCAACAAACTACTCATTTTGAGTAGAATAAAATTAATTAATACGCTGTGTGGTTTTATTATAAATAGCTTTTCGACATATTTCTCTGGAACATATTATTTATTAAATTATTATTAACTGCTTTAAAAGTTTTGCTGAGGCTCAGAAGACCCGGGCACATTTTATAGTCGCACCAAATAAACATGGACGCCTCCCAGCCGTTAGACGTGAGCGTGAAAAATACAGATGAAGAAATGAGCTCTTCACTGGAAACGGACGGATGCTCCACCACCGATAATGGTGGCGAACTCGAAAAGAAAGACTCGTCTAAAACCGAACCAGAAACAGAGGACCCGTTTAAGAAACCGGCTCTTATCGCTGCGCCTTCTCTCGCCAACAAACGCGGTAACGTCGCTGCTTCTTCCAAACCAACAGCAGCCGAAACAAAAAGTGTGAAAGAAAATAACAAAGCTGAAATTATAGACACTACCAGCGACTCGTTCTCGGGTCCTCTTAATGAAAATGAAACCCAGGGAGAACGTCAAGAACAGGACAAAAAAGGCGAAAAAGATAGGGATGTTCCTCCTGTCAAAATCAAACCAGATACCAAACCCCGGGTGCTTCCTGCGAAAGGGCCCCCAGCTGGCAAATTTCCCCCTCTACCATACACAGAGCCACCGTGGGGTGGCAGGGCCTCAGATATTCCTTATGCTCTTGAAATCCTCAAAAACGGGGCCATAGTGGACAAGATACCCCTCACTCACAGGAGTTTCTTCGTAGTTGGACGTTTACCTGTGTGTGACGTGTCTCTAGAGCATCCCTCCATCTCCAGGTACCACGCAGTGATTCAGTTTCGCGGACAGGCCGGAGAGGGGGAGTCTGTTGGAGAAGAGAGGGGCTTTTACATCCACGACCTGGGCAGCACGCACGGCACCGTGGTGAACAAGAATAAGATCCCCCCGAAGACCTACATCAGACTCCGCGTGGGGCACGTGTTAAAGTTTGGGGGGAGCACAAGACTTTTCATCCTGCAGGTAAGTCATGATGTGGACACCCTTCCCACCTGCACTTCAAAAACTGACGGTATTACTTCATGTTTACACACAGCTATAATTTAACTCGTATGTTAAAGCAAGAATGACTTTTAAACCCCATTCAGCTAGTAAAATAGAATTCACAAATTATATTTGAGACTGATTTTGGCATTACAGATATTTACTCAGATACTATCTTTCCCATTATTTATTTTTATTTTATTTATATTTGTTTATTTTTAAATCTGCTTGGATTGCAATAATCATTTAAATTGCCATTTAATCAGATTATTATTTTCTTGATTAATGGATTTATTGTTTAATCTTTAGTGTCCAAAATGAGTGAAAATGGCCATCACAATTTTCTGAAGCCAATGCTGACATGTTCAATCTGGAAATAGTGATGCATGCTCTGACTTTTTCTTTGCCAAGGCCAATTCCAATTCCTAAACTGAGGGTATATACACTGCCAATACACAGTACAGAATGTACCTGGCATGCAGGGATAGATAAAGCCAATATGTGCACAACGGATTGCTTTGGCACTAAAAAAATATGTAAATATATATAGATATGAATGAATGTGTCCAGCAGTGGAACGACAGGATTTTATAATCACATTAATGAAGAACATGTTTTTTATCTGCTCTGTCACATCTGGCCAATATTCAACTGGTGTAGGTCTGTGTCAGTGCCAATACCAACCCGGTGGATCTGCTTCTCTAACAGGAAGCTTAGAGCAAAGTCAGACAGGTCTAAACTGAAAGTTCTGATGATTTTAGGGAGAAACCATATCAGGATTTATAATTTCCGTGTCTGTTCCAACCACTGCATTGAGCAAATGTTATAATGTTATTTAAATCATATAGTATTAATAGATTAAAATACTTTTTTAATCAGTAAACTACATTTTATAAGTTTTTGTTTAGAAAGTATGATTCATCACTTTATGAAGGCATGCATGATTGACCTATCGTATCATGTATAAGCCCAATAGGAAGCTGCAGCAGAGGAGTCAAAACTTAAGTTATTTTTCTGCCTGGTTATGCCAAAATGGCAGATTACTTCATGGGAGTATCTGTCACTTGACAGAAAATTAATTATTTCAGTCATTTATCAAGCTAATTTGTCAATGAAACCACTTAGTATGGAATTTGGAACTCCCTACTAATTTTATATATACATATATAGATGTTAATTCAAAAAAGAAAGAAAAACCCAAAGTCTTCATCTTCACTCTCCTTTCACAGGGTCCAGAGTTTGATGAGGAAGAGGAGTCTGAACTAACAGTGACAGAGCTGAGGGAGCGTGCCCAGAAACAGAAAGCAGAGCTGGAGAAGAGGATGATGGGAGATGGTTCGGATGATGATGACGACGATGATGAGAAGGAGGAAAAGGAGGAGAGCGGGGAAGGCGAAAGCAACAAGTGCCAGAGCAAACAGTCAAACGAAGATTCAGGCTGCTCGTGGGGAATGGGTGAGCTTTTCTGCTGGTTCTAGGATTACACTACAGTGTGTTACGTGTCAGCTGTGTCGACATACTGCTGTGTTGTCGTCTCAAGTGAGCTGGTATAAAACGTTCTCGCAGGGCGAGTAACTGAGGAAGCAAGTTAATCCCTTAGTTCTCTCCTTTCCTTTCACTCCATCTGTCCCTGTAAATCCGCCCTGCAGCCGAGGAGGTTGTTCCAGAGGAAGACGAGAACGAGGAAAACCCTTTCTCAACAGAGTTCCACGAGGATCAGGAGGCCGCATACCTGAAAGACCCCAAGAAAGCTTTGCAGGGCTTCTATGACAGGGAAGGTGAGGAGACATCAGGTTTTATTAGATGCAGAAGAAAACTGGATGTGTATCTTGAATTGCCTGACTGAGTTTTGACATCCTTTGTCTTAGGGGAGGAACTGGAGTTTGAGTATGAAGACAAAAACCACGGCAGCTGGTTGTGCAGAATAAAGTAAGAGACACGTGTCTCAAAGGTCAAAGGTTAAATAGTGTGTGGATGTGGTGCAGTGTGTCAGAGTCTGTGTTGATTTATCCGTCAGGCTGCCGGTGGATGATGCCATGGGCCGACAGCTGGTCGCCGAGGTGACGCACACAGGGAAGAAGAAAGAAGCGGCCATCCAGTGCTGCCTGGAAGCCTGTCGAATGCTGGAGGCCAGAGGGCTGCTGCGCCAGGAAGCAGGTGGGAACTCAGCCCCACTGGGAATGTCTGAAATTGGAATCTGGAGAGGAGGTTACAGCATGTTGTCATAAGGATAAGAGTTTTCCCTGTTTTACATCCTATTTCCAGTGTCCCGTAAACGCAAGAAGAAGAACTGGGAAGATGAGGACTACTACGACAGCGATGATGACACCTTCCTGGATCGAACTGGCACTGTGGAGAGGAAGAGGCAAGAGCGAATGAAAAAGGCTGGAAAGATTGAGGAGCAGCCAGAGACCTATGAATCTTTGGTAAACATCTGCCGGCACTTTTAAACACAATTGGGGAATATTGCAATATTTTGATTCAGTTCCATGACATGAACAGGAGAAATAGGACGCAGTGACTCTAGATCAGCCTCCTTTTTATTTGTCACTTTAGAACCTTCACTACTGCCTTTTTTTACACTTGTTGCTGTGGTCAGCATCAATATTGTGCTGAGAATTCACAAAGGGTGTGTAATTTGCTGAACAGAAACTAAACACACATCATCTGTGTAAATCATCATATCTAATGACAAAAATGCTGACACACTCACGTGTAGCAGATCTAATACTTACCACATTCACCAGCTTCGCATGTTAGCATTAGCACCTTCTATAGACCAGAATATGTAGCAACATCAACAGATGGAGTTTTTCCTCCTGTTACAACTGTAAATGTTAATATGGTGAAATACCACACACTCCTCCACCTTATAAAACCACAGACTGTGAAAACCACACACCAGGTGTTTGTTGCTCCGCTCCAATGTAATGAATAACATGTATAAATGCAGGTGTTCTCTGTAAGGTGAGAGGAGCTGCTGTTTCCACTGAATGTAACAGAAAAATCTATTTCACTTTTATCTATTATTTCTATTTCATCTATTACACTCAACAAGTCTTTAATGTAAGGTGTGTTGATGTAAATGTTCATGTATTTGATTTTACTGTAGGTGGCCAAACTGTCAGAGGTGGAGAAGGAGCTGGAGGACACTCAGAAAAAGCTCAGTGCTGGTAGAGGAGGTGAGTCACCATCACCTGTGTCACATGCCTCTTCACCTATAAATATATGTTCTCCCCGTGTTATTCTATGTTTCATTCCTCCTTTTAGACTCCTCTGGCTCTTCCACGGAGGACCCACTGGACGCCTTTATGACTGCAGTAAAAAGCGAGGCAGCGATGGACGCTGTGGAGCGCAGGAAGCTTCACGTTCACGTAGCAGACTTACGCAGAGACGCACAGCGACTTCGCAAACTGGTCGAACTCACAAAGCCTGCACAGATGCCGTCGCTGCTGCCGAGGTTAGACACACATACTACAGCTTTAAAACCCAGAAATCTGTGAATTCTTTGAAAGATTTAATCTCCTGAAATATCAACTAGCAAATTTTACATGTAGGTTATGTGAAGGAAAAAAAGTCTGAGACTGTGTTTAACATCTTCTTTGAAACATTCTCTGGAGTTAAATTTTTATTCCAATATATATTGGACCACATTTAAACACTTACAAGATGTCTTGATGTGCGTTGATGATGTAGTGGCGGCACAGAGACAGAGAAGCCTAAGAAGACCTTACCGCTCTTTGGAGCCATGAAGGGAGGAAGCAAATTCAAACTGAAGACTGGCACCATTGGGGTAGGTGTTGTTCCTTATGGTTTTAACTTACGTTTAATCATTTGAGACTTAAATGCCAGTGGAAAATTGCATTTGTACTAGAGTTGTTCTGCTTCAGATACAAAAATCAAAAATGACACCAATACTGCTTAAAATTTGGTATCGGGAATCGGCGAATACGCAAGTCTATGCACCGATTCAGTAATGCGTTATCTATTAATAAATTTCACACCCAGATAAAATCAATTCCTCTTTGCCGTTCTTAAACAGTAGCCTACACAGGAAATTGCGCTGCGACAATGACTGTTTGAGCAATTTGGCAACATGATACACTGGAAAGTCCCACCGGCAAAAAGGCAAAGTGTTCTGAATGCAAGGCTTTAATTTCAACATGTTACAACGACTAGTGTAGGAAGTATTATTTATTTCAGGATTTGTTTTAATGGCTTACAGTCAAATTAGATAATAAAAGAAAGACTATGATATTCATGTATCTGTTCATGTTTTATAAAGGATTTAATCTGAGCAGTCACATCACATCCATACAGGGTCAGAAAAGTTCAGGTGTCGGGAAGGAAAAAATGGTATCAGAGCATCACTAATTTTTTTTTTTTTTACTAAGCCTCTTTCTCTCTGCCGTTGATGTTTTTGTTGTCTCTCTAGAAGTTGCCTCCGAAGCGGCCGAACTTGCCTGCAGAGCTCTTCAATATGAAAGAACTTCCACCTGGTGAAGAGGAGGAAGAAGAAGAAGAAGAAGAGGAGGAAGAGGCAGAGAAAAATGAGGATAATGATGATAAACAGTGTACCAGTATTGCTGAGTCTAATGATGACTCTGAAGAGTCCAGTGCATCCATGAGTCAAGAGAGCGCTCCCTCGGGCCAGCAAAGACGGAAGCCAGTACAGTCCCATGAGCTGAAAGGTAAAAGAACTGTTACTGTCGGAGGAAGCAGGGGATAAGGAGGAATCATGCATTTTGGTTTTCTGACTTCTTTATAGTATGTTCACAAGTTTTAATGATGATGATGATGATGATGATGATGATGATGGTGCCTTATAATGCCACTGGGTGGCAGTAGATCTTTTATACATACAAACAGCATACTGTTTACTTTGTGTGCTTCCATATGCAGACATAGATCATAAAATTCAATTATGAAGCAGTGGTCGGCTTAGATCAACTCTTATATTTTATTTTTGTATTTTTGGTACAAAGTCAGGTAAAATCTGTCCTTATGACCCACATCTGTACCATCACAGGATCTATTTTAACCTTAAAAATTAGAATCCATATGGCACTTTATATTTCTTGTTTGTGTGTTTTCATGTCAGAGCAAAGCAGCAAACAGAGGAGAGGTGGGGAGTGTGCTGAAGCAGTGGAGCAGGTCCCCGAGCACAAGAGCAACAAGGCCCCGGCACTGAGTCCAAGTGGGTGATGTGTCTTATTGTTTCCATATTAATCTGCGCTCTCTCAAGTATTGGTTACTGTGCAGCAGTGGTGAGGGGAGTATTCAGATCATTTATTTAAGGAGCCGTACTGCAATGTAAAAATAATCCTCAAGTCCCATGTTCAAAATTTGAATTTTCAGCGACAAAATTACTCAAAAGTAGTCGTTTGCAAAATGACATGTGCCAGTGTTTTATTGTTGTATGATTGCATCATTAATAATGACACATTAACATGTAAGCAGAAATTAAAAGTTGTAGCTGGTCAAGGTGTAGCTAATTTTAATGTTTTAAAATTGGTCATTTAATATTATATTACAAAAATTCACCATATGTTTTGTATGGAAACTCTTAATTTGAAAAGTTACAAAGCTGTCAAAAGGTGTAGTGGATCAAAATACAATATTTCCCAATGAGTGAAAGAATCTCAAAATTGTTGTATAAAAAAATATTATTGTTGTACGTATTATTATTATTATTATTATTGTCTGTCAGTGGCTTTGGTGCACTGTAATCTTTAATGTACTGTACCTCCGTTTCCACAGAGTCCAAAGCAGAAGGTGACAGAGAGGCAGCAGCTGAGCCCAGTTCCAGAAAGAAGAAGAAAGTGATGGGCCCCAGCAGGGTAGGTCCTCACACACACACAGGAGTAAACATTCAGATGTATGATACAGAAAAAGTGTGACATAAATTGAATCTCCTCATGGTGTGTCTTCATAGCCCCCAGTGCAGCTCTCAGGACAGTATCCAGAGGACGACCCTGATTATTCAGTGTGGATGCCTCCTGCAGGTAAACAACTGGACAGTATAACCTTAACCCTGTTGCTCTTTGTTCTGATTAGTAGAATAGACGTTCTTTCTCCAAATCTCAAGACTTTTTGCCAGAGTGAGCTTTCAAACCTGGAAAAATCTAGAATCCAAACATGTATCAAGTCTATGCAGAATGAAAAGCAGGGACTTAGGACAGCTGGACACAGCAGCAGTGCTACTCTCATACTTTTACTACAAAGTAATTGCCTTCTAGTGCGTCTTGACAAACACTCATTGACACTGATAGACGTGCGTGTTCCTGGGCTACGGAGCTCAGGAATGAAGGGAAGGGGGGAGGCAAATATTTTTTAAGGATACTGTGAGAGGAAGAAAACACGGTCTCATGGTCCATTTGTGCAGCCAAAATTGCAGGGACATTTTCATTGTTCACTAAGGAATGCAGATCAAAGTCACTTAAAAATGATAAGATAAGCTGGAGTAAAATAAACTTTGAAATGTCTGCCAGACTGTGTTTGGATTCAGAGTCAAGACTAATTGCATTGCATAATTTAAGCATCACAATTGGTTTGATCAGGAGCTAGCAGAAAACTTTAACGTAATCCAAAAATGTGTGCGTGCGTGTGCGTGCATGTCCTTTTGATGCTCAAACTTTCTTTTCTTCACTCTTAGGTCAGACTGGAGATGGCCGCACACACCTTAATGACAAGTATGGCTACTGAGGGAAAACATAAGAGAGCTCTTCAGCTTCCACTCCACCAGCTTTTATACTTCAGATAATACCTGCAACACAAAGGCCTCTGGTCTCCTCAGCTCTGACCATTAACCCCCTCCATCCATCCCAGTCCCTCTGTGTGTGGTTCAGCTTAGAAAAACGAGGAGCTTGGAACCGACCAGGGGCGGGCAGCGAGGATGCTGCTGCACCCTCTGATTCATCTCTTGAGGATTTCCGAATTTGCGGATTGATAAACAAAGAGCACACTATTCCAATTCACATTAAATGGGCAGGCTTGGGGAATTGCCCCCTCAGAGCAGACACTGGGCAGTCAGCCTGCTGGCACTTTTCCCTGCGATTGAGACGGGTGGCACCTGAACTTTTTATTTGAATTCTATACAATCAAGCAGAAAACGGAAAGTGAGAGCGAAGGAGCAGTAACTGATCTCAACTCAGTTTTTCTGGTCTTTGGCTGCTCCTCTTGCAGTTAAATCCACCTGACATCCAATCTGTGTCCCTCCTCTGTTTGGCTTCAGTCGATCGCTGGCATAACCTTTTTTTTTTTTTTTTCCAAAGGAGAGTGTGTAACGGAGGGAGAAAGAGGGAGAGCATTGAAGCAGCTTTTCTGACCATCTGGACACTTGGATGGCTTACTGGATGAAACACAAGCTGATAATGACTCAACCTAAGTGGAGTGTGTGTCTTGTGTCTACACCGACACACACACACACACACACGCATAGCCCAACCTTCTCAAAGTTCTCTTTTTAACATGATTGTCTTTATGAGCGAGTCAGCTACTGGGGTGTTTGCCTAGAGCAGGATTCCTCGCTCTGTGAAATCCCACTCAGTGCTGTTCTCTTGGTTTACTGCCATACGTTCCATCCTCTTTCCTGTTGTCTATTCTCGAAACACAAAGTAAAGAAGCTGTATTTTGTTATATAAATGTATAATAAAAGTGTCTGTACATAACCTCTGAGTTGTTTACTCTTACTCCCTTAACTTTGACCTGATTATACCCTCTTCCAGCCACTCTCCTCTAAATTTTCCAGCCGTCCTTCCTCTGCTGTTCTTCTTCACACGCAACCTCGTTCTGACGTCAGACTGTCTTTTTCCTCTCTTTCAAGCTCTCTCTCTCACACACAGGATTTCTCAGGGTATGATCTGGCACAAAGAGGCTTGTGGTCTTGGCTGTGGATCTTTGCTGTGATGTTCTGTGCTGTGACCTACTAATCACAAATGGAAAACATGGTCCCCTCTGCCTCAAACGCAACTACAAATGGTATTGACATATTATCACCACATAAAGTTTTCGTGGGGCACAGGTTAGCAGGTACTTACACATCCAGAGACAGGCATTCAATTGAAAGTCCAAAGAGTCCAGTTGGACAAACTTTCCTCAAGCAAAGGGTTTAGGGAGGGATTATAAATGAGACCTTTCTCTATATAACAATATAATAACTATGTTCTTATATCATTTCAAGGAAAATAACAGCTGTAATAAGTATTAACTACATAGCAGAGGGCTTTTGATAGAATATAATAAAGTGCTTCATTTTACAAAATGAACAGCTTTAACTCCTTTTCTCTTTTTCTCTCTCTCTCTTTCCTTCTTCTATCCCACTTTCCTCACTTATTTCGCTGATGTCGTCGCTCGCATGTTTGTGTCTCACTCAGTGACTTGATTTGTAGTAATTGGCTGAGTAACATCATGACACCAGAAAAGCTATGCTGGTTAAAATGGAAACGTTCTGTTAAAATTGAATAATTCTCAATAATTTATAGGCTATACATCCGGGTCTGGATAGGATAGCATCTGGACCAGGGTCCGCCTATTACTGACCTCTGATGTACAGTAACCGTATGTCTGTGTGTGTGTACAGTGGGTTTATCAGCGCTTTTCTCATGAAAACCGCTGAGAGTGGTGAGAGTGAACCAAAACAATGAGCTAAAAGATACTAAAACCTTTTACATTACATACTGTCATTTGAAGCATCGTTAGTATAAAAATATCAACTAGTGCAGCTTTAAAGGTTTAGTGTCAGATGTGGACTTAATGTTTCACTAATAAAATCTGTGGGAGTTCATGCCTCTGTTAAATACAGGACAGGTACATACTGAGCTTCAAGCAGAGAAAAACATTCAGTATAGTACCTTGTGACATAATGGATGAGTGATAAATTAAAGGAAAATCCCAGATATATTATCTAAGTAAGGACCAAAAGAACAGCTTTAGTGTTACCTAGCAAAGAAAAGCGTCTTAAAAGTGTCAGTTATGTTGTTCGTTCACTCAGTTATTCAGGTTTTCTCTTTTATATTGTCACCTGTCTGTATCATAAATTACATTACATAAATCTATATATATATATATACTGATCCAAAGAAAAAAAGATTACCTAAACAAGAGGCCACAGGGCATTTATTGATTCATTTTGTGCAACAGTGGACGAAAACATGTCAATGTTACATTCACTTCAATTTTAGTTACAGTGGTGACGTTGTGTTTAATCAATGAATCATCTCATGTCAAGCTGAGCTGAGAACTACCTCAAGTTTCATTCAATACAACAGGAATGTGATTTCAAGGCATTAAGAGATCTTTAGAAAACACTGGGATGTCTTGGATACACCAGTGGTCCTCTTCTACCTAGAAAGTAATGAGGTAAAATATTTGAAAAAAAATAATGGCACACTACAAGTAGGCTATGCATAACACAGCACCAGTTACACTTGCCAAATGTGCAGCAAACTATTCTCATACTTCCTTATTTCCATATACCTCTCTCTCTGCAAAACAGTGGAATTCATGCAAGAAAAGAGGATACAAGTACTTAACTCTGACCCTGGACTAAAAGTGACAAATTCATTAAGAAACGTACATCATCAAAGGTCTACTATTCAAACTACATTCATACATGTTTGTTATAGCTCGTTCGTCATGACCTGCATATTCAATAACACATCCAAAGTAGTTTTTCAGACAGACAAACGTGACCACTGTCTATGTTCATCGCAACAATAACATATCAGATGACTCACCTCACCATGTTTAGTATATGAAGTTACCAAGAGCCTTACAAGATGTCCAGTAATCAAATAAAAGGAGGAAACCTTGGGAACCATTTGATTGTCTTACATGCTTTTATTTCCAACCAGAACTAAAGTCAAGTTTCACAACGGTCGGCCTTGTCCCTTTGTACCACACCTCTAGTCCACCGTCCATGTTTGTTTCTTCATCATTCTTCCTCCAATCACAGGATCTTTTCAGAAATAGCTATACATTTGCAATACCTGAAGAATCCTTAGAAACGTTGTGTTTAGGCCACTTCATTCTCCAAATGTCCCTGCTGATTTCACGTGGAGAACAACGATCATGGTGACAGCGTTACAGGGTGGGATTACCTGAGTGTGCAATAGTTCGCTCATCAAACAAATGTCTTTCTAGTGGTCAGTTTCACATCAGTCCTTCCTTGGTCTTGCTGCAGAAGCCACACAAAAGCAGCCGTCTAGGAATGAAGAGTTGGGGGCGGGAGGGGAAGTATTATCTGGCGTTGGATGAATTTTCTTATGAGCAGGGAGGATCCTCGCACGGGGTCAGGGGGCTGCAGGGCGGCACTGTGCTCAAGGAGCGAAAGGCAAAGATAGAGGGATCATAGGTGTACCTGGGTGGAGGACGAGTGCCTGTCAGATTCTGAGGACACAGAAGGAGAGAGAGAGAGCGGTGGTCATGGATCTGTCAGAAGTAGGTGTTTGGGTTAATCCAGCTTTTGAGCTTTACTGGATGTAAAAGGTGAGGATTACCTGCTGTCCCTGAGTTATGCTATTATGGCTCAGTTAGTATACGTCACTGGTGTCACTGGGTGCGGCTGTGTTATAACACATGTAACTGTGAGAACAGTGGCTGATAACCACACTGGCAGTGGTGGGAAAGTCACTGCACCTCATTGGAACATTTTCACAGTGACTTTTTCTAATCACACTGCAGGTTCAGAGACATAAATGCTTTTTCACTCAGAGACATCCCCCTCTGAGCAGAACCATGCTTCTTGTAGCTCTACAAGCCCTCTGTCTAAAATTAGCCCTGGTCATTCTCCTCCCTACAGGAAATGACAGGAAATGACTTTGTTGGATTTGGCAGTGAGGCAGCACTTTCTCCAGAGCCTGCTGAGGGGGAATGAAGTTTTTGAGAAGGTGGACTGAGAAAGTTTAGGACCTTGAGACAGATTAACTGTAGTAAGGAGCCGATCCCATGGAAAAACGTGTGTTATGGATAAGGATAGCTTTATATTGTCAGTGTCAACCTACAGTGTTACTGAGAAAGAGGCATCCCTTCAACTGACTGATTCCATTCAGATGCCCATTGCTACTGGAAAAGTACCAAGTGACATTAGTGCCTATGAAAAAAGCCCCATGAACAGTGCGTGTGAAGCTACAGGTGTTGCTATGACTCCATTCAACAGGGACTCAGCACTGACAACTGAGCCACAGTAACGCAGCAACAATTCCCAAAACCACTTGGAGCTGTTTTATCTACCAATGTTAATATAAACAGGCAAAAAGTGAGATGTGGAAAAACAAATCGCAGCCCAAGAACAAGTTACAGTAAACTTGATAAATGTCAGCTGTGTTCAGATGTTCTCCATATGGTGGATGTGAGTCTGTCCGACTGCAAGGAAGAGTCAAACATCTGGATGGCTACCTATCCACGTTAGCAGTCCCTGCAGAGTAGTTCTGTGGTCACATCTGTAGTATAACAGACATTTAAGGCCCAGAAGGGTCAAGCAAAGTACAAGTCCCAAAAGTACAAGGCCCTCAGTTTGTGCAGACATCAAAAGCAGTGGTTGGAAAGCTGAGTTAAGACACCGGGTTAAAAAATGTTTCTCTCTGGAGATTTGATGTAGTTTTAAGTTTGTTCTGTTTAGAATTAGATTTGCCATGATGCTTCTCTGCTTTAATATTTTATCTATGGTGTTTTGTATATTTGTGGTGAGGCAGGTCATGTGGATCTGCTGTTCTAGGAGTTAGAGAGCTTCTCACAATCTCCACTGTGAACAAAATATGTTTGCCTGGTAGGAAGTGGGTGCTTTTGCCATGTCGGTGCCGAGGGGCCCATTGTTTCATAATCCATCCATGGCTTCATAGTTTTTTTGCAGAATTAGATACGTTTAATACCACTCTCATGTCTGTACAGTAAATATGAAGCTACTGCCAGCAGCAAATTAGCTTATGTTAGCATAGCAAGACTGGACACAAGGGAAAACAGCTAACATTGCTCTGTCCAAAGGTAACAAAAACACACCTAGCAGCAACTCTAGAAGTTGTATCCCCATTTCAAGTCTTTGTGCTAAGCTAAGCTAACCAGCTATTAGTTGTAGCATCATCTTCTCATCTGCCTCTTGGAAAGAACGCGAATTTCCCAAACTGTCAAACTGTTCCTTTAACATCTGCTTGTTCTCATGCTAGAACCAAAACATCTTTCAGTTACGTCCAGGCCATGTAGTTTACCCAAAATCAAAGGGGTATGCAGCATATTTTCCCTTTCCAATCTCTTCATATTTGCACCATTTCCCTCACCTCAATCAATCTTTGCCATCCTCTGCACCCATCCTTTACGTTGGCTGAAACCAGACGCCATCACTCTTGCCTGCTACAGCCTGGGAACCTCTCACGACTCTCCTATTCACCTCCAACCCCTGGAGGGCGAAGGCGTAAGCAGCAGCAGCAACAGCAGCCAAAGCTATGTTTTGCTACTGCCCCCCCACCCCCCACCCCCCCACTCCCACTTAATACACAAACACAACCACCATCATCAACCTCCCCAACCCTCTTAACAACTCCCATGCTTGAATGCTTGAATCAAGTCTCAAAGCCGGGGCCCCATCCAGATCCAGTGTCTCTTCTGGATCCTGGCCAGGAAACTGGAGGCTGACAGATAAAAGGAGAAAGAGACAGAGGGAAAGAGGTAACAGCAGAGAAAAGATGTAACAGAGAAAGAGAGATGGGTACAGAGTGGCACAAAGGGTAGAAAAAGTCAACACAAGCCTCTAAATGGCTCATCAGTCCACTGTGCCTCACTGTGTACTCGCTTCAAGAAAAATCCATGAAGTGGAATGTACCCAGTGCCCACAGACGTCACTGACAGGGACAACAACACGACCAACTGCATCAGCGAGAACAGAGAATAATGAGCAATATCTCTATGTATCAGTGGAGCTAAACAGATAGAAGCCAGCCAGGCTATAAATGGAAAATGACTTCATCCCTGGAAACACTCCACCTCTTCTTCCTCCTCCTCGGCTCCATCTCTCATCTCCACTCAATCGTTCTTCATAACAGACTCTCAAAGATTATCCTGAGTTTATGTACATATTTGTACTGATCACACATACCTACGTGGAAGACTGGAGCAAACTAGATGCCTGCTACCGTTGATGTATGTGTGTGCAACCATAAACAAGTGTGTGATAAGCTTCCATTGACACTAGCCCACACAACGTGATAATAACGTCACTTTTCTCACCACACTGTGCATCCTTCTGGAGTACCCTGCTCTGTGCCAAGATGCCCAGGCTTGTTCCAATCCACTCTCCAGCATGTTGTCCTTACCCACTACAAACAAGATCAGCCCATACACAGTTGCAGTGCTGAGTTGCTGGATGATTATTGGACATAGTGTCTGAGAAAACCACTTTACAGGAAGATCAGAAGGACACAATCTTGGGAAAATACCTCAATGTTACAAAGCTATTTAGGCGAGTAAATGTGCACTTCTAAGACCACTAATGGTACAAGTGGAAAGCTGGGTTGTTGAGTGAGATCAAGAGAGATCAAAAGATCAAGCAAACCTGAAAAAAAGAGCACATTTCTTTCCATGATTCTTTGTCTTAGGTATCACTGCACTAAACACTTCAGCTTGGTTTTCTGTTTGCAGAAGGAATCTGACAGTGCTATCAGATTTTCAGACGTCTCAGGCACGGCTCTGGGCATGAGAACAAACGCTGTGGCCAGATGCTGTCCCAGTATGCACTTGGATGGACATCAAGGTGCTTGCAACAAGAAGGGCCAGGCTGTTTCACAGGGGCTGGGCAACCTCGCAACCTTATCATTGCTGTAATGGACAACCTGATCTGGACTGCCTATTATTGGTCTGCATAAAAGGAAAGGCTGAGTGTGTGTATATTCAGATTAATGCCTCGTGTAACAAAGTATTTATCTGTATGACGTGAATCACAACTGGGTTTTGACATACCAGTGTTTCCCATATATTGATTTGTCTGTGGCAGCCCGCCACAATATCAACATTGACTACCACATGTTGATTTTTTTTACTATTTCCAATGGGTAAAATCTTATTTCATTGTTTCATTGATTTGCCATCCTTGCTCTCTGTTTTCTCTCTACCATCTGTCACAGTCGGACTGGCAATCAAGATATCCTGCTGCAAAAAATCCACAAGACTTTCATCACCTCTCTGTCTCTTTACTCTGTGTGTGCCTGATATTCAGGGTGCGCAGAGCATACTGCACGTGTGTGCAGAGCATACTGCATGTGTGTGCTGGGACTGGAGCTGTATGTATTGTTCAGTTATTTATTTGTCACAATTAAAATATTTGCTGAGGAGCACTTTATCTGATTCTGTGGGAAACACTGTACCATAAATTGTTGGGATTCATCATGACAAATTACCACAAAAGGTTTTGTTCATTTGCTGTGGGAAACTAACTCACCCGAATCTTTATGGTCCGCGTTTTCCCTCCGCAGTTCTTTTTCAGCAGCATTTTCTGTGGAGTACAAGAATAGAGTTCACTTCCTTTCTCTCAACATTAAGTGAAACTTCTGCAGCTTCTCTTTATGTAACAATCCCAAAACTATATAAAAGTTGCTTGCTTGTATAATTTGTAACATACTGTCTTGTACACTTCAACAAAAATGTAAACCCAAAGAACTAACTGCAGTACAGTTGCTTGAGTAAAGCTCATGCCAGGCTTATGTATATTTGAATATTGATTCTAAATTGAGCGTATTACCAAAATTCAACCATTTCAAAACCTTCATTTAAACAGTAATCTTTACAGTAAAACAGCAACGTACTGTGTGATGTGACAAGAAGTGAACACTGGCAGTCAATAAACATTGAATCAGGATGATTAAGAAAGTGAGGCAAATCCAGCTGTCTCACTAAACTAAACATTCGGTCAATGAAGCTTATGCAATATCCTGTCTCCCACTCCCCTCTATGTCCACGCAGCTTCACTATTCTCAAAAACACAGTGGGGGTGGTGGGACCACACAATCATCGAATTGTCTCGCGTTGGGGAGGTAGCTTCTAAGGGGGAAGGGAGCTTAGGAAAGAATGGAAACACAAGACTCCTGCTGTTGTGATGTGGGAGAGAGCTGGTGTGCACTTGCCCTCATGCTCACCTCCTGCCAGCCCTTATCTCTTTTCATCAATGGGACTACAGTCGCTTTGGGTGCAAGCTGCTCCCACAGCAATTCAAAATGGAAATTTCTACTTTGTATTTAATTCAGCTTCTCAAAAAAAGCTGACAAAGATACATTTTTAATACTGCATGTGATTAAGTGAGTCAACTTTGTTTATCAAACATGTGAGTACTTTGAAAAAAGGGGGCAACCAACTTTAAATAACATCAGCCAAACATTTGTCCTTCATCAATTTCATTCCACACATACAGCACTGACTGCAGCAGAATCACTGTTATTCACCACCAGCCCACACCACGCTCCTCTTAAACCACACGCACGCACGCACGCACGCACGCACACACACACACACACACACACACAAACACACACACACACACAAACACACACACACACACGTCTAACAGGTCGTGACTCTGGCTGGCTGTTTGAGTGTTGTGGTTATTCATGAAGAATACAAAAAGTGAAATATTTTGATTTTCCAATTTTGAAGATTTTGGAGGATTCAGTTTTGGTTTTGTCTTTATGATTGTTTTAGAGGAAGTGAATTTCTGAACTGATGAATTTTAAACATTTAGTCTATGTGTGATGTTTGGAGGGTTGGATAATTTATTCTGTGATTTATATAAAGAATTACCTGTGTTACCTGTATATGAATTCTGCGATACACAACTGTTGCTTTGAGTTGCTTATCTTAGCTGATCCTTGGTGAGAGCTATAATGTAACCACTGTTTATGTCTATATATTTACACTCGTCTCTGATGTTGAAGCTGAAACATCAACACACCAGCTGATCTTTTTTTATCTGCACTTTTAAATGTATTGACTCACAACTGTAATCTTATTTTAAAAATGTATAATGTTCAATATGAGACATTACTCATTGCAATCATGTTTACATTTGATATTCAATGAATTCAATTAATATAAATAGTATGTAGGAAATAGAAATAATGGGTAGGAAAATTATAAAAGGAAATGACTGCAAGTAAGGTAAACTAGCAAAATGGCTACAATATGTAAAATACTGCTGTGGTCATTTGAGTGAAGTGTGTATTTTTTATTATATTTTGTACAGCTGCACCATTTACATACAGAGGTCTGACCAGCATCTTCCACATAAACAGTTGTTCTTTCATGATAATCAAGCTAACAAACAGCGGCAGTGTCACATCTGAGCAATTGGTCATGGATTAGCATGCATGAGGGATTATCAGCGACTAAAGGAAAACAGCCTGCTGACCCTTTAACCCCACCTTTAATAAAATTATGAGATAAATAAATGTATGGCTAAGGTCGCAGCTCATGGTCACACTGGGGTATGGCAGCCTTCCAAGCTTTGGCTTTAGATAGTACCAGATCAGCAGCGACAATTGAGGGTTTCGGGGGAACACAAGTGGACTTCAACATCCGTTGAACAAAATCATTAATTTAATAGCGTAATATGAAAAATATTTCTCTGCTTATTCCTTAGAACAAGGAGACGATGTGTAACAACTTTGGTCACAGGCTGTGCTCCTCATCAACATCATACAAACTTTGGTAAATCTTTATCAATTAATAGATATAACAGAGAGCTTCTCATATGGGGTTTCAGTAAGAAACTAAAAGAATGGGAGTCTGGAATCTAAAATAATTTTTTAGGAGGATGGAAAATGTTTGACCTGATCAGACAGAATCCTCCTGATTTTAACACCTTTAAATGCTACCTGCTTTTCTTTTCTTTTTTTTTTTTTTAAAGACCCAGCTCAGTCATCTTTCTTTCTTCTGTCTAACTCCAGAAGTGCATCTGTGAAAGAAATGACATGGTGTGTAAGTTGAGGCAGACTTTGTGCGTGGAAGTTGTCCAGCTAAAGGGTTAATAGGAGACTGGAGCTGTGTCTGCTAGCTACCTCTGTAGGCCCCCTATTGTATTCCCTGCAGCACCTCCCATTCCACTTGACCGAGTGTGCACACACTTTCTCACACACACACACACACACTGTGGCAACACGCACGCATGCACAGACACAGCAACAAACTCGCAGACAGAAGGATGTACACATGCAGACACAAAAAGACAGGCAGGATGATAGACGCGTACCCCCCCTACACACTCTCTCTCTCTCTCTCTCTCTCTCTTCTTCTTTTTTTCTTTTAACCCTTCTCATTGCTGCCCGCTGTCTCTCATCATCTGTTCTTTCCCTCTAAAAACCCCATGGACATATGGACCCCTGAAACCTGCAGTTTCTCTCTGTGCAAACACACACACACACTCACTGAGACACACACACACACACACACACAACCTTTCCCATCCATGGTGTGGGCCAACAAGTCTATTGGATTTTAATGATTAGTGGACCAGCTTCTCCATGACTCATTAGTGGCTGTCGTTTTTCTGTTGTTTGTTTAATCCTCTCCTTCTGCCTCCACCCCTCCATCGTTTCCCCTCGCTCGCCAGCCTTTGTGAGAAACGAGGGCGGACATCTGCCGTCCGTGCCTCCCTCTCCTTCATCCCTCTCCAGCCAGACCACCGTGGTGGCAAGCGTCCGGCCATGGAAAGGGAAGACTTTGTTTGCTTGTGCGAGTGTGCACATTTGTGTGGCCATGTGTGTGTGGAGGGTAGCCGGGTAGACTGCAGGGACATCATTGTATTTTTGGACAGAATCCTCAGCCTGACTTTACAGTCTGAGCTGTTCAGGAGAGTAGTGCAACACTCATCTGCTTTTTTGTACTTTTGTACTATGCTAAGAAAAATACTTCAGCATGAGGCATCCTATGAATGCTCTCAAGTGCTGCTAGGAAGACATCACCACCTCACCTTGTCAGGTAGTGTATCATCATATGCAACAAAAGAAAATACATAACGTGCAATTCTCAACAAAATGACTGAAGTGTTGCAAAGTGCACAGTGTTCATTCATTATGGAGCCTGCTAATTGAGTATTAAGGTGTCTCCAAGCTAAATATCCCATTGAGGGTAACAGATCATTTGTCTGGGTTATCTGAGAGACAATTAGTGCTGTGTGACAATTAAGCTGATAATAATTCATCATTTAAGTGCTCTGAGAACTTAAACACATTTTCATTTTGCAGTGATGGCAGGTCACTACTTACCTTTACTTAAGAACTGTACATCAGTACACACTTGAGACTTGTACTTTACTTGAATATTTCTATTTCATCTGACTTTATACTTTATACTCCACTACAGTTTAGATGGAAATATTCTTCTTCCTAATCTGCAACATTTATTTGACTGCTGGAGTTATTTTAACTACCAAACAGTATATAATGTAGTTAAAATTAGCTCCACTTTGACCAGCTACAACATTAAAATGTCACTTACACATAAATGCATTTGTAATAATAATGCTTTCAATTTTGACAGTATTGTATTGTTACTTTTACTTACATGAAGCATCTGAACAATACCTCTATTGTCATGTTGTTAAGTTAATAATATGTCAATAATGTTACCAAATAATATGTTAATAATACAAATTGACCGCATTTCTTAGGCCATGCTAGTAGCCCCTTAACACAGTACATGACCCCTGATCTAAATTGTTAAACAGAACAAACTTTTTGTGATTATTATTTATTATTGCTTAGTAGTTTTAATGTAATTGAAATCTGTTCAATATGTATATATATTGAGGTTGGTGCTCGTAAAAAAGTCATGAGGTATGTAACCACACCTTGGACTACTAACCTGTTGCATTTTCTCCAGGTCCAGACTGGGTCTCCCCGGCTCCCCACTGTAGCTGTGCCGATACTTTCTATAAGGTGCTGCCTGGTCAAAGTGGGTCAAAATAATGGGCCGTGCCACTGGCTGCACCACCTGCAGCTGAAAGCGCATAGGTGGTGGCTTGAGGCTACGTGGTGGGCTGGAGCTGAAGAGCACAGGACTGGGGGAAGCAGCCAAGCAGGCGCCTGGCTCAACAAGTGGCCTGGCAGAGGCAGCCGGCGACCTGCAGCCACAGAGATCCCGCACCTCCTCATCACTGGAGGCGCTGCTGTGGTGATCACTGTGGCGCTGGGGAAGTGCAGACACCCACTTCCTGTTGTCACCACAGCTGATTCGCTCAAGCTCTTCCTCTGAAGAGTGACGATCCAGATTGGCATCTAGAAGGAGGCGCAGGCGCCGTAACCGAGCTGGAGAGAGGGGGCCCTGGTTGTGCTGCTGGCTGGTGGCCAATGGGGTGAGGGCGCAATTTCTCCGTCTCTCTAGGAGTTGATAAACAGGAAATGTCAAAGGAGAAGGTGGAGACATGGTTGCAAAAAGAGTGCAAATGCTCTTATCAACAAGCAATTATCTGTTGACTTGAAACATTTAATCATAATGTGTGAGAGTAAATGAATGATGGAGAAGGTCATCATCTATTTACAATGAAAATCATTTGTTTGGCAGAGAGCACTTACCTCTGTCAATCTGTGCAAGTTCCTGGTTCTCCCCCTCTGAGTCGTCACTCTCTCCTCCCTCTCCACTGCCATGGTAAGAGATCTGGAAAAAGGATTGAACTTATACTGTAGGTCAAATATGTCATGTAGTGATGTCTGATAAATTAACCCCTTACATTTTCTGCAGTGGTTAATATCTCTCCCAAAATGCTTCTCTTTTTTCTTTTTTAAATCAACATTTAATTTGGCCACTGATCAATTGTGAAGGCTGTTTTCAATGTAATTGAATCAATAAAGGATCAGAGTCTCAGATACACAGAGCAACTTAAATACACACTCAAAATAAAAAGCAAAACCTTAACAATTGCAATGATGGAGTACAAAACAGGGTGACCCAATTCCTAATTATGAGTTATGTACAATGTTTTCTTAGTTTGCTGCAAAAACAACAAGAAGTCATCTGCAACAAATACAAGATCTATAATGAGCTTCCAACAGAAACATTCATTTCAATGTAAATGTTGCATGGTAATTTCTACAACATAGGCAGGCACAAAGTTGAGTTGTATTGTTGTCTAAGAGTAGACTATTGTTTCTCCTAAGGGGAGGTTTCAACCTAAACCAGCCAGTCTCTTTAAAATGAATTCCTTGTCTATAGCAGTAGCAACAATACAGATACCCTGCAGACTGCAACGCTAAGAGTTAAGTAATGCGCCTCACACTCAGTAATTACCACTCCAAGGCCTCGCTGAGCAGCTGCCATCTGTGCTTGTGCGTGCGTGTGTATGCTTACACACATACATTCACACAAACGTACAGTGTCCTCCCTTCCACCCTCTAATACACACACACACACACACACACACACACACACACACACACACACACACACACACACACACACACACACACACACACACACACTCTTCCTTTTTCTGTAGCTCTCCAAAAAGACGGAGAGAGGAGCCAGGGCCTCAAAGCCCAATAAGGACAGACAGTATTCAATTCTTATTAAGTGTGAATTCCAATGTAGTTTCTCACACTCTTCAGTTATATATTATTATGAAAAACCAGAGGGTTGCATCACATACTGTGTCCCCCCTTTTCCACCTGCTTGTGTCACGTTGCTACATATTAAACATTTCCTATCATCATGAACTATCACAATATAACCAACCTACAATGCATATTTTCATAGATTCCTACATATGAAGCATTAGACAGAAATTCAGAATAAATATATTTAAAAAAACAAAGTGTGATGGTAAAATATTTTCCCATATAGTAAATAAATACATTTGAAGGAATTAAATATGACAGTAAAGGATGTAGCCTAATATTTCTCCATATTGACACTGTTGAAGTCATTTGGATAAGGCATGAGAGCAGCTTGCTCTTCAATGGTACACGAGTTGTGGGACAGATTCTCAATGAACAGGCCCGGAGCCAGCGTACAAGACAAAAAAACCTTGGCTCTCTCAAGTAAAACTGCATCACTTCATGAACTCCATAGGAAAAATTACACTGAGGAATAACTGTGGGAAGGAAATGTATTTTGGCAAGTGGCTGACTCAGGGCTTCGGCTACACTATACACTCCAGTGAATTATTGTTGGACAGCATCCATGAAACAGCTGAAATCCTATTAAAAGTTACTGCTGCAGGACACTAAGAATGAAGTGACGCTGGTGGTTCATAAACTACATGTCTTAATTGTACTCTGCAGACATGAGTTCAGTCCAGACGAGAAATCAACAGGATGAAGAAGTTACATAGAGACTCTGACAGAGTTAGCAGCTTTAATTTCTGTGCTTCTTCTGGTCTGGAAGTCTGATGTTTCTCCACAGAGCAATCATTGTCTGTGCAACAAGAGGCAAATATAAGCTGACAGTAACGAATCAGCCTTTCCTTCCCCTCAGGGAACGCCTCAGAGGTTGTTGTTGATGAATTAGAGAACAACAGAAATGTATTGTACCAAATGTGCAGCTCATTTGTAAGACATGGGTTGATGTCTAATAATATAGGACAACACTTGTTCATGTGTTTCAGGTTCTGTTACAATCTGCTGTAATAAATGCATGTCTCAGATTTACACACTGACACAAACATAAAAATGTGTTGAACCACAACACATAACCTTTACAAGTTTGGTGCATGACACAACAGCTTTCTACTTTCAGTGACTTCCTTACTTTCACTGGCACACATATTATCACTTTAACACTGACCACCATTCTAACAGCACACCATCTGAGAAATTACTATTTATGCAAAGCAGGTCTGTGTCAACAGACCATAAAAACATCCAACCATGCAAATCTCATCTGGGTGTTATGCATGTAAGTATTTGAATAAGTTTCACTCCCAACACTCTTTTAGACACTCATGCAGCAGAATCGTGATGGATGTCCTGACATTTGTTTTCTCACAGTTATCTTGTATCAGAATTTAAGTAACTGTTGTTACAAATGGTATCTGTATGTGAGTCTGTGTGAGAGAGAGAGAGAGAGAGAGAGAGAGAGAGAGATCCACGTTTTTCAGTGAACCACGTATATGGTAAGTGCTTTGGTGTACAGAATCTAGCTTTAATAAACACCCGACTCTGCCTGACTGACATTCAGTTTACAGTGAGACAGGATGGCAGGGCTTTCCTAACAGAAAATGAATAACAGGGTTTCACCATTGCCACTGTGCCATTGTGGCACCATCATTCCAGCTGCAGAATATGGTGTTGAAATGATGCTTTCATACAATTTTACTGACTAAATTTAGAGTCACCAGCTACATTGATCCACAATAATTTACTTGTAGTCTGCATATGATCATCAAAAATTACAGACAGGTTTAGCAGCTGGATTTGATTTCATCTAATTTATTTGCTTGATGCATTGATGAGAATCTATTTATACAACTTCAAAGGACAGACATTTCTTCTTGCAATGTTTCGTGGCCCTTTCAGTTCATTCTTTTTTCAGCTCTTGTATAATGCTGTGGTTAAGCCTGGATTGCACCACTCCAACCTAGATAGGTCGCCTCATACTATAATCCTTGCTACTAAGCATCGACACCTCCATTCCTGAAGTGTCAGTTTTGGATAAAGAGCAGTACGCTGCACCTGCAGTTGTACTGCACTGATAAGAAGTTCATAGCTGGCTAGAAAATATCACAGCTGAGGCTGTTCGGTTGAACAGACATTTTGGCCTTGACTGTACAGTCAGGTTCAAAATACCAAGTACAAATCAGTAATGTTTTGATTTTCTACAAAGCCTGATCATTACAGCACAGGTTAAATGTATGAAAACACAATGTTAGCATAGGTGGAGCAGCATTTGTCAGGATGGTGGAATTCATTAGTAAAATTCACAGTTGAATGCTGATGTATTTCTGCACATATACTCTGAGAAGATACTTATATCTACATACATACATATTTATAGATATAAGATAAGGAACTACTTGCAAAACAGAAAGTACATTATGTACACGTTAAGCACAGACACCCAATCAAATGTTCAATCAGGACCACCCACAGTCACACCCTTTCCCACGTGCTTATTAGTCATTTGCATCATTCACATTCACAGCGAAAACAATCCATGGTGAAGGAGATGTGTTAACATGAAAACAAGTGTGAAATTGACATTTAAAAGATATATGACCTTCTACTGCTGCTTCCACATTAGTGCACCCTGTAATAGCTTTGAAAAAAAAAAAAGAGTCCTGCACTTACATCACTCAGATATTATCTTCAAGTAAATCACTGATGGTGGTTTTCATCAACTTGTCCAACTACTAAATTTGGATCCACCACTACTTTGCATGACAAATATTCAAATTATGTTTGAGGTAAGGATTTGGTCTGCTAGCAGCCATGACAGTAGCATTGTCCTGCAGTGTACCAAACTACCCTGGAGACTATTTTTCTCGCACGTGTCAACTGTCCACAAGTTTAGCAGTGGGTCTGAGAACTGATCACAAAAAGGCGGATATCCATGTATTCATTTAATCTTCTAAATGTACAAGTTAATCAAATCTACAGTGATGTAATGGAGTATACAGTGCAATTTTTAACATATTAATACATTTCTACATTCATTAAAGAATATCAACTGTGATATGATATACTGTGCAAAACTTTTAGAGATAATATGTTTATGAGGTGTCAGGGAGAAAAATAACAAGCCAGAAAGGTTTATATCACAGCCTCATGATTTATAGATAGCAATGTTAAACTTTATTACTCATATTACAGTCCTAACCCAGTGGTGTACAAGGCAAGTAATTGCAGACTACATGACAGCTGGGACACATAAGCAAAGTGAAAGTGAGACTCTATGAAACTCCCAAAGCATAAAAACTGCTTTTGTGCATGCATGCAGAGACAGACAAAGAGTTGTGTGTTTGTGTGTCAAGAACAGTTGAATGAAATCCTTGTCAGTCCCTTGCAACGCTGAGCAGCTTGCTAAGCTGGATCAATGGCAATGTCACAGCGTACACACACCACCCAGTTCACACACATATCAGCTTTGCTCTATCCTTCCACACAGACATGGACACTGTCCCACTCAATTCTTCCTCTCATGAAAACACACGACACAGGGTCAGAAATGGTTGATCCACTTTCCCTCACACTCCAGTGAATCTTCCCCACAGTGCAGAAAAGTAGTCTTGATTAGTGTAAGCTCATAGGATAGGTACTGTAGCATTGCCTAAGAGACCTTTAGTCCCTTGTCAATTATCCTGTAATGGTCACTCAGTCCTCAATCACCCAGTGACCACTGCCACAAACCTCTAACTCAAATACTATCGGAGTTACTAATGAAAAACTGCAGTCCCTATAGCAAAGCCCCAAACTAAATCAGATAAAAATAATAGCTAATAATAATTCATCTTTAATCAAAACACTTGATGTAAATAATTAGCTATAATCGATATGTGGACTGAAACAGGGTTCACACCAGACTGCTAACTGAGGAATACTGCCAAACTGAACCTTGGTTTGCTGTCATTAATAACAGTAGTAAACCAGCTAATAACTAACCATATGTAAAAGTGCACGCTACCAAATTACAAATGGGTTGAGGAGTTTGTAAAACATTGAATTTGTAATGCAGGGAGGGTCGAAAAACTCTCTGTACACCAGAGTTTCTTTGTCACAACAAAAAAATTCTAGGGGAGGATAGTTTGTTTATGTTATTTGTTTCAGTTTAAAAAGTTACTATCAGACGATGTACCATTATCGTTTTTTTTTTAATTTTCAAATATCAATATCAGTATAGGCCTAAAAATTGAGTATCACTCAGGCTATAAAGTGAAATACTAAATCACTGAAGTGCCCCTTTAAAGGTTAGTTTCAGTTTATTACAAAAGTTTCTTATATTTTTAGCCTTATCATTTCTATAAGTAATAACAGTCTTGTGCTTACCAAAGTCATTTCAGAGATTTGGGAGATTTGGAGCACTGATAAGAAGTCAATGTGAGGTGACGTGTGTGAAGAACTATGAGTTATCAGATAATCAGACATGTTTTAAACAAACCTGCAAGTGAGACAACTTATTTGGCAGAAAAAACAAAGGCAAACATTCATCATCTTTTACAGACTTCCTGAATGCTTGTTTAGCGATGTTGCTATGTTCCTTGGTATAAGCAAATAACTTGGCTAGTACAATGCTATTGTTACTGGTATGAATGTTGGCCAAAACTGTGAAAGTTTCTGTCTCTATCATTAAAAAGTGGTTGGTGCTGGCTGACATATCTCAAACCAAGTTTCCTGCTAGCTTTGATATTATAATACACTTTTATACTACGACAGTTCAACACTACTTCAACCAATAACACTGGTTTAAAAGTTGCACATCAGTCCAGTTTTTGCGCACTTTTAAGTGAGAGCTAATACTGAAATGCGCAGTAACTTTTTTTTAAAACCTTGATTTAACAATTAGGATTTTTTCCAATGGGAATTCCTTTGTTTGAACCCTGTGTATCAGTTTCAATAGTATGAGGTGTAGCCTGAAGAGATCTTTTACCAGGGGTAGGATATAGGCACCAGACCTACTCACTACTCACTTTTCCCATCACACTAACCACTTTCAGCAGAAAGAATCCTCCAACTGAGCAGAGCAACAAACACAAACAAAAGCAGACAATGAGGATGGCACACTTTCCCCTGTATCCGTGGCCAGGCCTTTGAACAGGAGCGCTTTGGCACAAAATGGCTGCCATGCGACTATACAGTTGGTTGACGCACAATAGTGTTGTGGATGGAGCAAGTTAGTGACCCATGCAGGATACAATTCACCCTCCTACTCACCAAAAAGAGGCATTATGCAAACTGAGCAGGCAGCAACAATTGAGGAGCACTTACATGGATTCTGTTGTGGAAAATTGGAGGGCACAGATGTAGATGTTGACACTAAGGTTTTTACTGAAATGTTTTGTTTTTTAGAGCCTTTGTATGTGTCTAAATGACACCCCAACACACACCAACCTGGACTCTTCTTTTACACGCAAAGGGAACTCTGACCATTAAGTGTGGACAAAGATTTACTTTCTCAAATGACAAACAGTTTATGAGTCAATGAGTGTCCATATGAGAGTGGGAGAGTTTGTTGACATGCCACATGTTTGTGATGTGTTTGTGTAGCAATGTGGATCTCCGGTTTCTTCTTGTAAACATCTGGCTCGGTCCTATGAGCCACGAAGAGCACATTCCTTCTTACATGGTAATGAATGGGTTGAGGTGCTTAGAAGCAGAAAATACCTCCAAACAACACATGCTTGAATATCAGAACACACAGGCTGTCAATGTCCAAAGAAACTCACTGCAGTTTGTTATTTGTCTGTATAAGAGTGAGTGAGTGAGTGAGTGTGTGTGTGTGTGTGTGTGCGTGTGTGTGTGTGTAAGAAAGAGAAAGAGAAAGGAGGAGAGTGTTAATGAACTCACTATAACCCCGTTCAAGCAAGGTTACAAGCTGAGCTCATAGTGTTCAAGCTGCTCAGTCAACTGGCCTACAAATGAACAAGTCACAAGACAAAAGTAAAGCACAAAAAAAAGCTTCTCAGCTGTACTGCTATGTGTTCTAGCCCAAGTGTACTGACAACTACAAGCTATGACTTTAAATGGTGTTAAAACAGCAGTATTATGGAGATAAGTACCTCTGTCAAACTTACCTTCAGTTGGAAAGGATGAATCTCATTGAGTGAATGTCTTCTTAGTTTCTTCGTCAACGTCTTTAGCATGTTTTTTTTTCTGAGTAGCTTATGGCTTATCCTCTACAATTACTACTGTTTCTGATGTGACGGTTACAACTTCATTAGCTAACATGAGCGGCTTTACACATTTAAAAGAAGGCACACGGGATTATCACTTGACTTCAAACCGCCGAGCAGCTGCACACTCTTAGCTCCAGGTTAGCTAGTGTCAAAAAACATGATACACCGAAATTCGTTAAACTGCGTAGATGTGGCTTCTTTTCAACGGCTGTGCGTAGCAAACTTGTTATTATCGAGTTCATTAGTCTACGTTGTAGTGTCGGGTCTTTTTTTCTTTTCCTCACCCACCGCAGCCTCGACTCACTTCCACAGCTTAATTCAAAGATGTGGGCAAAAAAAATAATTAAAAAACAATATCAACTTGCTCGCATTCAGACACTCACACACGCACACTCACACACATACACACAACCAAATGCACACCAGCTCCACGAACACACACAGTACTCCTCCAGCCTGAGCGTACTACCCTCTGATTGGCTGCACCTCTGAGTGATGTCATGTTTCTCTCTCGAGGAGGAGGGCTGAGAGTTAAAGCCACATTATCTTGTCTGTTTACTTCCTCTTTTTCTATCAGGATAATAAATTATATGCACTTAAACACACAGGTGTTTGTATTCTGTCTGCCTTCTGCAAAAAAATGTCTAGTTTAATTAATTTGAATACGTGAATTTGCGGCCATCACAACCTTAATGTTACTGAATTTTCTGTTAAATTGGTAGAAGTTAGTACAAGTAAACAAAAAGTCGCAGAAATATCATTACATCTAAATTATGTTGTCTTTTTAATAGCTCTAATTTAATTTAAATCAATGCAAATACTCAGTTAATTGACATTTCACGTGATAAAAAGCACACTACTAATATGAGTATGATGGCTCTGCTTCATATACTGTAAGAGGTACTGTGCCGACTCAATGACATGACTTAGGCTACTGGGACACCCAAATGAAATGGGGCTATCATTAATTAGTTAATCAGTAACATCTGTGCTTTTCCTGCTATGAATATGGCCACACTTACATAGGTCCATACCTCTGACAAGGTGAAATTGAAGCCATGTCATTCAATCTGTCTACTTTCTTTCTGCCAACCCCCCCTATTTAGTATCTATTAGCACTATATCAACATTTTATATATTGTTATAATGTGGTTGTACATAGATAAGCGTTTATTAATGTACAGTATTTGTTGACAGTTACAACCTCTACTATGAAGCCATATTATAGATTATTAGAGCTGTGTTTTACAGCAGTGACATTTATCAGCTGGTTATTCACAAGCCTCTACTGATGGATGCCTCACAGGAGGAGTTACAGTTATTGACAAATACATTAATAAACACGAACCTGCTTACAGCTAAATTATAGTGTCTTTTAAACCACTTGATAAATATTTATATTCTGCCTATAAATGCTAAATAGGGGGACTTAAAGTAAAGTGTTACCCTATCCTTTATAATGTGGTGGAGAAGTATACAGAACCACAAAGAAAAAATATTCCACTAACAGTCCTGCATTGACAATATTTAAGTGTTTGAAATTATTAACAAAAGTAAAAGCACTTAAAAATGGCCCATACACATGATATATTATTATTTTGCTGCATTATCCTTATAACTGATGCACTGCTGTGTAAGTAGCACGTGATGTATTTGGTTGAGGTGCATCTGATTTTAAATTTGTAAAGTCACTAGAAAATAATGGAGTCAAAAGTATTGTACAACATTTCCCTTTAAACTGCAGGAGAAGCAAAATTGCATGCTGGAAATACTCAAATAAAGTATATCTATACTAACACTTTACTTTCCACCACTGCAGTTTACCACATATTAAGCTCTTAGTTTGACATGATATGAATTTGATTAGCATAGCGAGATATGTTTCATTTGAGTCATCATTAAAGCAATGTTGAAGTATTAGACCCTGGTATTAAATGATGAGGTCCTCCTACAGCTGTTACATGCAAGAGTTTTGGAACACTGTATAGCTTCGGCAGCTTCAGTAGACTTGAAGCCGACAGAAGTCTTTGAATTGCAACGTCACCATAATTTAATTCACAAGTTATTATCCCAGCGTGAACACATGAGGATGACTATTATACCCTAAGGATTAACTCTTTCCAATGTGCAGTGCAGACAGTTACACAACTCAAACACTGAGGAGTGTCATTCAGAGCAAATAACATTAGGCTCAGTGTGTGTCCATTTTGGAGCCTGCACTGTGACATGAAAACATAAAAAATGTACTTGTGATCTTTTTGGATTAATTTTACTATGATAAACAATGTACTGAAGCTTATTAAAATCATTTTTAAAAAACAATTAAAATAAAAGACACAGCAGAAGAAGTGGATCATTATGTTTACTGAAGTATGTAAACACTGGCTTGTGTTTCAAGGAAAGAAAAATGTTTCCAAATCTGAATAAAAGCCAACATTTCCATTTGTGAGGCCTTCCATCTATCTTCTTGCTACAGCTGTTATTCCTTGCGGTATCCCAGTGTCCAATAACAACTACACCTTTTCAAGAGAGAGAGAGAGAGAGAGAGAGAGAGAGAAGGAGGACATGTCAGGTGTAATTGGTGTAAGTGGAGCATCCAGTTTCAGTGATGTCATTCTTAGCAACCAGTCTTATCTAAGACGTCGTTGCATGCCTGCATACATGTCCTGCACTGCAGCAGCATTTGTTTTTGTCTCTGTTTTCTTTCTATGATGCTCTAGAATCCTATTACAATGATTAAATGTATCCAAAAGCTAATCAAACACTTAATAGCCAACACTAAGGTAAGACAATTTCAAATCATTTAACCCACTCCAAACATAACTTATTTGCATAACAGTGCTGAGCATCAACATTAACACCTCGCTGTGCTGTTAAACACTTGTGGCTCACTCGTTTGTGTGTGAGATGCTCACTTAACACCTCCGGTCAATGACCTGGTAAACTTTCCAGGAACCTGTGACTTGGCTCCAGGTCAAGCTCAATGCAAATCCAATTTGCAACTGAATATAGCCAACGAGTCAGCAGTACCCAAGATCTGCGTAACCTCTGAGAGTATAAATATAAACTGCCCAAAAATAATGAGAAGAGAAACAGTTCATTACGATTATGATTATGTTTAGCCCTTGTCAAAAACTGAGAAGACTGTACAGGCTCATTATTTTTATGGGGGTTGTTGTTCTTACATTTTTGGTCACATGAGGGCAGCATTTGTATTCTTTTAGAGGAAAGGAATAAATGGATTACATCAAAGAAAAGATCCTAGATTGCAAGGGTGGTCACAAATCCTTTGAACAGCAGTGTGTGGCTGTGGTGAAGGTGGGTGGTGTAGTTCAAAGTTAAAGTTACTAATATAACCGCTGACCTTTGGACAATGATCATCCTGGTTTATTCTGTTCAAAATAATAAATCCAATTGGAAATATGTCAATTTTATAAAAAATATATTCAATTTAAGAACGTGGATAAAATGTTGCTCATTGATAAAGTGTCCTTTTGTTCCTCTTTAGTTTTTCATGTACTCAAAAACTACAAGCTAACAAAAAACCTGTACTTGTGTAATTGTAAATACTACAATATATTTCCCATATTCATACCTGGAAGAATCTTGTGACACCCCTACAGTGGACCGCAACATTTGATCTGCCTGCTTCACTAGCTTGTATAGCTTTTTTAATACACTTTACTTTCTTACCTTCAGAGATTCTGAATTAGATTGTATCAAGTATCTTTGGCTGAAAACTAATGTTAGCTTCTTTCTCACATTAGCCATAAGTTGCAGTTGAGCTAACTAATGTTGGCTAGCTGATAGTGTACACTTTCATTTCCAATGTTAGCTTGTCATTTCATTACAAATATAAAATGTCATATAAGATCTTATCTTAAGCAACACTGGTGCTAAGTCATGAGCAGTGAAACAATAGATGATTAGTTGTTGTAGAGATATATTTTTACATCCATATAGAGTTATTATTTTATTTGGTGTGGTTAATTAGTCTTTTACTTTGAACATTAGTTTTTATACTAGGCACCCTCTTTGTTTTCAAGAGGCAGTTGTCTGTTTTTCTGTGCTGGTAATCCAACCATGGGATGATCTACAGTTTATTCACCTCTTACATTGACTCCAATGTGGATATAAGAGGGCAGGCTGACAGCACACTCATTTCCAGCACATCACTGCAGTATGCAGTGGTGTATTTGCGTGTATTGGACTTTGTTTACTGACTGATTGATCGTAAATGTGACTAGCTCATTTTCATCCAGTGGCAGATCATGTTTGCAGTGTCTGCCACAGCAAACACGGCTCCAGAGTAAGCAGCAGTCTTGTTTGCTCTCTGCTGGCAGCTCAGTGATACTGCACAGATCATGTGAGTCAGTGTGGGCTGAAATGGTCCAGTGTGTTACAGTAAGTGTTTTGGAGAGCAGGGGTGTGAGAGGTGTTTGCTCATTCTTCTGTGACACTAAAAGCCAAAAGTACATAATTTATCCTAACATTGCATTGTGGTTCAATCATTTCCTGTTAAAGGGCAAAAGTTGCATATGTTTCTCTCTTCCTGATTTGAAGTTTAGTCATTTACCACACATTTGTGTCTAAATAATTTCACTGAACACAGGGGCTGTAACTGTAAGAGTTCAATGTAACATTCATGAATGTTTCATCATTGCAAGTATTTCAAGGATTTTTGAGGTTTGAATGGACACTGTACTGTGATTCAGAGAGGTTAGTGAAGAGAAGAGAAGAGAAGAGAAGAGAAGAGAAGAGAGGAGAAGAGAAGAGAAGAGAAGAGAAGAGAAGAGAAGAGAAGAGAAGAGAAGAGAGGAGAAGAGAAGAGAAGAGAAGAGAAGAGAAGAGAAGAGAAGAGAAGAGAAGAGGAGAGGAGATACATACACCCTGTCCAGCAGCAGGACCAGACACCACCTAAAGGTGATGCTGTGACACCACTCATCAGCCACTTTGACCCTGGTATTGTCCTGTTTACCAAATATGGCATAATCTTATATCCAGGAAACAGTGTTTGATTTCTCTGCCCAGATGATTGCACAAACGGAAGAATGTGGGGGCAAGAAATGATGTGAGCACGCACTGATGATGTCAACAGTTTTCCTTCTCGCTCATCAGTTGTTTAACATTGCTGAAATAGCTGATGACAAATCAGCCGGCTGACCTCTGAGCGTCATCACGTCTGTTTTTAGCAGTGTGCACTGCAAACCTCGGCCCACTTGGCCTTAGAAGTCCTTGTCTTTCTCTTTCCTGCTGCCCGCGTCGCCCACACTCTCCCCTGGATAGCGGCGTACGGGCACAGCCTCTCCTCTCGCCTGCACTCCCCCTCCACTCTTCCCTCACCCACTGACCCACTGGCGGAAAGCGTGGGGGCCATCTGTGGTGGAGAGGCTACTTTTAGTCTCCCAGGCTGCTATTTTCTCTCCACTGTTTTGTTTAAAAAACACAAAGCGCAGGCTGACTTACGCAATACTTGTCTCACTCGCTGGTTCTCTCTTCCATTGCTTCACAGGTCCTGTTTACACAACCCTCCACTTGGCCTGTGGCAACACCCTTACAGGAAGAATGACTGTCAAATTTAGACTTCAGATGAATTATTTTTTTACCAAATGAATGGAGGAATAAATGGTTCAAGACAGCAGTCTCTCCGCTGGGGCTGGATATTTATATTCACATTTAGGGTATAGCTGCTTGTATCAAGAGGGAAACTCATTCTGTCCATTTGCAAGACATTCAAAACCAGTTGATAAGCCAGTATGTTTCATATGACGTTACTTTGGATTTTCAAAAATATATAGTTTAAATGTATGGCAAAGAATAGACTGTACATTTAATGTGTTTTAACAGGCAAACCCGCAGTGCTGTGTTGTATCCAAATAAGATTCTCCAACTTTGTTAAATTTTTATTCAGCTTTAAAGTTATGCGCTTAGCTACAACAATTCTCTAAACATTAGTGACTCAAGATCAAATGCAATGATCTAACTCTGTCTCTCTCTCTAAAATTGTCATCAAATCCAGCTACTTTAAAAAAAAAGATATCCTTGCAGATTTGAGACTAAAATTTGGAAAATATTATTGGAATTACAATTTGGGGTTTTCCAAACACATGACATGAAATATACTGTAGAACTGTTGACACACACACACACACACACACACACACACACACACACACACACACACACACACACGTAAGCTAAACTGAACTTGGAAATATACACAAGTGCCCTCATACATATTTTAAAGACCTGAAGATCTGTGAGGCTGTGTTAAGGCACAGCAGTGCTTTGAGGTAAATGCTAATGTCAGTATGCTAACATGCTCACAATGACTATTCTGCATGCTGATGTTTAGCAGGTATAATGTTTATAATGTTCCATATCTTATTTTAACATGCTAACATTTAACAAAGAGTACAGATGGGGCTGATGGAATCACATTACGTCTGCAGAAAGGCCTATTGGGTCATATTGAAATTCCAAATTACAATTTCTGCCTGATGATAGTAGCAGATTAAAACTCAGAGGATCATGAGGGGGATATGAATGAGTGTACCAAAATTCAGGGTAATCCATTCAATAGTTTTGAATTAAAATTTAATTCAAAAGCACAAATGTCAACCTCATGGTGGCGCTAGAGGAAAATTGAGACTAGTTCATCTCGTAGCTGTTAGATATTTCATTGAATAAGTGGCACTAGATGAAGAGTCGGGGTGGACACAGTCATTGGGGTTCTTTTGATGGGCACCATGAATCAATACCAACCTTTGTGACAATCCATCCAACAACTGTCCACACATTTCACTAAAACGAAATAATGTCAACTTAATGGTGCCACCAGAATTCGTAGGATTCATCCTCTGCACAAATTTCATGGCACTGTATCTTATAGATGTCCAGCTATTTCAGTCTGGACCAAAATGGTGGACAGATCAACCAGCCGACATACAGCCAGGCTTCTGCTGGCTTGTGAAAATATTGATTATAGCCACTTTAGATTTGGGGAATCCTCACAGAAGAGGTTTTTTGCAACAATTTACATGATACTATTGTTCTGCATTATCTAAACAGAAATGAGAAATGCAAACAAAGTCCCTCAAGATATCTGAAAAATAGAAAAGAGGTGACATTTCAAACAGGTTAACATTTAAAAGACATACAGTATGGGTTTAGCCACTCCTTCATCATGTGTATGTAGACGTACTGTATATTGAAGCTGTTCAAAGGTTTTTGTACAATGTATAGCATATATCTTTTGTCCTTAGGCTCATAATTTTATCGTTTATAACAATCTTGATGTTGGAAAATACTTTTGATGAATTATAACTCCCCCTAAAACCACAAATTACAGATTAAATAAACAAGTTACAAGATGTTAATTAATGAATTTTTTAGATGTTGATGGGCGTATAGATACGAGAGTGATTTTGGTCCTCTCATCTCACTATCAGAAAGAGGGACGTGCTTCAATAGAAAATCTTCCCATTTTAAAACCCACCATATATTGTCATAGGTGTGTTACCTAAGAAGAAACACTGTGTATTGACCCTGTGATGCCATAGATAATGGTAATACAAAAGGTATGTATGTGCCATATGAAAGTATGAAGTCATGGTTTCAGACAGAGTGCTGACTGCAACGGAAAAAAGAGAAATGATCTAAGTTGCAGGTTAAACAGCTGATAGACACTGATGCTAAAGATAGCTACTTTGACCACAAGTCAATCTTGTGCTCAAAACCATGGTGATCTTTAACACATGACATCGACATCCATTTTTCCTACTTTTCATTCAGCAAAATCAAGCTGAACAATTCAGCTGTAGTCCACAGTCCAGTCTGATTTTACCCATAGCAGTGAGTGTTTACCTACAGTCACACTTTGCTAAAAATATCTCTCCAGGGGCGGGAAGTTAAATATACATGTGCAACCTTTTCCATAAGATGTTAGCCACACCATGCTGGCCTTTAAGAGAATTTTCCTCTGCAGCGTGTTTCTATTTGAGTATTATTCCAGTCATATTCATTCTTGTGGAACAAAACGTGGTGAAACTCTGAGTGGAAATTATGGCATCTCTTTCTGGGAACACAACCTTGATTTATGACCTGCAGTCACTCTCAAAAGTCAAATTAATGCGCAATTGCCATCTGACTTTGTCCAGTGACAGATCATTATGTGTGTGTTTGTGTGTGTGTGTGTGTGTGTGTGTGTGTGTGTGTGTGTGTGTGTGTGTGTGTGTGTGTGTGTGTGTGTGTGAGTGTGTGGGAATACTTGTCTTTGTCTGGTGACAGATCATTATGTGTGTGTTTGTGTGTGTGTGTGTGTGTGTGTGTGTGTGTGTGTGTGTGTGTGTGTGTGTGTGTGTGTGTGTGTGTGTGTGTGTGTGTGTGTGTGTGTGTGTGTGTGTGAACAACCAGGTCATGATGACCTGAAAGAGTGCAACTGTTTTTTTATTGTTACTGGATTTAAAAAGACATGGTCAAATACAATGTCTGTAGTGCAACAATACTATTTTCTCTATAATAAATCAATAATAAATATTGATCCTCATAAATGCTACTACTATTTTTATTCTCATACACTACATATGAGAGGGAAATATTGTATTTTTTTACTCCACCACATTTACCTGTCAGCTAAGCTATAGTCTCTAGTTACTTGGTATATCAGGATTTACATTTACATTTACTCATTTGGCAGATGCTTTTATCCAAAGCGACATACAAGTGAGGGACAACAACAAAATATTATACATTCCTATACAGTGGGTTAAACTAATAAACAGTATAGAAAGTTACTACAATTAGCTCTTTATTGACCACCATGTTAATGCATCAGTAATAATATCACAATGACATCATAATATCACAAAATCACAATCTGTTGCATAATGAGAACAGTAATTCTACTTTTGATACTTCTGAATACAGGTCTTTTACATAATGGAGTATTTTTACATTGCGGTATTCTATTACTTAATAAAAGATATAAATACATCATCCATCACTGCCAATAATAGAACATGTATGTATAATAAAAATATTCTGTCATTTTGCATAATGAGTACATTTACTTTTGATACCTGGTAACTGATAAGGTTTATGTACTTTTACTTGAGCAAAGGGACTTTTTACTTGTAATACAGTATCTTGCTACCTAAATGAAGTATGTGAACACCTCTTTCACCACTGCTTACAGAATCACACAGTATATATTTTGTTTCAGCTTGTATTACCTCATTGAAGCTTTATGCTGTGAAATGTTCAAACCCAACAGCTCACAGTGATCCCAGGATAGTGTGTTTGTACAGAGTTTTGCGATTGTCATGACTGGAGCACACCAGCAGACTGCTGAAGAGTTAAAGCAAGAAGAATGATTGTAGATAATAAGTTTCTAATAATTATGGATAAATACATAAGCATATGCTAAAGCTGCCAGGCTTTTTACCTCAAGGAGGAGTTGTGACCATATCGACCCAGTTTTAATCTCCTTACACTGGCTCCCAGTACTGATTACCTTTAAGATTCTCATGGCCGTCCTGCTTGCTGTATTTCTTTTATTGCTATGACACAAATCTGAATCTAGCTTAAGATGGGCAAAGGTTTGATCTAAAGCCCTGCTGGTAATTCTTGTGTTTCAGAAGAGTTGGACTTTACATGTACAGTGTAATTAAAATAGCAAATAAGCAGACAAACAGACAAACAAAACAATTAACAATACAATAAAATTGTCTAGAAATGGGTACAGTTCTGGTTTGCTGCTGGCCAGCACTTAACCTTTGTTGTGAAAGAATTCATATCTAGAATTAATCTGATTTCAGTTGGTAATATGATCCAAAAGGTTGACAGCCCTTTAAATTTTATAAACTGATCATGTGTTTTTATGTAAAATCTTAATCTGGCAGGTTAATGTGCTGGAGTAAGAAGTGCAATGGACAGAGGTTTTACAGTCAGTATCATAAACTTAACAGTAGAGAACAACAGGGGGCAGCAGAGTGTTTTAGTGCAACCAATGACATGTCCTGACCAGACTACTGTATCTTGATAACACAGGGAAGAGAGCTGATTCAATGAGAGCAGTAGGAATCACAGCATGCTCCAGCGGCTCTCGTCACTGGCTTCGTATGGAAGCACTACACTTAGATGAAGGATGAAACCGGACCAGCCGCGGCCAAGATGAACAGAGGCAGGGGGCCCCGGGGTGCTACTTCCTCTCTTCCCTCTCTTGGCAGTGGCATAATTGCTGAGGTTGCCTAGCGACCGGAAGCCTGGAAACAGAAGGTGTCACTTGTTACCTCAGAGCTAGATTTAGCCAAATTGTAAAATAGCCACTGGTGGATCATGAGCAGGGGTCATGTTACTAAAGATAAGAAGCAGAAGGCAGGAGGAGAGGGAGAGATCAGAAAATAGACAGAGGTCACTGTGATGGCCATTGATTCATGTCTCTATATTGTTTTTCTGGGAATGTCTAAATTACCCATCCATCCGATTGACAATAATGTAAAACAATCTGATTTTATGACAATAATGTGGAGTAATAATAAGTGGTATTTTTATGCATATTGGGCTAAAATGACAAAACACATTTGTAAGCTAATAGGGTTTTTGGTTACAGGTAATTACAGATACACAATAGTATACAACTTACATTTACAGCTCTATGACTACACCCTTATTTAAAGACTCATTCCCCACCCTTTACACTGTTTGGGAACAAACCACAGGTTTGTGTTGCAATAAGCATGAATAAGTGACCACTGTCAAAAAAGCAAATGACAAAATAGTTTTATTACAAGTGCTTTACATCATAATATTTCTTCACCACCCATTTTGTGTCTGTTCTAACAGTGAGCTCGCTGGGGTCAATTACAGGCCACTAAAAGTGGGAGTGAAGAGCTATAGTTCCAATATGTAGGAGGAGATCAGTTCTATCAGTGTTGATGCACTTTGAAACACTCATCCACAGAGCCTGACAGAGGTAAATTAATTTATTACACAATTCATGTAATTACTTTCTAGTAATGATTTAGCAGATATATTCCTAAAAACTGCAGATAACAATATTTGTACATTAACAATAAAACAAATGGCTGCTCTTTGTGATGAGCCCACAGTTCCTCTCAACCCAGCAACAAACGTCAAAGTTAGCAGTTGCCTTTTGAAATGTAGCTGAGCATTTAGCAGCTGCAGAGCCACACATTTTTCTCTGGAGGTGGTGGAGAACAAAACAGAGCTAAAAGTTGAATGAAAGTTAGACTGTATTTATTCATCATTTGCCCAGGAACATCACTGGCCACAACTCAGTGGCCATGTTGCTCTGTGTCATGGATTTTTAAATAGGCAATTGTTTGCTCACATGTACACCATATTAAATTTATAAGGTGATGATATGTTAATGTTGTGTTATTGTTGTGACCCCACCAAAAATGAATGAATGCAGGTTTAATAACATAAAGGTTATGTTTGTTTTAGGTTTTTATGGAGAGGAACTAACGTTTAGCTAACTTTCTCTTTCAGCTAGCTACTATGTAGCTATGAGTGCCCAAAGCCTCAATGGCAGTAAAGATAGATCCAAAGTATCATGTAATTACAAACTATTTTATCTGAAATGATGAAAATGTAATGGAAAATCATGCTAGGCTAGTGTTATTAATGTACAAGTGAAGGATTATTACTACATTTCACCAAGATAAAATGCAAACAAGCTGAACTGTAATCCCACTGCAAAAAAAAACTTTTTTTTTTACATGTATGCCATAACTTATCATTATGTAGGCTATACATGCTCTTGAGCATTTGTGTCACAATATATTAATAATAATAATAATAATAATAATAATAATAATAAAAATAATAGTATTCTTTATTTAAAGAGCACTTTTCTAAACCAACTCTAAAAGCACTTTAAACAAAGCATCAGAATAAGACACGCATGTCACATGTGCCTAACCCAGATAATTAGCCTGAGTCAAGTCTTTTTTAATTATATATCCCAGATTTATTTATATGCCTCAGACGGCTTTACAATTCACACAATATACCACATCCTCTATTTTTACCATCTACTGTTGTCTTAAGTACTGGCAACATGTGCATTGTGTTATGATTAAGCCTTTGACTGGACATCACGCCCAATGGCACCAATTAGATCCTTGTAAACAATCAGTTCATTTCTAAAAGTCTTTATTCTCAGAATCATTTCCCAGCAAGATCGAGTCATTCAAGGCCTGTCAATCTAGTTCCTGACATTTTTCTGTCCTTTCCTCATTGTCTGTGTCGTCATCTTGCTTCCGCTCTTCTGTCCTTAGCTCCCCGTTATTAGACTCTCATCCCCTCATCTCCTCCTCCTCCCCGCTCCTTCTATTTCTCTCTGCATTTTCTCACCCATCCATGTCTCCTTCCCTCCAACAAGCCCATCCTACCATCCTACAATCTGTACTATAGCTCGCTCTTCTTCTTTCCTGTCCCCATTCATCCCCATTATTTACTTTTTCTGCATCTCCCACTGTCACCTTCTCTCAGGCTTCCACTCACTGTTGTTTAAATGCCCCCCCCAGCCCCCTCCACCATATACCTCCATCTCTGCCTCCATCTCTGGTGCGCACACAGCGGATGGCGGCAGCCCACTCAGTCCTCTCAGGGAGCAGAAGGTTTGTCCACTCCCACTCAGGCTTTGCGTCATGGAACACAGCGAAATAGAGACAGAGGAGAGAGAACAGATGGGAGGAGGACACACTGGCTGCCTGTTTTATAACATTACTCCTAACAATGCTGTGGTCATCAGTACGACTATGTAAAATAGCAAGCTATTGTAGACTCATCAAGCAGGCCTATATATAGGCCTGTGCTCAATATAGAGGAGCAGGAACTCACACTTTTGTCGTGAAGAGGAAAATTTATCCCACACTTTGAGAAAAGGTTAAAAAATTATTAAAATTATTAAATTAGTATTCATGACTCTGAAAAGATTATGCAGGTAAGGTAATGCATTGCTTTGTAAGAATTCTAACCTTAAAGGATTATTCCATGTACATAATGATTTAAACAAGTATCAAAAAGTTTTTTTTATTCTTAAGTTACTTATTTTTTAAAAACTGGAACCAACTTTTCAGACCATAAGCTCACTCTCACAGACCTTCTGCCTATGTGGAAATCTAATCTGAGGGCTTCACAATCACAAGCCTGGTGTAACCATAGCGACCTGATGCACATCAGTGCATGACATCATAACCGACACAATCACTCCCATTTACGCAAGTGGAACGACAATTCAGTCTATTCTGCTGGGCTATTATTATTTCTCCCTGTACCAGCTTCTACCTATGACTTTAAACAAGCATTGCATAAGATTCTGGTTGCAAATGATGACAATAAAAAAAAGAGGTGCTATATTCTATAAACGGCACTGGGGATAGTGATAATACAGCACGTTCAAATGCAAATGCTGTTTACTGGATTTACACAAGAACAAAACAAAAATGAGATTTGTGGCACCACGTAAACAAGAGATTACATCTTTTCGCTGCAAAAGCTGAACACGAACAGTCAAATCTGGGTCATGCTGAAAGCAAAAATCCACCCTGGGAGAGAATCCCCATGTTTTTCCCAATGATCTTAGACAGCTGGATTAAGACACACAGACATAGACAAGTTGCTTCAAAAGCTCCAGAGAGAGAAAAGACCAGTTTGTGATGTGATCAAGCAGCATTTTCTGGAACAGCCTCACTGATAATGAATTAAAGTCTGAATGTGAGGACATCCTGACGGTACCCAGGGTGTTTTTCTGGGTATGTGAGAATGTCTTTTGGATCAGTGCTGCGATGTAAGTAAAGATGTGGGTGTAAGAGCATAATGAAATGTTCTGAAAGTCCACAAAATCAGCCACCTCCAAATTGTCAGAGGTGTAGATCCACAGTTTAGCTCGATTTCAGCATTTCAGCGTGAGAGCTGCTGAGTTAATTATGATCTTGAGCATAAAATGTGTTATTTTATTCAACTGTGGCTTTTACCCTTGAAACAGCAGTTGTCAGGCAACCAAGACAATGTCCAGTACATAACTCCCTGTAAAAACACAACTTTTTTTCTGTAGATTCAACAAACAAGACATTAGCTTAACATAGCATGAAATCATAGCATCTGTAAACTGAGGGAACAGCTAACCTGAATCTATATATAAGTTATCAAATCTACCTGACAACACCTCTAAAGCACACTAATACGTTTTATCTTGTTTGTTTAATCTGAACAATTTCAAAGTAAAAAGCTGCATCTGGTTTAGTTTCCTTGCGCATAGCCAGGCTGTTTCCCCCGGTTTCCAAACAGTCTTTGTGATAAGCTAACTGCGTGCTGAGGCTTCATATTTAAAGGTCCCATATAATATAAAGCTAGATGTCAATGTCTTTTTTGATTATAAATCAGGTTTTATATTAATACTGTGAAAGTATCAAAGCGCTCAGTCCACAGAGAAATGCACACAGCCCGTATTCAGAAACTGAGCCTTAAAACCAGCCGTCATGTCACAACAAAGCAGTCACCACTCTCAGCCATGCCCCAAGCCCCACCCACCCGGACCCACCATCCAACCTTGCATGATTTGGTTTTATCTCAGTGTTTACCTGAAATCTGCTATATTTTTATTCTATCACTCAGAAAACAGTCGGCAAATCAGAAGAGAGGCTCAGAGCCTCCTCTACTCTGATTGGCTCACCGACCTGTCGTTTCTAGTGCTCCAGAGAGAAGCCTGAGAGAGGAGATGTAAAACTAAATTACTTAAAACCTGGTGCTTAAAACCAGAAATAAAACTTTTTATGGATCACCACTTCATATAAAACATTGAAAAAGTGTAACATATGGGACCTTTAATGTACATATATGAGTGTTATCAATCTTCTCATGAAACACTTGGTGAGGGAGCAAATACATGTATTTCCCAAACTGTAAAAAAAACTATTTAAAACAATTTTGGTTGACTGGCACGTTGGCCCATACCAGGAAAACCATGGGCCAAGGCACCATTAAATTTGTAGAAAATATTTTTTCCCACTGAGGATAAATTCTGTTTTGGTTATACCATGCTTCTTTGCTCTTTAGTGCCATTTTTTTTTTCTGTACTGACTCTTAAGTCCATGAAAGGGTATGTCAAAAACTACTGACCAAAAACATAAAACACTGTGGTATGTTACAGAACTAATGACATGCCAAGGTTCCCAAAACCCCAACTCAAATCCAAATGTACCACCCTACATTCTGAATAAATGAGTTGTTTTCCAAAGCCAGATCAGCATTTTTTTCCCCTGAGATTTTTTCCGGCAGGAGATGAAGTTAATGTGACTTCATCAGTCTCAAGGCTTATGAGTCACAAACTCAACTGAACTGAGCAGTTAAATCAGTCACAACATTCAGCACTAAGGTGCGTCATGACTGATGTCCGAGGTGCTGATCCTGGGACCACCAGGGATGAGGGAGCTGTCTATGGTACTAACCGTCACAGATCTGCTGACAGGCAGGATTCCTGCTGCTAACAAATTAAATATTCTCTGGGAGGATTTTCAGTTCTTGACACAGATTTTACTGCAATGCAATTATTATCATTTATTTATTTACATCCATTTATAGTGCTCCTGCCATTATTATAATGTATTTGTTACAGTGTAGAGACATTGGAAAGGCTTGTGCTGGAATTGAACAAAGCCCACCACAGTCAATCTTGACATGTGGTGACCCTTCCTTTGGCATCTCTTTTGTCACCTACAACAACACTTATCATGGACATTTTTGCCCTCATATGCATCAAATTTGCTGTGTATATGAATCTTTATGTTTTTATTGACCCCTGACCTTTCTTCCAGCACCACTGTCCACTTATAGATAAGACATCATGGAATATAATTAAAATTGTAGCCATTTCATGTTATAAATTGACCCCTCTAGATTTTTGTTTATTTCTATTTTGTTTATTATAACTAGTTCTTCATTATGTCGCAACCAACTCCAGGTTCTCCCACTGTACATTAATGATTAAAAGTGAACACTTTCATATGGCAGATGAGTATTTCTCTGATGTAGAGCTGCAGGCAGGGTTAGGCAGGGTGTGGGATAGCCTGCCTATCACACACTCGAAAGGACACTAACTAGAGATAGTTTGTTGTAGATGGTTCAGAGTCAGACGTGGTGAGGTGACGTGATGAAAACACTTCACGAGTACACCTTTTGTTATTCATTCCTTCCCTTTATAAAATAGTTAATGGGGTGCTGTGCTGACGCAAACCGAGGAGTTGTGAACCAGTGTGTGGTGCTCGCTGCCTCTGAGTCTGTGTGTGTGTGTGTGTGCGTGTGTGTGTGTGTGTGTGTGAGTCATCGTGTCACCTACTGTGCTCGGGTTGGTGGGTCAAAAGAACAGCAAACTGTTGTTGTGACAGCTAATAATACGCAGGTTGGTGCTTGTTCGGTGGAGGTGGCCTGTGTGTATGTCCAGGTGTGCTCAGGAGTGTGCTGCTTAAAAACATTAACAATCAGCCAGTGGAGGCAATCATCATCATTTAACATGCGCTTCGTCAGCCTGTGCTATGGTTGTTAATTTGATTAGACTTAATAATTATGGTAAATGGACTGCACTCATATAGTGCTTTTCTAGTCTTATCGACCACTCAAAGCACTTTACACTTCAAGTTACATTCATATAAATATATATACTATATATATATATATATATATACATGTAGTACATAGCACTTGTTCTACCACACACACACACACACACTCACACACAAATGATAAACCAGGGGCAATTTGGGGTTCACTATCTGTATATAGGACACTTCAACATGCAGACTGGATGAGCTGGGAATCAAACCAATGATATTCTGATCAGTGGATGACCCACTCGACCTCCCGAGCCACAGTTGTTCACTTTGTATGATGCAAAGTGAACAGAATTTAGATTTCCTTATGAGCAGTTACAAACAGTAGCAATCCTTCAAGTGTTAATTTTTTTTTTTTTAAAGCTGCACTAGTCAATATTTTCATATGTATCAAACAAGTAAGTGTCACTCACAGTGACAAAGCTAAGGAGATTTGTTGGCAAACACTGTGATAAATCTTCAGTCTGTGGGTCTGTTTAGCATCTTTCAATTCATTTTGTTTAGGTTCATCAATCACAAACCAACTGTACACTTCCTGCTCCGAACCAAATTGCAGATCAACAAAGTTAGCAACTAGCTAGTCAACACAGTGGAGCATTCAGCAGCTAGAGAGGTCTCACAAAGCAGCACATACACAATAATGAGGAGCAGTGCTCAAAAGCTTGTTTATTCTGTACCTTCACATTCATTACATCACCAGAAACATGACTCCAAATGAATGCTAATGTTGCCCTGTGTTTGCTAAATGTGTGAATATAGGCATATGCCACCGCAATCATTTTCATAGTGTATTCTGTGAAGTGGGAGGTATAAAAATTATTAGGTCATAAAACTTCATCACTGGTTGGAAATCATAGTTTGAATGGAGAATAGAGATGTGGACAAATTGATTACTCTCTTTCACTATATATTCAATACCGTTTTAGGATTTAAAGGGATAGTTCAGATTTTTTTGACCTGGGGTTGTGTGAGGTAGTCACATAGTCGGTACATTACATTTCAACCGCTGAACTAACGTATTCCTACGCACAAGCGCACCTACATGGTTAAAAAAATATACTGCCAAAGGAGTGCTCTGTTTTCACGGGAAGAGAAGCGTACATTTAAACGGATATTGGATTATTTTGGTGGGCGTTTTTAAAAGTGTCTAAAACATGTTTTTTTCTGCTGGCCCCATGCACAGCAACACATCGTTCTGCCACAGTGTTCCCAGTCAGCTTTCCTAACTGGGAGCGCATTGATCTGAATCTACTGCAGGGAATGTACTGACTATATGTGACTACCTCACACAACTCCATGTCAAAAACCAACCAACTATCCCTTTAAAGTATAAAAGTAGACAAATAAAAAAGCAGGATAGCACTGTGAAGCAGCCTGATTTTAAAGGTGGAGTTTTACAGAATGAGACTCCCTTCCTCAGTCAAATCCAAGTAATTTGTTGCGTTCAAAGTTTTGTTTGAAAGCAGAAAGATACAACATGACAAAACTGCAGCACTGTTCACAGTAAGCATGACATTTCTTCTGCAGGGTCGCAACATCGATCAAGCTCATGGTTTTGGTCTTGTTTCTTCTTGTAACCTGTTCTCCACTTACAAATGATTTGTTTCCCCTCAGTTGTCTTCCTGATAACAAACTGCCACATCTCAAAACTCAAAAGACACCGAACCCGTACCTGTTCACTCACCGTCAGCATCTTTGAGTAAGATCCTAAACTCAAGTGGCTTAAACAGGAATGAGTGTGTAATACAGAAGCTGGGAAATTATAGGTGGCAAATGAAAAGAAAGAGCATGTGAGATAGGGTGAAGAGTACGAGTGCAATGAAGTGGGAGAAGAAAAGAGTAGCTAACGTCCGGAGTGGCTGTTGAGAGTGCTGAGTGGGTGGGGTGGTGGTGGTGGTGGTGGAGGAGGAGGAGGAGAGCTGGAGCTGGAGCTAGTGGTCTCAGCCTCCTTCTCAGAATTATCCCTCAGTGACGCAAGCTCCTCCACACACATCCTGACAGCTGCTGCCTGCCTGGTTACAACGCTGTTAGGCCTGTCCAATAACATTCATGTTCATTTCCGCTTTAATGCATGGCTTTTCCCTGCTGGGTTTACCAATACGGCTCCATTTAGGCTCATTAGTACATGTTCACCTACTACTTTTTGTTTTCATCTAATCCATGTACTAGTGGGACCACAGTCTCGCTCACACACCGGATCTATTTTTTTTTTTTTTTTTTTGTGATGTGAAAAAGGAAAAAAAAATAAAGCCCTGTGAAAGAAATCAAGCCATTATTCATACTCCACTCGTCTTAGGCATTGTTCTTGCTGAGTGACGACATACAGACCAAAATACACCGGATGGTTGAGAGATAGTTGAAGGGCTCTCACTGGTTTCAGAGACACGCTACCCCCTGTTTTAATAATGGTTCTCTTAGCATTAAAGTGCAGCCATATAGTAATGACATAATTCCCTTTCCACGAGTCCCGCAATAAAACATCTAAAGGGCTGAACGTGAATTAATAATAATAGCAATAACAAAAAACCCAAATTCTGTGAAATTGGGCCGTGAACTGACAATAATACTAACCAAACAACAACTGCTGCAAGTGTATTGCAACTTCAAACAGGGATACTGTATAATAATGTAAACTCATTTACTCATTTGGCAGATGCTTTTATCTAAAGCCACTCACAAGTGAGGGACAACATTAAAGCTTTTAATAACTTGATTTTTAATTCATTGACTGGATTTATATGAAAATTTTAAAAAGTACAATTAGAATAATCTGATTATCAGTGTAACATTTTTTTTTACAAATTAAAACACCAGAATTTTTCACTCTGTAACACCTGTGATAAAATCAATCTAACATTGAAACAAGCAAACATAAAGAGCTGCCAATATCAACATGTTTCACCTGTTGTACCAGATCAATAATATTCATTTCCTGATGTATAAATCTGCCAAGCAGACATTATCACACATTATTGGTTTGTGAAAACAGACTGATATTGTAAAAGCTTATTATCTTACATGACTAAAGTACTATAGCTATACTACAGCTACTTGTACTTCACTTACTTGAGTATTTACATTTTCTACTACTTTATACTTCTACCCCACCACATCCCAGAGGCAAATACAAGCTACAGAGGATAATAAAAAGTTAGCTCCACCATTATTGGGCCATTCTGCATGACAAGTTCTTTTACTTTGGTACTTAGAGGATATTTTAATGCTAAAACTTTTGTCATTCTATTTAAATAAATTTTGAATGCAGGACTTTTTAAAAAACTTATGTGGAGTCATAACCTCAGTATTTCTGAATCCTGGCTATGGTCTTGCACAGAAACACAGGGGAAGGTTTTGTACCTTATTTGTATAGTAACTATAACTCAAAGTAGTGGTAGGTTCATAACAGTGATTGAAAGTACATTTGCTCAAGCATTGTCCTTCCATACAGTTCAGAGATACTTGTACTCTAAATTAATGTTGTGCTATTTCATACTTCTTCACCACTACATTTCAGAGGAAAATATTTTAATTTTACTCAACTACATGATTTGGCAGCTAGAGTTATTAGTCACCTTGCAGATTTAAAAAAATAAATATATATAATATTTTGAGCATATACTGTACATTACAGTTCATCGTAATTAATATGCAGACTGTAAAATGGGTAAAATTAGTTCCACCACAACCACATACAACATTAAAACACTGCTCATTGTGTTAATGCCTCAATAATAATAATCCAGTAGCATAATATATAATGTAATGTGACACTGTGACACTTACTTTTATACTTTATGTACATTTTTTCTTTTTATTAACAGTAAGTCAATATATTGACACAGGACTTTTACTTGTTATAGAGCATCTTTACATTGTGGCACCGGGGCTTTTACATAAATAAATAAATGATCTGAATTCTTTATAACAAATGATACAGAAGACATGAAGATATTAAACCATTATAATGTCAGTAAACCAAAACAATCCCAGTAAGTACCAATATAGCCTAACCGCTCTCTTTGTTGTTGACTACAGTATTGATAAAAATTTCAGAACAATACAGAAATATTGATTATTTGACCTGTCATCATAACACCAATTTATAAAAAAAGTAATTGAATGGTGTCTGTACCGTCATGTTACCTTAGTTCATGATCCCAAATGTGAATGATTATTTACATCATGCTTATGTATTCTCTGAACATGCCCATGTATGGAAACCTCTATCTAAGTATTCATTCAAAATGACAACATACTTCTCAATCTGGAGCAAGCTAAAGTCTCATGGCCCCAGAATTTCACTGTGATCACACAAAGGACTATTAAGTTACTAGTCTTTGAGGAGCTGAAGGGGACTTCCACAGTGTGACTGTCAGTATCAGACCCATTCATCTGACAGGCTCACGCTCAGGTTTTGGGACATTCCAGAGTGTCCTCTATCTTTTTTCATGAAATGTGAGTGGCTTCACTGGGGCACGATGATGATGTGCATTGTGATCTTTTTCTGTGATGACTCCAATTATTTTGTTTATTTATGGAACTCAATCTGAACTGATTAAGTTGAAGTGAAATGAGATTAAGTCTGTGAAACTGAATGGAAAACAAAAATAGCTTTAGAATCGACAAAGCCTGCTTTGAGACACTCTGTTAGAAATCAGAGGGAAAATTATTACATGGCCATATCCACCACAATTGGGTCTGACAATCCCATCTTGGTCAGAAATTCTTAACAGAAGCTCATTTGCTCTCATGGCAACTGGTAATGTACTACTGCAGAAGAACAACAAACATGCACTGGAAGATCTTGGTGCCCAGAGGCAGACGAGGTTTTCTAGGACATGAGTAACATATAAAAAGGAGATACTCCAATCATATAAAAGAAACTATTCACCAGGTATAACTGGGTATAACAAAAGAAACCCTCACTGAACATATTTTCTGAGCTAAAACAAATGTCTGCTTCTTCCATCAGATTTTACCTTGTCTTACCAATCAACTGTTTCAATGTCCAAATTGCCCCTATTTGTTCTTTTGTGATAATCAGATGAAAGAATTGTATAGATCTATTTCAATCTCCTTCAAATGCAATTTTCAGTTCATTTAAAATCTACACTGACTCTGTGTTGACATGTACATCCACATGGTAGGAAATGATGTAGAGAAACATGTGTACGTGAAAAAGAACAATTCCAGTTGGGAATGAGCAGGACCTTGTACTGACCTTGATGAGAAAGCGATTGTGATGGATAAACACAAACATGTTGCTGAATATGATGCGTCAATCAGATCATGGTTTTAAGGTTGCTGAATTATTTCCCAGATTAAAAATGTCTCCATGTGTCCTTCCCATAAATTGTGCTTGTTTTTGTCGTACAACAACAGTCTACCTCTTCTCAGATATCCAAGAGAAGACCAACAGGGTGACATCCATCCTCAGTCTTCCCTCCTACTTCAAAGACACCCATGGTTACTTTGAAACTCATTTATAAATAATGTAGCAGAACCAAGCCTCCTGCATGCTTATGTTTGATGTCCAGCACTGTTCAACGATTAGACACCATGGAATCTCCAGACTCCTTTCCATTACCATGCCAATTAACTTAGCCCTTGAACAAGTCAACCTTACAACTCTGCATACAATTCAACCTGCAATATTGTGATGTGGAACATATTTATAATTCATGTAGTGATGATGTCTTGATGCTGTGGGGAAAAAAGACACAGCCTCATCTCTATGGTCTCATGACTATTTCACCTCAGTTTCAAGACACCTCAAGTTCATGGTGCAGTCCACTGAAATCCCAGCCTGGACTTCTGGTTGTGACAGTTCCACTGACCCATATGCCTACTTTATGCTGACTGACAAAAGCAATTACCTGCACATAGCTGAGGCCCACCTGCTCTTTAAAAACAGCCAACGTCTCAGTCACAGCTGAGAACACCTGAATTTCCTGTACAAATAAGTGACAAATGCATTCTGTGGAAATGGGCTTGTTTGTTGCACCAAGTATTTCAATAAAAATGTTTACCTGAAATTTCATTGAAACAATTTTCCAGTTTGCTTCTTGCTTTAATCATGACTCAAAAGCCAGATCATTTCATGTGTCTGATTGTGTTCATAAGAATTGTTTAATGTGTCAGTCATGAGTTGATTTTTGTCTACTTCTTATTTGCCAGTAAATCACTTTTATCTTATTAATTATTGTATGTCAGCTTTCCTAGGCCAGTGTCATTTTGTTAGTCATTTGTGGTTATTTTAATCATGTACTTTCAAAGGAGATGAGATCAAACAGTTTACTTTGAACTAGCTTATAGCCTTAAGGCTTATCCAGAGTCATTTTTATAAACAGGGTATGTACACTCTTCCTTAATTTGGAATGAGAATATGAGAATAATGAGCATTTCTCTGTGTTGCCAAAAATACATCTGCTCTGAAAAGGTGAAAAATGGATATTGTATTTTGGTGCACTGCTCCTTTAAGGAGACCCGGAAGTGGTTATTAAACCGGACGTTCTAAATGCTCAATGTGACTTACCGTGGTTGATACTTATGTTTTAATACTGTAGTGGTTTCGAGTCTACACAATGTTTCTTACCACCGTAAATTGTGAGTATTTTAATCATTGTAGGTCTTTGTACAGAGAGTCAGGTATATGCCCACACAGGGCTGTCTCAAACGTAGCTAAATGAAACAATCCGTTGGCCGTAACTTAGCTAGCTGTCAGCTAACTCCCCAGTGTTAGCAGTGTTACTAAAGATGCTCTATAACTTTCTGAACTGTTTCTGTATGTTAGCACGCTTACCTACAGTTTTCCTCTTAAGTACTTGTGTATTGATTATCGGTACTTCTGTAGCGCTTTTATAGTAAAAGGTTCTGAGTTTCTACTGTTGAGTTCCTTCTATTGTTTTGTATTTAGCTTGAGCAAGTCGCTCACTGCAAGACGAAAATACACTGTTATGACTTACATCATTAAGTTGCTAAGCAATCATGTGTTATTCTGCCTCACTGACAAACGTGTCCTGTTTTCTCTCATGTCCCAGTGGCCAAAGCGAAATCAAAGTAAGTAAAAGACGGTACATATATGTATATATATATTGTACTGACAGATACAGATTGACAGTTACGAAATGCGGCATGCAGTGTTGCGATCACTCTCACCTTCACCACTGTTTTCTTCCGTCAGGACCATCCTGGTGCAGATGGTCAGCGCTGCAGGGACAGGTTACTTCTTCAACACCAAGAGGAACCGTCTCAGAGACAAACTGGTGCTGCGCAAACATGATCCAATTGGTAAGATAAGACTAACCAGCTGTTTTAGGACGGAGTCTGCTCTGCTGAGACAAGATACACATTGAAGTCCTTTATTACGTATTGTTTAAATGCTCTGTGCTTCGTTATTAAATTATTGGGGAAGGTAATTTCTAGCTCTTTCCCCTACGTGGCTGGATGCACTTTTAAGACCCTTTAGACAAAAGCACCGGCCAAATAAACGCAATATAATTTCCCCACTCAGTTGTAGCAAAATATGTATGACAGGCCCACGTTAACTGAGACAGTGTAGTAGCTTGTTTTCTGTCAGGAAGGACATGTTAAACTGCAACTTGTACCTTTCAGTGTGGAAGCATAAGCAACTGTGTAGTAGGGTCAGGTTGTTATGGAATTTATTAATGACTTAAAAGGACAGTCTCAATCACTATATTGAACCCCACAGGAAGAAAACAAGCAACACTGATACAGTATTGACTTTTATCTGAAGACAACTACCCTTGGTGAATATCTGCTGTCAGACTGCTGGGCGGTTTTACGGCATTATTTTGAAACTGTTGCATACTATGTTGTATTATTAGAGAGAAAACTACTCATTATTAAGATTGTTTATGAACCAGATATGATAGTTATTCTGTGACCATTATTCAGACATTTTAACTAAAACACAGAATTTCTTTCTGTCATGTAGTTCTTAAGCATTATGAAACTGCTATGAGCTGGTTATAGGGATATTCAATCGGTATTTTGTGAAGTAACGTACAGTAATGCCTGTGTGTGTGTGTGTGTCTGTATATACACACACATATATATATGTATATGTATATATGTATATATGTATATGTATATATGTGTATATATATATATATATATATATGTGTGTGTGTGTGTGTGTTTGTTGTAACCTCATATGGTTCCAGTTAAATTGCCATGATATGCTGCAGTGTATTATGACAATGTCTAAAAACAATGTCAAATCAAAAATGCTTATTTGGGGCTTTGGGGCTTATGTGTATTTTGTCAATAGACTGGTCCCAGTTTCCACTTGATGTGTTTAAACTAACTTTTTAGACGTAATAATTTAAGTAAATTGTTGACAACAGTTTCAGTAAATTATCACTTTACAAAAAGGGACCAGGACAATTCACTTTCTAAATCATGTCAGTTACAAGCTCAAATTTCTGGTGTTCACAAAATCAGGACTACCCAGCCTCTTTGATGTGTCGTCTTTGCATTGTCAAACCCTGTGATTTACATTTAAAATCTGCCTTTTCTCTTTGCAGTGAACAAGCACGTCCTTTTCCTTGAGAAGAAGAAGATCAGATCGATTTAACAATACTCAAAAATATATGGACAATATAAACCTACAAGGTTTGAACAGACGATTTGTATTGTCATGGAGTATACAAGTCAGTCAACACTTCTGATTGGCTGGTTGGCGTGTGTTCAGGGGATTTCTCCTTGGATCTATCAGAAGACCTCTACTCTCCTCACTGCTCCAGTTCAGCATGATGCAAATCCCAGCCAAGCTTCAATAAAGTCTTTATTTCCACCACTTTCAACAAGGAACTGCTGCTTATGTGTAAAAGTGAGGTTATGAAATAATACTATAAGGCTGTTGAGCAGATCTATACAGTATGTATCACTGATAATATTTAAATATTCCAACTGGGTAAATGTACTTGATTTGTTTGGGGTAATTCAATAAATTATGTCAATTATGTGCCGTAGAAGCTGAAGTGTGAAGATGTTTGTCAGTTATTAAACTGTTTGAGATTTAAAAAAAAAATGTTGTACAAAAACATACATTTGTGTGTTGTTAATAGCTGTGTCATCACTAAGGCACTATTCATATAAGTTATATTGACAGTCAAAGTCATGTTCAGCTTTCCATTAAAATAACATAATTACAGACCTTATGAGTATCATTATATTGTTCTTTCTCAGATTTCTCAGAAGCAGCTAATTTCAGAAGTCAGTGTTCACATTCAATAAGATCCGTCCCAGATTTGGTCCATTTAAACTTGAGTCTACTCCCTGATGTGCTGCTCTCAGAACAGTTCAGCTGATAGGTCCTTCTTGAAGGGGAAAGACGCTTGTGTGCCGACAGCCTGCACACTCACTCCTGCGACCTGATTGGCTCTGCGGGCCATCTCCTCCAGAGGCATTGTGGGATAATGAGCCATGTAAAATGCCAGAGCTCCAATAAAGCTGTCTCCAGCACCCTGCAAAGAAGAACAAAATTATAACTGTTTTATTAAATTTCACCTGTGGTGTAAATAGTTCCACTGTGTAACTCACACAGCCATGTGTCCTATTCAGCAGAATCATAAAATGTGTTTAGGCTGCAATGAGAAGTGCATGTGAGGGTGATTAAAACACTAATTCCATATAAAAATGATACAATTAATCAAAGTTTTACGGTTTTAAAATGTTTCATTCTATATTTTGAAGATTATGGGAACAGTCTGGGTAGAAAATCTGAAATGATGGGAGGGTTCATTTTTCAATTCAATAAACTGTGAACAGTAGGGGGTGCTATGGCATTTGTCAGCTGTTTCTCAAGGTCTTGTACTGTTGCCTGAAGCTTCAACTAGTAGGAATGAGTTACTGAATTTTTGCCCGTGTGAAATTGTGTCTCAGTCAGCTCTTTCAGAGCAACATCTGTATTATGGCCATTAATCATAAGAGACTTAATAATGTGGGCAGAATCATAAATTAGATGTAATAAGCTCATGAAATATTGCGGTTTGTTAGTTGCACAGCATCCTTTAATGTTTTTTGAAAAGCAGAATATTTGAAACTGATGACATGGAAAAACGTTAAAAGAGTTCAATTAAGTGAGTTACCCTGACATTATACTAACTGCTAATTAGTTAACAAAATAATTTAGTTTTTTTTTTTTCAACTATATTCACAGACAACTAACCAAAAAAAAAAAAAAGAGGGCAGTAATAGCAAATAGCTTCTCAGAGTCAGCTGAATAGCACATGCCTGGTTTAATCACCCATCAGTGGCTTCACCACCACAGCCAGCAGCTCTGGTTTTGGCTATCTCTATGAACAGATAAATCATCCCTTCTTCCCTCCTCATCTATTGATAGAGATGGAATGTGCTGTCTACGCCCTGGGGGGTGGGGGTGGGGGGTGTTTGGCCGAGACGGGACACCAGGGGAAGGGGGGGGGGATTCGCTGATGGGAAAAGGCACAATGGTATGTGGCGACACGCTCATGTTTAACCACAAATGGCCCCCCCAACACTGGTTCTCACAAGCCTGCTCCATTACTCATCACTTCGGCTCTCAAAAGAGCTCATTGCACTCTCTCTTCTAAGCACCTCTGTAAAGCCCCCACCCCCACCCCCCACCCTTCAACCTCAAAGTAACCCTTTTGTTAGAGTGAAGGTTGTCGGTTGTGCAGAATGATTCAGTGGCATAAGGCAAAAAACAAAAACCCTAACCCTGACCCCAGTCGGGCAGAGAGGGCCGTGCCCTCTGGTAAACAGGGCACTGGGAACACAGAGGGACAAACAGGGACAATGATGGACCGGGCATCTGGAAGGCACGGCACAGCGACACATGGATTTTGTAACAAGCACCTAAACTGGTATCATTTAAAGCAATCTTTGTTCGACCAGATGATAGATACACCCCACCCCACCTCCACCCCAGTGCACACCACCGGGGTGACTCCTGGACTGCAGAGATGCTGGAAAGAGTGAGATCAGAGCTGAAACATTTCACAGGCCTGGTGGATTTCCATGTTTAAAGCTGTGGCGTGTTTATGTCTCCTGTCTGGTAGTTGGGCTGGGCTACAATACAGCCAGCGTTTGGGAATAAGGCTTTGGTGAAGCAGTCCCACTGGTTTGGCCCTGGCCTGTCTCCCAGTTCAGATGACACAGCTGAAACATGCCAAAACAGGGCTAAATTTGCTAATAGCCAATATCTTATTTGCTTGTTGACAGCTAAAATGTAATAAATTTCATGTTAGAAATAGAATTAAACATTTACTGCTGAGGGTGGGAAAAAATGATGCAGCATTTACATTTAGAAAATACTGAAAGTCAACTGTCCTCACAAATAAATCTCCTTCAGTGTGACGGATTAAAAAGACTCGACTGGTATTTAATTGGTTCATTGGTTACCTCGTCAGTTAGGGTAGAAGGTTCCCATGATTTTAAAATGATTTTTTCTGAGAAATAAATCACTCTTTGTGGGATTTCTCACCAAGAATTGCAGATAATTAATCATCTATTCTTTTTTTATGATGTTGAATTGTTGGATGTCAGGAAGCAAATATATCATCCTTCCCAAGGATATTAATATTAGAGACCAGTGCCTTAAGCTAATTTTTTATGAATTACTGGAGCATTTTAATCACAATCTTATCACTCAGAAAACAGTCAGCCAATCAGAAGAGAGGCTCATAGACTGACAAAAAATGCCCCGTTCTTGCCAGAGCTCCAGAGAGAAGTGTGAGAGAGGAGAAGTTTAACTATATTAAGATGTTTTTTGGTTCTTAAAACCACAAATATATCTTCTTATGGATATCAAGACTTTAAATGGAAGCTGCGACTTTAGCATGAAAAGAAGCCAGAAGATAAAGCTGCAGGCTGTGTCTGTCTTTCAGTAATCATGACACACAATCACACAACCACACATGCTTATATTTCTGGAGTCTCAGGAAATGTGCCCAAAGGAAATACCAGGATCTGAGTTCCTAATATTCACTGTAACAATACTTGTCAACTTCCCTGCGTCTCTGCTACATTGGTCCAATGCATATGCTAATGCTTTACTGTACAGTATCTTAAATATTGAATGAAAGTGACAGTATCTTAAAAGTAAGAACATGACAACTTAAAAAAATCACTTTTATTTCACAGCCCGCATCTTCTTTGGTCAGCGAATCAACATCTAAACAAGTGGGCTACTTGCAAACTAACAACACGAGACTTCACTATTGAATCTATGGGTCATTCGACTGTACGAGCCACTATCCAACCTTTCTCTGTCTTACTAACAACATCTCCTTCCCTGAGACTGGCATGTGACGCTACAGGATCTAGTGAATGAAGCTCAATGAGGCTGACAAGCGCTACCCCCTTCAGCCCCGCTGCCGCTGCCCTCGACACAGTTTGGTGAAGGTTAGATCTACAGGCCTGTCAATCAAGTGACACAAGCACTTGCCGCAGATGAGCCGTGATGCTCTTGCTGGTCGGCTCTGTCCGCCACGTCTTGACCTCCGTAGTGTTCCTCTGCCGGTTTTCTGCTGGTGCTCAGACTGAAGTTAGAAATTAGGATGGCAGACGTGTCTGTGAGAAGCTCACCAAATGAACAGAGTGTGGTTTCAGAAGTTCTCCACAGTTTGATGTGTTGGCTGTGTGACACTGAAACACAAGCACGTGATCAGAGAGCTGATGAACTTTTTCTGTTTTGTGTGAAATAAACTACCAAAAATATGCTTCTCTAGTTAACTTCAATCTAAAAGCATAATTCATTCTTATTTGGTACCAGAGTGTGAAGTAAACAATGACAATCAGTGTTGTCAACTTTTTCTCCAGGGCAAAAGGGAACCCAGTACAGTGCAGGCACGTGCTTCAGTGAACTGAAGTATTACAGTCCTTACAGTATCTTGCTTATTTAACTACAGATGTCAAATAAATGTAGTGAAGTAAAAAGTATACTTTACTATACTTTTTACTCTGAAATGTAGGAGTGGAAGTATAAAGTAGCATAAAATGGAAATACTTAAGTAAAGTACAAGTACCAAATTGTACTTAGCTACAGTACTTACAGTAAATGTGCTTGGTTACTTCCCCCCACTGCTAGTACAATTACTTAGTCTTCACATGTATTTTAATATTGTTCAATTACCCAACCAGGTAAAACTCCTGAATTCCTGAGTGTAAACAGAGAAGGTTTCTATTATAAAAGCCAATATGAAAAAGGTAAAAGACTGACTAAATCACCACAGACACTAAAGATTATTAAAATTAAATAATAAACTCTATATTAATGTCAAGACTCTACAAGAACTAATCCTCAATTGTCTCACTGCTCATGATTGAGCACCAGTTTTCTCTAAAATTAGATGATATATGACATTTTATATGGGCAATGTAATATCAAGTTAACTTTGGAAATGAAAGGACTAGCTAACATTAGTTAGCTAAATAAAACGTAAAGCAAACATTAGAAACTATGTCACATTAATTAGCTAAACTGTAACATAAGGCTAAAGTTAGAAACTAGCTAACATTAGCTTTCATCCATAGATACTTGACACAATCTAATTCAGAAACTCTAATGGTCAGAAAGTAAAAAGTATTAAACATGCTAGATAGTTAGCTACTGCTACTTACATTTACCTACAAGTGTCCACGCAACACATGGCAACTTAGGGCCTGATTTACTAAAGCTTTGCGTGCGTAAAAACGTGCGCAAACGTGACAGCACGCGCAAACACATGTTGATGCTGATCTACCAACCGGGCGCACCGAGGATTGCGTCTGTCAGTCGGGCAAAATAACACGCGCTATCCATTTTGCGCTTCTGCCTTCATGAATATGCAATATAAGTGTGCCTGCCACAACGCGTGAAATATTGGGAGGAGTAGATGCAAATAGAATCGTTTTGCGCACGCAATGTGATTTACCAAACCTCAAACTAATTGCGCTGATTATTTTTGCGTCTATATTTAGCACCTTTGAAAGTCAAGTCTTAGGCTACCTGGCACAGCCGTGCGCACAGATGGCTGCGGTCATTGTTGCAAGGAGGCGGCGTAGGCACGACAGGCAACGGAGAGAACGCATCTTTTCTGTTCGTGTCACTCTTTTTGGAATGGCAGAAGAAAAAATAATCGAGACATATCGGTTATCAGGCGATGCCATGATTGTCCTTTGAAAAAGAAAAAAA